>NC_085872.1:31633375-31815875 GCF_034702125.1 Engraulis encrasicolus
AGAGAGAGAGAGAGAGAGACCTTTATTCGAGATGCTGAAACACTGGCTAGGTACGCTGATATGCTGCTGGGCCCCTAGGCCGCCTTTTTTCATACCTCGTGCAACTTTGCATGCAGTGTATGCAGTGTATAAGGGACTGGATGGGTGTGGGTGTGCAGGGAGGTGCAGATACTCTGCATGTTGAAGGTACTGAGCAGGTGAAAATGTGTAACAGGAGACAAGCGACTTACAACCCTTTCTCTCTCTCTCTCTCTCTCTCTCTCTCTCTCTCTCTCTCTCTCTCTCTCTCTCTCTCTCTCTCTCTCTCTCTCTCTCTTTCTCTCTCTCACACACAACCCCTCCTCTCCTTCCTCACTCCCTATTGTGTGTATGTGTGTGTGTGTGTGTGTGTGTGTGTGTGTGTGTGTGTGTGTGTGTGTGTGTGTGTGTGTGTGTGTGTATGTGTGTGTGTCTTCTTGTGTGTCCTCCCCCCATCTCCAAGCCCCACTTCCTTGCTCACGCACACACATTGATTTTGAGAGATGAATGTGTGCACTTTCGCTTGAATGGAGGGCTGACAGGCATCAATGGCAAAGCAGGGTGGCATGCAGCGAATAGCTCCCAGATGGACACCAGGGGCATCGTCAGCTGTGGCGTGTGAATGTGACCTCAAAGCCATACTGACAGAGAGAGAGAGCCAGAGCCACCCAGCTGCGCCACTTAACAATCCAAATCTTTTCTCACCAACCATGCCGACAAGCCATACCAGGGGCGTAGCAGCAGATTGTGGGCCCCATGTACAGACCTGCACTTCTGTATTTTTAGAGAACCCTGTTGTTGGTTTGGTTTACATTCATGTACTTGATAATACATATAAATAGTTATATTACATAAATAAAATAAAAAATATGCAATTTTGATAGCTTTGTATTAAATAAAAATGAATCAAGATTATTTTCTGAAAAGGCACTTGGGGGGTTTTGCATCTGAACTCTTCATATATAGGGGGCCCTGGTGACTCAGCCACACTTTACCCCCCTGAGCGTCACCCCTGCCAACAACCATCAGACATGGAGTGGCGACACATTGGCCAGCAGTGCTGAGTAGAGTAACATGACCTGGACTGTAAAATCAAAGGGGCAATATCCAAAGGATGCTAATAGCCTATGCCTTTGAAATGTTGTCATCTGTCCTATTGGCATCAAAGAGATGTAGTTCAATTGCACTTGGTTAAAAGAATGTGGTACACACAAATATGTGGCGCTGGTTTGCAATTATGGCTAGTTACCGGGCAGACGTGACAGCAAGGCTAGACGTTGTAAAGGAAGCTGCACATTGCTGCACATTACTTCCATGGCTACTGTATGGCTACTGTATTGTGTATTCAGTATTACTGATATTGTGACGTGAGCACATGAACAATTTCGAAATAAACAAACAGCTCCAAATAATAAAATATGACCATCCCGGCACCAGTCACATGGGGTTTACTGACAGTGATTGTTGATAGGAATTATTTTATTGCAGATGCAATATCTGATAAGAATCTTGGTACTGACATATGGTACATTATATCTGCTGATTGAGTGTTGAGCAGATTATCTGTAAAGTGTCTTCATCTCTTCGCTACTGTCTCTTCTCTTCCATAGCCAGGGCTCTCTCTCTCTCTCTCTCTCTCTCTCTCTCTCTCTCTCTCTCTCTCTCTCTCTCTCTCTCTCTGATATTCTACTGTAACCCTGTTCACGTCTTCAACACATACGTGCTCTTCAAGATCCTATAGTGAAGTATAGCACTCTCCCTGTCTGCCTCCATTCTTATTAGTCTGTACAGTATGTGTGTATGCCTCCCACAACCTCTCTGCATCCTGCCAAAAGCTCACTGATACGGAGAGACAGACTGAATGATTCACCCACATGCGCGCGCGCACACACACACACACACACACACACACACACACACACACACACACACACACACACACACACACACACACACACACAAACACGGGTGACACACACATGGACGCCCAGACGTGCATGCACATGCATACACGCACGCACACACCCACCCACGCACACGCACACGCAAACACACACACAGGCATACACACACACACACACACAGGCACACACACACACACACGCACACACACACACACACACACACATGGGCGACACACACATGGATGCCCAGACGTGCATGCGCATGCAAACATGCACTCTCACCCACACACGCACACACACACACACACACACACACACACACACACACACACACACACACACACACACACACACACACACACACACACACACACACACACACACACACACACACACACACACACACACACACACACATACACACACACATGCAAACATGCACATGTGTACACAATGTGCACACTATACAGCCTGCAGCTTGTGCAGATGGTCTTGTGCTGCAAAGGCTTTACTGTGCTTCTAGTTCTTAGATGCAATCTCACCCATCTAATCTTGATCTCAGACAGATGACTGGCAGAAAAAGAAATGACCAATGATTACATCATTCAATACTGTATGTGCTGTTAGGTGTTTACTATTCAAGCTACACAGCATATGCCAAAGCTTCCTGTTTCATCACTTGAGTCCACCAAGGGAGGTACACAGTAAATTCTGCAGTGTTCATTTAACACTTAGAGAGTTGATTTGACATCATTTGGACTTAAATGAACTCTTTAAGCGTTGAATTAACACCGCAACATTTACTGTGTAGGTGCTGTCATGATAAAGGGAGATGAAAGCACATGTCTATGATTCCAATGAACCGTATGTATGCACTCTGTTTTAATCCTCATCTCTATCTCTCTCTCTCTCTCTCACACACACACACACACACACACACACACACACACACACACACACACACACACACACACACACACACACACACACACACACACACACACACACACACACACACACACACACACACACACACAAACGTGCGCGCACACATGCACGCACATGCATGCACGCACACACACACACAACCATTTCTCACTGTCTCAAATGCATCCACATGCAGAAGGTACTTATAATGTCGGGCACTGGTCACAGGTCAGAAGGACAGTTTAGAATTCGCTCTGGGAGGCTTTTAACCAATGACGCAGAGTGATTGATTGATTTTCTACATTTTCTTTGAAGTGTTTTAAAATCCGTCTTTTCTCCCCATCTCTCATCTTCTCCCTGGGCAAGGCTGTTACAGTAATCCCACTGCAGATTGCTCACTCCCGCTCAGCTGCTCCGGCAGTAATTAAGTAATGGATGAATTAATCCTGTCAGATGCAGATCGTGGTGGTGGGCAGGCACAGAGAAACACACAACTGAATCAGTGATGACACATTTGAGGCACAGTCACCATCCTTTCACTTTATCCTATTTGCCATCCCTCTCTACTCCCCTCAACCCTCCTTAACAGTCTGCCTTTCAGCTTTCGGCAGACTAAATACAACACAGAAGAGAGAAGAACATTAAAAATGTGAATCAATGTTGCTTCTATTACCTTGTGTTTGACAATGTTGTCAGTGTTGCAACTGTACACTGCACCTTGAGGTCTTTTGTTTACTTTTTTGCTACTTTTTAATGCATTGTCCTCTTCTTTACTCTTTGAAGGACAATGCCATCAGTGTTGCAACTGTACACTGTGCCTTACCCTGTTCTTGTTTAAATTCCTCCTTGTAAGTCGCTTTGAACAAAGGTGTCTGCTAAATACTAATGTAATGTCATTGTTTTTGGATCATGGATGTCAATCGATGTCAATAGATGTCATACGTACATGGTGTTTGCTATTGTAGGCAGGCAATGGTATTGCACTCTTCATATTTCCATAATATCCTGTGTGGAGTGTGTTTTACGTAAGACAACCCATACAGGGGTTGCTTTGGTGGAAGAGGTGCAACAGTCTGGGCAGGCATCTCCAGTCAACACAATAGAGATTTGGTTATTGTATGGCTCAGTCACTGCATAGTTTCTCAATGTTTTTTGAACAAATGCCCCCTGGACCTCACCCTAAGCCTCCAAACGCCCCCTTAACCTCATCATAAGCCTACCAACACCCCCTTATATTAAAAACTTAAAATGGACTAATGCCCCCAATGGAAACTAAGCACCGCCCCCTCTCAACTGTATCCTTCTGAAGGCCCCCTAGCACTCCCCAACGCCCCCTCGGGTGCTGTATCGACTCCGTTGAGAAACACTACCTTAGTTAGAGAAATTTTTGTAATCATCACCATCCTCCAGTTCCACCAGCACACCCCAACTTTCTGGATGGATGATAATGCTCCACCACGTCATCCTTAGATATATTTCTTCCAAAGGGGAAATCTACCAATGACCGGGATAGGATGAATAAAAAACCACGAGAGCAGGAAAGTTGTCATTTGAGAGAAAAAACGTGGAGGTATGTGTTAAAATGTTGGAAACGATGGATTTCCACCAGCCACAGATTTGTACATTCCAAACGTAATCCAGGAAAATCTTAAAGCAGGGAGGATTGAGTCTTGGCATGTTATGTAAAAGTCTTGAGCTTGGATAAAGACTTTGAAATCAAGTTAAGAAGGAGGGCAATATTCCCTTGACCCTTCTGAAGAAAGATTGTGGAGTTGTTTCAACAATTGGACCAAGGCAAATACCAAGACAGCTGGGCTGAGTTACAAATAAGACACTGAAGATCACCCATAATATTTCAGGACAGTAAAGCCCCAAGGCATCTTACAGCCTCAGGGTGTAAATGTAGAGACTCATGAGGTATTCACAAGTTTAACCCCTTAGCGCAGAGCCCATGTTATAACCTTACTGTCACCTTTAACCCCTTAGCGCAGAGCCCACGTTATAACCTTACTGTCACCTTTAACACCTTAGCGCAGAGCCTATGTCATAACCTTACTGTCACCGTTAGCCCCTTAGCGCAGAGCCCATGTCATGACCTTACTGTCACCTTTAGCACCTTAGCGCAGAGCCTATGTTATAAACTGTCACCAAAATTGTAATGGCTATGTCTTAATCTGTTATTTAAGGCTCTATGTACTGTCATAGCAATGCTGTTATGATGCAGCAGAGTATTTTCAGCAAATAGTGAATAGGCCCGCCGGCAACCCCATCTGCCGTTTCAATAGGTGCAGCAGTCTCAAGACGAGCCTCGGACACGTGTGGTCATCACTGAAACAGAAAGCAAAAAGGAGTTTGACACACTTTTATTTGCCAAAACGGTAATACTGTAGTCTTCTGTCTTCTGTTACGTAAGACTCTCTGCATTGTCATAGTCCCTGCATTGTTGTTCTGGTGTTATTTTCAGCAAAGAGTGAAGACCCGCCAGTGCCCATACGCAGTAAGAGGCTAATGGAAAATCCTCAGACAAATTGTTACATTTCATATTTACTTCCAATCACTTCAAAAACTGCACTGACTTCATAATGTCTCAGTCATGCTACTCAAAGCCCATGGATCCAGCAAGGTATCCAAAAGGTCACTCATGGACAGCATCATTTTCTTGATAAACCACAACGCCAATAGACATGTAAAGTGTATGTAAAGCAATTGACAAATGAAGCTGACTCGACTTGACCACAGATTTGGCCACAGAAATGTTTCATGTTGATGGGGAATAGCTTAGAGGCAGCAATGGATGGCCATTAGGTTGTGGCCTTGTTTCTATTGGCCCGGAAGGGATGGTGGTGGCGGATACGCAATCTGCTTCTTAATGGGTCATGGTCTTGTAAGAGGGTTGCAACTGCTCAGTAGAGAACAATACGCTTTACCAAATCCATCTTTAAACACTTTATCCTAAAGTATTTATTTCACAAGACACAATACAGAACTGCCACACAAATCCAGGATTTAATCTCCCTTAGAACTAAACATTTTGTAGCCTGAGGTGACATTTTATTGGCTTTCAGTATAGGCTACTTCAAGTACAATTATGCTCATACATAAGAACTGTGCAACTGCTAAAATGTACAGTAGGCTAGTACTTTAGTAGTAGTCGTCACTTCGTAGGTTACATCATAGTACATCCTGGTGGTAACTCTGCTATTCAATTATTTTTATTTTCTAGCTCGATTGCTAATTTATGCCCATACATACAAGAACGTACGTTGGCTCAAGAATAAAATGTGTCTGGAAACAATCAGTGCATATTCCCAGGAGTGATTTTGGTTCTGCACAAATGCATAAATTCAAGCAAACTTTTAGTCATGAGACAAATAAAAAATATGAGAACAAGAAATAAGATGAAATAAGAATATCAGAGGTCTTAATGTTGTCTTCATGAAATATTGAATACCTATATTTCACCTGATCTTACTAAGTAGGCCTACTACTATTGCCACATAACTTCAGCAACCTGATCAGAGATAATATGGGACAAATTAGTTCGAAATTATCTGATCTGATTTATAATAAAAAAATAAATTAGCCTACATAATGACAACTCAATTAATCACTCCTGCATAGCGTCCTGTTGCTTTGCACTTCCTGAATGGCACAAAATGGATGTAAACTAATCAGCTTTGAGAAATAAGACCCTGTTCGTGCCATACACTGCAGTGACTACTGTGCTAAGTCTAGAATACCATAACAGAGCTTACAGACGCGTGAGTGAGAGGCTGCTCCCTTCGCACTGTGCACTCAGCCCATTGTGTGCTGAGCTGGTCTGCTGATACCAGTGCAGTATTGATGTCCTGTGCCCCCTTTCTTCACAGAGAGGCCTGAGTCAGCATTCCTCATCCAATGACCCCCCCACACACACACACACACACACACACCATACTCTAGAACAGCCTACCTACCTCTTTTACCAATGGCTATTGTTTAAAAAAAGAAAAACACGGAATGAAGTGGTCTTGTTTTCAATTGGCTTTTGTATAATGATACACAGTACTGTCCTGCATGCTGTCCTGTAGTTTATACAGTATTAGCATATTCTATACCGGTAGGCCTATATTCAAAATTCTCTCAGCACCTGCACATCTTTTGCAAAGAGCGTTGTGTGACCATTGAAACAGTCATGAGTTTGAATTTCCTATATTGACAAAAAGAAAGAAGGAAAGAAATACATGATACATTTACCTTTAAACATTGTCATCAGCTTGGAAACAGAGAGAGAGAGAGAGAGAGAGAGAGAGAGAGAGAGAGAGAGAGAGAGAGAGAGAGAGAGAGAGAGAGAGAGAGTTAGAGAGAGAGCGTTACACTGGAGATGCTGAAACACTGACTCAATATGCTGTTATGTTGCATGGGCCCCTGCCCCCTTTTTTCATACTTCTTCCCCAGCTTACCCTCCTTTGTCTACCTTTCTCTTCCCGTCTGTTCACCTATATCTCTTTAAGACAGTGTTTCTCAAACTTTTTATGACCGAGGACCACTTTGTCCCCCCAAATATGTTCAGGGACCGGCTGTCAACTGAATTGACAGTTGATGGGTGCTAATTTGACACTGCTACAAACTTGTAATTTCGACGCAGATCACCTACTTTTTTATCCACATTCACAAGCCTGTCTTATTGCAGTGAAAATGCTATGTTTAGTTACAAATATAGCATACTGCTAGCTTGTCATGGTAAAATAGAAATCCCCTCGCGAACCACCTGAGCTCTGTCAAGGACCACTAGTGGTACCCGGACCACACTTTGAGAATCACTGCTTTAAGATAGCCTGCTTTATACATTCACAGCTCAATATTTTCCTCAGCCACTCACTCATGCCATGCCATGAACATTAATGACAATGCTTGGTCTTATGTAACTGTGGGGTTTTTCTTCATTAATGTCAGACAAGCACTTTTGGTCCGGTGAGTTCTCTGCAGATTTTATTTGGCTGCTCCCGATATGGGAACATGGAACATCCTAGCGAGAAACACCATTCTCGCTGATCTTAGGTAGGATGCACACTGGCCTGTGTCATCCCAAGGCCTTTATACTCTTGGCCCACTCAACCCAGATGCTTTACAGATGCAAATTAGCTTGACCCCCCTTAGCTGACAGACAGGCCTTACACTCAGGCACAGACTAGCCTTAACACAACTGGAACTCTATAGATACAGTCACAGACATATACATATAGTCATATACACATATCTCAATATTCCTGCATAGACCTGTACATATAATAATCTGCATATGAATCATATGAGAATAAAAATTAACCACATAACTATTTAAGGACAAACATTTAAAATATGACACTCCTATACGGCAATGTACTGTATGTGACCATTTTACAACTCTCAACGTAGCTAAATCTAATTCTCAACATTGACTCAATTGACAATGAACCAATTCACTATTTGCAAAGCAGTACACACAATTCTCTACCTAACACACAAAAGTCAAAGGGAATGGGGATCAATGGGAATTGAACTAGAGCATGCATTTGAGATGAGATATTAAGAGATTTTAAAAATTGTGTGTCATTTCTCAAGTCAGAATCTGTTTCACATTTTATGTGAGCTAATTGAATTTGTGTGAAGAGTTAAATAAATAAATAAATAAATAAAAACACTACAAATGTGAAAATGTTTGTGACAATGGTGCTCAAACATGACTATGATACCCTGGCTATGATACCCTGAAAACACATTACATTACATTATATTCAGAATTGACCGTTTTGTTTTGCTGTTTTATCCAAAACAACTTACAGATATTGGGTGGTTACAGTCCCTGGGGATAGGTGCCTGGACTGAGCAATGGATGGGTAAAGGTGAGCATTACACCTGCAACCCTGTGACCTACAGTCCAACTCCCTATTAGGCCTATACATTTTGCATGTTCGCACCATGTTTTAGTGAGAGGCCATCTGATTACGTAAAGGTCCTTCATTAACACAAGTACAGTCTGTAAGTCCTGAAAAACTGTACACAGCAGAAATGTTGCACTATTTCCCTGAAAACAAACACTAATGTTGCCATAACTTGCTAAGACGTTTCCCCATCTTCTATCACCATTCAGTCTTGAAGCAGAGATTCTTTAAGTATATAGAGATATGCCAACATAATAGGTTTCTATGGGCACCTAACGTGACCAGGTTCCAGTCTGCCTAAAGGAGCGTGTCATAATACTCCTAGAATGAATAGAACAGTCCTTAGGTCTGCTTAGGTCTGCCTAAAGGGGGATTTCCCCCCCCCTCCCCCTTGCAACAATAGAACCCGGAAACAATGGGCAAATGGAACCTCTCTCTCTCTACTCTCTCTGCTTGAAGTGTCATTCATGGACCACAAACATGGGCTTTTCATTTGGCATGGAAGTGTATGATCCGAGTTATTCTGTTATTTCCAGAAAACACTTGCCGAGAGTTCCCCCACCTCAGGCTCAAGGGATATTGTCGGAAGTGTGGCACCCCCAATGCATACTTTAGGTGTACTTTTCAGTTTCGTATTGTGTCACCTGTGCCTTGGTAATGACTAAAGCTATGTGGTGAATCCAAATGTGTTTTAGTAAAAATAATGGTGAATTATTGACTTTTCCCCCTTTTTTATTAAACCAACACATTTTACATGATAAGGTGGCTCAATTTAGCTGAAACTGCTCATTCAAAAATGTTGCCATAGCGAAGGTTTGAAGACTTGTGGGGCCTAAATAATTATGTTTTATAATATAATTCCAACATAAAATTGTGAAATGTAGTAGGCCTAGTTTTATATATGAAGAGTTCAGATGCAAAGTTGCAAACCCCCTAAGTGCCTTTTTAGAAAATAATCTTAATTCATTTTTATTTAATACAAAGCTATCAAAATTGCATATTTTTTCATTTTATTTATGTAATATAACTATTTATATGTATTATCAAGTACATGAATGTAAACCAAACCAACAAAGGGGTTCTCTAAAAATATAGATGTGCAGGTCTTCAGAAATGGAGTTAGGGGGTTTCGCATCTGAACTCTTCATATATTGATTAACTATATATATTATATACTTTGAAAATGCATAGATGCAATTTGTGTAATGTATGAAAACACCAATGGGTGTCGTATATCCAATGAAATATACATAAAAAGCCAATCATTTTTATTTACTGTCCTACTCCCCCCTCTACTGGATATTATGCACAACTGCAGCATCCATTTTCTTGGTAAGGGACAATGCACAGAGATAATGCAGAGAATGTGGTTAACTTACACCAATAAGGAGGGAAACGCTCACTACATGTTGTGAAATATGTGAAAAAATGTATAACAGGTTTTCACATATATATATATGAAACTACTTGTGTAATTACGTACAATTAGGCCTATGTAGGCCAACACAGCCTTTCCTCACAGTAAATGTTGTGGTGTTAATTCAACACTTAAAGAGTTCATTTAAGTCCAAATGATGCCAAATCAACTCTTTAAGTGTTGAATGAGCACTGCAGCATTTGCTGTGCTGGTTGCTTTGAAATAGGCTATGCACCTTTGTCACTGGGAAAAACAACTGGCAAGGGCCCCTTGCCTTTTGCAGACCTAGAAAGTCAGTTCTACCGAAATAGGCTAGTGCTTATCGTGCATTCATGGTTTTACTTCCAAGGGAAGTGAAACTGATCTTCGTCTGTGAGGTCCTATTATTAAGGAAACGGCCTTTATATTGAACTGAGACGTTTTCACTTCCCATTTGTTTTTAACAGGAAAAGTCACATTAACAGATCTGTTTCATCATATTACCTAGCAGTGTACTAATGTATAGATCTATCTAATGCATAAAGTAGGGGAGACCGGGGCTAGTTGGCACACTTATCAGTTTGAGTGTCATATCTTTGTTATACATTGCTTCAAACTAAGATATTGTAATAGGTTTACATCTCATCTAAATTGCACATTTGGTTGATAATTCATTGTGTCCATCAATATGTGATTAAAGAGCTGTTGTGAATTTGTGCCAACTTGCCCCCATTTAGAGCTAGATAACCTACAGTATCTATCACACAGAATATTTATATGGCTCTATTCCTTAGCCTACTTTTAGCTTTTTACAACTAATTTAGTGGAAGGTCGATGGAAGTTTAGTGGAAGGCCTATTCTTAGTTTAGACATCACAAAATAAAAAAAGTTTCACTCACTCTAAGATTTTATAACCTTGATTACTCTGAATTAGTTGGATTAACTCTATTCAAGATGGGCATCATTTTACAGTGGGTTTTTTGAAGTGACCTGTAATGACCCAGAAAATGAGCATGTGCCAACCTACCCCTGTGCCAACTAGCCCCGGTCTCCCCTAGCGTTGGTTCAGGACATTGCAAACGCACTGGTCCGCTTGAACCAGTCCCGCCCACAGTTCTAGTTTCGTTTTCTGTGAAGTAGACAGGTGACCTGCATGAGTCATTTCGTTATTATTATCAGGTTTTCCCTGATCTACGTCTTACAAGGCAATAGTTACCAGCGCCATGCGAGTATTTTAGATGTACTGGGATAGAATTTTGGAAGAATTAGGCATTGCCGTAGAAGAATGACTCTTCAAATCACTCTCACGCTCCTGGTGGCATTCATTTACTGTGCGGTTATCTGTGCCGCCGTGCCACCGAGGAGAAATACATGCGTGGTGCAAAATGACAGAGCAGACTGCAGCCACTTGAGTTTAACAGAAATCCCGTCCGACCTACCGAGAAACATCACCAGCCTTGATATTTCGCACAATCAATTTAAGACACTGAATACAACAACTTTGGCACTCTACCGTACTCTGCTACATCTGGACGCCAGTTACAACAGTATTACTAAGATAGATGCAGGATGGTGTGAGAGCCTGCCCCTTCTACAGGACCTCAACATCCAACACAACGTGGTGCACTTGTTGCAGGAAAAAGATCTGCGATCATGTTCAAATGTGACTCAGCTCAATTTCGCTGTCAACAGGTTAAAAATCAAAGGTGAACCTTTCACCGCTCTGCAGGTAAGGACAGCGTTTTGGGTAATTGAGATGTAGCCTATCTTGTTAAATGCTCGTTAGTTTACGTCAGTCATCAAACTCTGCAGCTGCTTGTCGTGTAGACTATTGGTGTAGCCTGTTAGTATGGAGCAGAATAACTTTTACTGAACTCTCAATCAATCGACACTGCTGCCTTGAGGCGTATACATGAACTACATCATGGTAGTTGTGGTATGCCTACATATCATGACATTACAAAATATGAGACAGATGTTAAAGAAGTAGTTTGACCTGTTCCACACGTTTCATATTTTGGCGCATTGTTATTCTCTTGTCTAACAGAATTTTTATTGCATTTAAAGGTGCACTGTGTAATATTCTTTGTATTTCATTTCCAGAATTCATGCTGCCCAGTCAAAAATGTTGCCTTTACCACCACCTTACCACCACCATCAAATTTTAAGTAGGCCTATTCATAATGACTGGGAAAATTGCACTTTTCAATAGGCTGCATCAAAAGGGGGATCTTATGGTCCACCATTTTGAATTTCCAGGAATAGACATTATTAGCTGTAAATCTTACTGTACTTTGGTTATACTAATAAATATTGGTTTATTATTTAGTAAATATTCACGAAAAGTTCAAATTTGGTGATAAGCAGCACAGTTTCCATTAGCAACATAGTTTCAGTACCCATTCTGGCCACATTCTACACAGCGCACCTTTAAATAAAATGTAGGCTACATTGTAGGCCTATTGTAGAATTGAAGTTTGTTAAATTCCAACAACTTTCTCTGTTGTGAATGTGCAGAATCTGGCTTTGCTGGATGTGACCAAGAACGGCTTGACCTCTGTGAGGTTGGGACATCAACCCCAAATGCACAACCTCAAGACTCTGGTATTTTCTGGGAACAATATAGCAGCCTTAAAAACAGATGACTTCTTTTTCCTGGAAAATTCCTCCTTACAAGTCCTTGAACTGTCAGATTTACCAGCTCTACAAAATGTGAGAAATACATTTGTCTTACATGTTTACAGTAAAAAAAATAAAAAATAATAATAATAAAAAAAAGACTATGGGTCCTGTATGCAGTGGAATTAAATAATGGATGTTTGACTATTAATCTGCAGTATTTGAACAGCAGTAGATTTTACAAAGTAAAATCATGCGACAAGTTCCAAAACGCATAAAGATTGGATAAATGGTAAAAACTTGAAAAAAAAAAACTGTGATGCACTAAGGGAACTGACACATGACACACAGCTTTTCTTTCACAGCTATTATACGTCTTTTTTTAAATTATCATTAGTGTCATTATTTCACACAAATGAATGAGGAATACAAAATAAATTACAGTGACCGTCTTTGTTTCTTTTTCTTCAGATTGAACCAGGGTGCTTCAAACCAATCTCTGGTCTGAGAGTCCTATTGATGGACAATAGTAAGCTGTCCTCTGATGTCACCTCCAAGCTGTGTAATGAGCTCTCTGGAACCGCACTGGCTAGCCTTTCCCTCCAGAACACTCAGCAGACCAGTCTCCTAAACACCACCCTGACTGGGCTCAAAAACACTAACCTGACAAGGTTAGATCTAGGCAGAAATAAAATGGGTCATATCGATGAGGGCTCATTTCAAGGTCTCAGTAATCTAGAGTTTCTTTCGCTGAAGACGAACAACCTGAATAATTTAAAAAATGGGACATTTCAAGGGCTGGAGAAACTGCGGTTGCTGGATCTATGGAATGCTGTGAAGGGAAACGTGGAAAGTCACACCTTTCAGCCACTTGGCAAGTTGGAGTACCTATACCTGGGGAAAACATCCATGAATGGGGTTAAGGAATTTCCTTTCTTTGGTCTAAGCAGTCTCATTTATTTAGACCTTAGCGAGAGCACATCTCTGATCAAAACCATAACAGACAGAACATTTTCCGCTCTGGCAGGGTCCTCTCTGAAAACCTTAAACCTAACTTATATGGCACTTCAGCACCTTAGCCCAGGTGCCTTCTCCAGCTTGGGTAACCTCACTACTCTCATGCTTGCACGGAACTTCATTAGCCAGATATTGACAGGGCAAGAATTTCAAGGCCTTCTCCAGGTGGAGAAAATTGATCTATCTTTTAATACTCAAAAAATTAGTCTGACTCCCGAGTCGTTTAAGTATGTGCCTACTCTAAAATATCTGTTTTTGGGGAGAGCTCTTACTGGCACACTGGATTTTGAACCATCCCCTTTCCATCCCCTGCTTGGCCTAATTTGGCTTGACCTGAGTAATAACAATATCGCCAATGTTAATGAAGGATTATTTCAGGGATTGAGTCAGTTGAAGGTTCTAAAATTACAACATAACAACCTGGCTCGGCTATGGAAAGATGCAAACCCTGGTGGCCCAGTCCTGTTTCTGAAAGGCTTAGGAAACCTTACCAGCCTGCAGATGGACTCCTGTGGACTTGATGAGATTCCAAGGGATGCCTTTCGGGGTTTAAGCAAACTTGGCGATCTTAGTCTCAGTGCAAATCTCCTTGACAGACTACACGAGTCTGTATTTGATGACCAGACATCTTTACAGGTTTTACAAATGCAGAAGAACATGGTGACATCTGTACCGAAGCAGGTTTTCCAGCCTGCGCTTGCAAACCTAACTGAACTGCACATGGAGCGCAACCCATTCGATTGCACTTGTGAAAGCATAATGTGGTTTGTCAAGTGGCTGAACTCCACCAATGCCAGTGTCACAGGCCTCCCGGGTGAATATGTCTGCAACACACCACCTGCTTACTACAACCGCTCTATTATGGACTTTGATCCACTGTCCTGTAAAGATACATCCCCGTTCCATCTGCTATATGTACTTAGCAGCACCGCTGTCCTGACTTTGCAGATCACAGCTTTCTTGCTGCATTTTCAGGGTTGGCGCATGCGGTTCTACTACTCTAAATTTGTAAACAGCATTTTGGGCTTCAAGGATGAAGCTATAAAGGAAGGGCGATACACATTCAATGGCTACATTGTCCATGCTGCACAAGACAGTGGCTGGGTAGAACGGAATCTTCTTCCACTGGAGAAAGACCATTTTAAATTCTTCCTGGAGGATCGAGATTCTGAACCAGGTCATTCACAGTTAGAGACCATTGTGGAAAACATGAGGAGGTCCAGGAAGATTATATTTGTTGTTACAGAGAACCTTCTGCAAGATCCTTTGTGTCGACGGTAAGTCCAAACTAAGGACTCAGGGTATAACTTCTATACTGAAAGAAACTGTCAAAGAAATGTAATCTTGCACTTAAAGCAGTAGTATTTCTGGTTCATGATGGGGTAATTAAATTACTCAAACTGTAATATCTACATTCTTGCACATTTTATGGAAAGGTGAAATTGCAACTTATTGTGCTCATCAGCTTGCTAAAATTCAGCCCACCTGTGCATCTGAAAATAACTTTTTTTATTTGAGGAAGGACAGACGAGCAATGTTGCAAGCATGAGGCCTCAGCTCACAACTTCCCTAAGAAAAAAAGTTTTTGTTCCTCCTTTGGATTTTCTTTTGTTATCTTCTTAGATGTAGTTGAATTAGGAAGCCATACTCTGCATTACTGTTTTATTACACCATGCAGGTAGACCTATGTTAGATTTGAGATCTAATGTCTAATGTGGGACATTAAACATTATTGACTTAAATTTAACATCTTATCTTAGATGTTAAGGAAAGGAATGTATGATTATGTTTCTGTTTATTGTAATCAGAAAATTAACATGTGTAAATTTGGTAATCTTTGTTAAAAGAAGACGTACAATCGGAGAGATTGTAACTGCCAAAAAAAGACATTTCCGGGGATATTCTGTGTTTATGCATGTTGATATGTGTCACTATTATTACCTTCTAACCAGGGACCTGATTCTAGTTCAAAATATTTCCATATGACAGACTGCCACATGACAGTCTTTTATGGAAGCTGACATTAAGCTGTGTACTGGGAGTGAGCCACAGTATCCGGTTTGTTTCTGCGCCTCCCTCAGGTTCACGGCGCACCATGCCCTGCACCAGCTGATGGAGGACAGCCGTGACTCTGTGGTGCTGGTCTTCCTGGAGGAGGTGCTAGACCACCGCCTGACGCGGGCGCTGCTGCTGCGCCGCTCCATGCTGAAGCCGTGCTGTGTGCTGCACTGGCCACTGCAGAGAGAGCGCATTTCTGCATTTCGCCAGAAGCTGCGGAAAGCACTCACCTCCAGCAACATGCTATCAGGCTCCAGATAACAGTGCAACCCACCATATCTTTAAAAAAAGGACCTACATGTGTTGACTATTAGTTTTCAGTAGGCATAGAAAACTGTTCATGTGATCATCCATAGTAAAATGACATTGTGAACACCAATGCATTTTTTTATAGCTGCATGCATTGTTTTATTTCTCAAAAACTTACAAGACAACCTACAGTATCTCTGGCTTTATGAACTTTAACCAATCTCTGGCTTGAATCTATTAAAGTCTGCTACTTGTATTTAGAAACTAGTGTGGTTAGAAGCACAATCTCTCTCTCTCTCTCTCTCTCTCTCTCTCTCTCTCTCTCTCTCTCTCTCTCTCTCTCAAATGACTTTTGATGCAATATTCAATTGCAACTGTTAGACTATTTAACAGTTACTTTGTTACGTTAAAAAAATACATTTTCAAAGTTCTTCATATCGGCAGCAAAATAAAGCCTAAATGTTACTGTACAAAGTATGTTTAACCCCAAATTATCAATTTCTCCTTTCTTTCAGACACAAGACAGTTTTTCAATTTTCAGAAATGAAAACAGTCAAATTAAGAATGACACCTGTTGTGTTGTGCATTTCCAAATAAAACAATACTTGTTTATACACACAACATTCTACATTCCCTTTATTAGATACCAATCATAATAATTCGGTGATAGGGGTACAAAATCATTACTTCAGATTAAAGTAGCTTAATATTTCCTAATGTTTATACACATAGACTGTGCTTATCAAGAGTGCCAAGCTGCAGTTAAGTTGTGCTGCTTGTGGAAAGCAGGCCTGTGTTTTTGAATCAGTGCTTAAAACTCATTGGTTAATATAGTAGGCCTAGTTTGATTAAGAAGGGAGGAAAAGAAGGGAGGAATGTACTGTATATGAAAATGGTCTTGGAGTGTGCGCATTTCGCCATTGTGTGGGGAAAACGTGTAGTAGTTTCTTTGAACTAGTTTGACTATTTAAAACATTTGCACTCTCTGGGAAATCAATGAAGATACTGTTTGATTCAAATAGGTTTATATATGGCCTTGTGTGTTTCAGAAAAATAAAAGATCTGAAAAAGACGCTGAGGTTCCCCTTTCAGACTGTATGAGAAGACTCAGTGGCTTTCACAGCCACTTTCGGGGGCAGGTGCTCAGGGGCACATGAAACTTCCTTACCGAGCTATAGTGCGTCTTAATATGCGACCTTGCCTCCTCCACTTGCGCTTGTCTCCTCGTCCCGCCTCCTGGCCCCTTCTCCGTGGAGAAAACGATAAAGTTTCCCAGCTGTCAGCCTAGCCACAACAACTTTTGAGGGACTGTTTTTCATTCACCATCCCAAGAAAAAGACTCTACAATTGAGTGTTTGCAAGATATTGAAATATAATGCTGTTGTCAGTGATGTCATCATGACGAGAAGCAAGTGGAGGAGGCAAGTGGAGGAGGCAAGGTCGCATATTAAGACGCACTCATAGAGGCATAGGTGCCACCGTGCCATAAAGGTGGATGCAGTGGTGCATTTGCATTCCTACTTTTGGCTTTCTCAACGTCTTGCAGACAGATGAGTGGAATGCAGCAGCAGTATAAGAAAGCCCTTGTGGCTATATTAAATTGTATTATATTATATTATATTATATTATATTATATTATATTATATTATATTATATTATATTATATTATATTAAGCCTATATTATATTATATTGAACACAGTACAGTGTGGCAAAAAAACAAAATCAAAAGGACCCTTTTTATCCTGTAAAGTAAAGGAGCAGGAGCATTAGTAGGCTACAGCTACAGCCGATCACAGCCTGATGAACAATACATTTTATACAGTAATGAAATTGTCACATCGTCACATGGGGGTGAGGTGGTGGCTTATGAAGTTGTCCCCACCAAAGCTCAAACCAAACCTCTACGCTCTTGTGATAACACTATTGGTGGCAGAGCTGGACTGGTAATCTGGCATACAAGGATATTTTCCCTTTGGTCTGACAGCTCGTACTGTTGCTGACGAGCCCTCAGTTTAGATGGGGTGAGCCTGCCATTGGTCTAGCTGTAATGTGCCATTCTCTGTGCCAAAGATTCAACTCGCATAGTAGGCCTACAATCGAGCCATAGTCTCTCTCTATCTCTGTGTATTACGATTGAATGTGGAGTTGCTGTCCTCAAAAGTAAAGCAGGAAACTGCATGTAACATTTTACAACGTAAAATTACACACAGATAAACAGTGTGCATTTTAGACAATTATGTTCCTTCACTCGATTTTAAGAACACAGCCCCAAATAAACCCTGAGGGGAAAATTGACAGGCCTACAAAGCCTATCATTCTACCATGGCAACATGATTGCTTTGGGTTTCAAAGTGAGAAGTCCACACAAAGAAAAAAAAGGATAAAGAAAATAAAGGATTTTAAGTGTGCAGACTTCTCTCTTTGAAAACTACAGTTGGCCTTCGTCCTGCACCTTTTCCTGGGATGTGCACAATCCTCTCCTTCAACAGCATGATTGCTTTGCCCATAATGAAGACTTCCTTCCTCAAAAGAAGGGATTGGATTGGAGAGGAAATTGTACGTGAGATGTTTCTGCACTCATTGAAATCGAAGGACAGATTGGCATGCATGACAGTATAGCAAAGTCACATATTAGAATAAGCTGTGAAAAAGAACACAGGAAGACATTCATTGGGCGGTTCTCTGTCTTGCAACCCACAGCCACACCTGAAGTACAGTAGCTCAGACAGCAGAACGCAACAGGCGATTTTAGGACTTTGGTAAAGTGTGTCTTAAGCATGCACTGCATGCAGTTCATGGCATTGTTTTTAATTCACTTCTCTTTCATGTCCGTGCGTCCAAAGCATCACACTAAATGATATGCTACTCACTGCCTTTTACTGCTGTGTAAAGCAATATCACGGCTCAGTAGCTTTGGTATTGACCGGGTGTGCTGGTATGAAAGAACACAAAAATTACTTTTCTGATTTGGCTGATGAAGTATCATCACAGTCAAGTGGAAGACGAGACTTGCACAGAAACTACAGTTGAAATTATTTACAGTGATAAAGAAAAAAAAACTGAAAAATGACATCATGGCAAACAAAAGAGTAATACAAATGTAAGTAGACCTACAACAAATGCAAAGTGAAAAATATGTTGTGAACCAGGGATAGATTATGACTTCATGGGCCCTGCAACGGGAATGTCCTTTAGGACAGTAATGGCAGCATCAAGTCCACTTTACATTGTGTCTGAGAAAAACTAACACAGTTGTTGTTCAGATTAATGTGGTTCCTCTTTGCAGGCATGCAACTCATCAATGTGACCTGAAAATTGTTGTCTGACCCTTCTTGAGGCTCTCCTAAATGTGCGGTAGGCTCAGATCTACTGTGGAGCTAAGCCCCCTGGTGGAGGTTTGTGGAACCACATTCTGTATATTGGTCTTCATTAGTGTTTCTCAACGAGGGCTTTACGTTGGGGAGCCCTAGGGGGCAGTGTGTTGTTACCTTTGGGGGGTATTAGTCCATTTTATTTTTTTTATACAGAGTGGGGCCTTGACTCGCTTGATGAGGTCAAAGGGGCGTTGGGGTGCTTATGATGAGGACCAGGGGGCGTTTATCCAGAAAAAGGTTGAGAACCACTGGTCTATATCCAAGTTAGAGCTTACAAGGACGCTCTTCACAACTAGTGTAATATTTAGCCCAAATGTCTTCACTGCTCACCACTGTCACATTACGTACAACTTCAGACTTCTTTGAAACTTTTTTTCTGGACACAGTTGTTAATTTCAATTATTCAGTTATTATATTATCATTGCAATACCTACAGTAAATAACACACACTTTCGGGATCTCAAATGGCGTTCTTGTGCACTCGGGACATTATGTTTCAGTGCATAATTAATACGCCATACGCACTGAAGTGCACAAGTGCACCATTTGAGATCCAGCAACCAGTCTTTCTGATTGCAAAACTATTTCCACTCCACCTGGATGCAATGGCTAATCATTACTGGAGGCCCAGCCCTTACCTCTCACCACATTTGGACATGAAAAGGAGGAGGAATAGAATGGCCAGTGGCGTGAGTGGGGTGATAAGCTAAAACAGCAGGCAAACAAATAGTGGCTCAGATCGTCCTCTGTCTCTGGACATACTTGCTTCTATGTCCTACCTGTGCTCTTTGAGGAACAGATGGCACTAAATGTGGAGTTCTATACCGCAGCCTGGCTGCTTGCAGCGGCTGCTGGTACCTTGCTCTTGTATGTTATCTATCAACTGGCAAGCAGCTACCTGCACAAGTGGAAAGTTATGATGCCGATCCCAGGATTGGAAGGGACATACCCGCTCATTGGCAATACACTGCAATTCAAATCCAACGCTGGAGGTAACACAGCAAGTTTAAATGAGAGGAGAAAATGAAAAGTGAGGTACAAAGTGTATGTGGTGTGCAAAAAAACCCTAAGATGTGGTTAAGATCTGCTGATAAAGAGGAGGAAGAATGACTATGCCGATGTTAAATTGTAGGGTCATTTATTGTTACTTATTCTGCCTTGTATGTCCTTTAATTTTGCAGTCTTGGCAGAAGCCTCATAGGATCTGACTGTTTTTTGATTGCTTTGTTTTAGACTTCTTTAGCCAGGTGGTCGATTACACGGTCCAGTACAAAGATACACCACTGCTAAAAGTTTGGCTTGGTCCCATTCCTTTCGTCATTTTGTTTCGTGCAGAAACTATCGAGGTATGTACCCCACTGGTAAGATAAAATATTCTTAAAAATTGGATACTGCACACAAGGACTGATCATAATAAAGAGGGCCACTTTAGGAAGACAGTATACAATGTGGTTAAAGGCCTGAAACACCCATTACTCCTCTGTTGTCCTGAAAATTCCAGACCAACTAGACCCCAAAAACTTACCAAAGCGCCTACCAATGGGATATTCTAGGCCAGTGGTGCTCAAACTGTGGTACGTGTACCACTGGTGGTACTTGAGACATCTCTGGTGGTACATGGAAGAATCCATTTTTTTGTGCATTGATTTGAAGGCTGATCAAGTTGTTGCAGTCGAAAATGTCTCTTTGGTCTCACATTTTGTAATATTGAACTGTATAAATCTGAAAACATAATGCAGAATAATACTAAAAAGTGAATATGGAAGACGTTTGCTGCGATATTCTAATGTTGGTTATCGAGGTGGTACTCGGAGAGCTCAATATTTTCTCAGGTGGTACTTCTCACAAAAAGTTTGAGAACGACTGTTCTAGGCGTTCCTCCAATTAATGACATGATGGCATATGCTGTGTAGTTTGGAAGGCTGAAATGTATCTCCTTTAGAACCTGAAACAAATTGTTGTTATTCAGACTGTGTTGATTCAGTTACCTATTTAAATGTTAGTATTTTTTTTAGTTAAACATCAATTTGAGTTAAGAAATTGCCAACCTAACGATACCTGGTCATAAAACATGACAGAGTGCGATAATCTGTACTCTATTAATTTGTTGAGTTTGTGTAATACTGTAGAAACACAGGATCATAAACTTTCCTGACCTTTCAGGGGAAATATCAGTCACATGCTGAAAGAACTGAATTGACACCAGAGATAAGAGAGAGAACTTCCCTGACCTATAAACTTGGACACTAGTAATGATATGGAAAACATCACCTAAATGAAGAGTTCAGATGCAAAACCCCCTAACTCCATTTCTGAATACTTACACTTCTATATTTTTAGAGAACCCCGTTGTTGGTTTGGTTTACATTCATGTACTTGATAATACATATAAATAGTTATATTACATAAATAAAATAAAAAACTATGCAATTTTGATAGCTTTGTATTACATACAAATGAATTAAGATTATTTTCTGAAAAGGCACTTAGGGGGTTTTGCATCTGAACTCTTCAAATGTTGATTTCTAGGGTCCTTGTCTGACAAGGGGATGCAAATAACTTTTTTGAACCAAATTTCTCTTATTTTGAGGGTACGGTCCGTTGAGGTTGTGTAATACTGCAATAACACCAGATCATAAACTTTCCTGACCTTTCAGGTGAAATATCAGTCATGCTGATTGAACTGAATTGACACCACAGATAAGAGAGAGAACTTTCCTGATCTGTAAACTTAGACACTAGTAGTGATAAGGAAATGCTGATAGGATCCTCGTCTGACACAGATAAGGAGATGCAAATAACTTTTTTGATCCAAATTTCTCTAATTTTGCTGAAGAACCTGGAATAAATTGTTGTTTTTCAGACTGTGTTGAACAACCCTGTTCATATGGACAAGGCTTACGTCTACAAATTCCTCCTTCCCTGGCTTGGGACTGGTCTCCTTACCAGGTACTTATTCACTTTCAAGCTGAAATGTATTCATGACACACAAAGGATAAAAATAGCATTATGATGTGCATTCAGCCACAGCCACACCGTAAACTAAAATCTGTCCACCCCAATTATTTGCTTTTTCATTTCACATCATTTTCTTTCTCAATGTATTGTACCTATGAGGCATTTTTGTTAAAAGATAGACTGAAAGAGTGTGATTTGTTATGCCTGAGATTCTATGAACTTTTTACCCTCCTCCAATTAATGGGACTATGTGACACAGCACTGGGGACAAATGGCGCAGACGACGTAAGATGCTGACCCCTTCCTTCCACTTCTCCATCCTGACGGACTTTCTGGAGGTGATGAACGAGCAGGCGGAGGTGCTGGTGGAGAAACTGGACAAACTGGCGGGCAAAGGGCCGTTCAACTGCTTCAACCACATCACGCTGTGTGCCCTGGACATCATCTGTGGTCAGACATTGTTGAACCTACAGTACAGTATACACCAGAGATTCTTTAAGTATAGAGATATGCCAACATAATAGGTTTCTATGGGCACCTAACGCGACCAGGTTCCGGTCTGCCTAAAGGGCCGTGTCATAATGCTCCTACAATGAATAGAACAGTCCTTAGGTCTGCCTAGGGGGGCCATAATAGAACCAGGAAAAATGGGCCAATGGAACCTCTCTCTCTCTACTCTCTCTGGTATACACTGTATAAAGCATGAGAGAATGTACTTTTGCAGTATGATTTCACTGGAACAAAATGTGGTTGTACTGTTTTAGCATCTGTTAATCACATCAACGATGGTGATTCATTATCTTGAGTTTAAGATCAAAATGCTTTCAGTGGGTCATTTGTTTGGGTCCTGCATGGTTTGCTTTCTGTTGCTAATATGGTATTGGTATGGGTCGTTAACCTGCTCCTCCAAAAAACTGTTTCAGAAACTGCCATGGGGAAAAAAATCTATGCACAGAGTAACTACGACTCTGAATATGTGCGCTGTGTCTACAAGTGAGTATTGCATGCCATTGCCACCATTCAGATGTTCTTAAAAATCCATGGATACAAGAACAAAAGGGTCTTTTTCTGAAACATTACTGTATGTTAGCATTGTGTTGGCATCTAACACATAGAGACAAATGTGATGGCATTTTTGTCCACTATTTAGGGCTGGAAGTAATTTTTCGATCACCTAAATTCACCCACAAATTGGATCTTATGTTGTGTATGACAAACATCCCTGCCAACAGGCAGTTACTCAGTTAGGCTCATATTATTTTACCCCGTTATGGTCGAAATAGTAGGCTATCCCCCTGAAATTAGAAAGCCTAGATGTGGGTCAGGTCAAATTGAAAAAGCCAAGATCCAATGCTCTTAATCTGTGCAAGCGGAGAGGTCCGATCCAGACGATTTGTCATGGTGACGTGGTGTTTCTTCTATGTTGTCCTTTGCCCTTTGGCGGGGTAAAGGCTAACTGGCTTACCTGGTGAAAGGCTGTTCATCACTGCACACCACAGGACCATCCGAGTTTCTCCAGTACTTCACAAAGAAACCACACCAGTCGCTACATAGTGTTATTACGGAGATTGCGAAGGAAAAATACTAGTAATCTCATAGTAAAGCAATCAAAGTAATCTCATTGGATGAAAAAATATAGGGGCCTGCCTATACATTTTGGCACATTTTTGTATATAATCTGTTACGAGAAAAATACAAAATATTTGATTAATTGCATATGGAATTATTGATATTCATCACTTAGTTATTGTGTGTTTAACTGTATTCATTCATTATGAGATTGTATAAATACTGGTTAATACCGGTTAAATCTAATGAAGTTCTTACATATTGACAGAATGAGTGACATCATTAGCGGGAGGCAGAGGATGCCCTGGTATTGGCCTGATTTTGTGTACAGCTACTTTGGGGAGGGCAAGGAGCATGACAAAACCCTCAAAGTCCTTCATTCTTTCACAGAGAGTGTAAGTGAAAAGAACTCCCTTCAAGCTTTCTTCATAGTAAGCTATAGTATAGTAGGTCTATAGTAGGTAGGGCCTATAGTATAGTGTCATAGAGAATAGTATTGTATTTTATTGTATTTCATGAAAGCATATTTACTATTTTTACATATTTACTATTTTCTATTTTTTACTATTACTATTTTGGTAACACTTTATTTTAGGGATACATCTATAAGCAAGCACTAATACATACAATGTTAATGCCTGCATAAGTAACTTGTAAGGCATGTACTAAGCAAACACTAAGGCCTACTATAGGTCCTTACTAAGGTTAAATTGGTAATAAATCCCTTATTGTGCATGAACAAGACATTTGCGAATACATGCCTAACAAATGTTTGACTTTGCTTTGTACATCCCTTACAAGTTACTTATACAGGAATATTGTATGTATTAGTGCTAATAGATGTAGGCTATCCCTAAAATAAAGTGTTACCACTATTTTACATATTTACTATTTTCTATTTTTGCAAAATTCCTCTTGTTAAACATCTTAGTAAGAGTAGATTTCTAATATCTATAGTGTCACAGTGCACGTCAACTGCAATTTTGTGAATTTCCTACAGGTGATTTATGAGAGGGCAGAGTATATCACATACATTGAGTCAGACAGCGAATCAGATCAAGGCATGCGAAAGAGACGGGCATTCCTGGACATGTTACTGAAGACGACAGATGAGGAAGGCAACAAGCTGTCCCACAGAGACATCCAGGAAGAAGTAGACACCTTCATGTTTGAGGTCAGTTGGCTTTTGAAACATTAAGAGGGTGTTAAGACCATACTGTCCATTTATAGTATGAATGTGGGTTTTGTGTGTGAGTGAGTGTGTTCCATTGTCCAATAGATACTATTAAAGATTATATTATTATTATTACTATATTGTTATTATAGAGAACAAAAAATATTGTTTTCTGACGCTGTGCCCCAGCAATTATACTTTGACAAAACCCATAATATGCAATGCAATATCATAGTAATTTCATATTCTAGAGCTCTCACAGATGTAATGTATTTATGGAGATAGGGTTTCATCAGTAGCTGTCTCCTGCATGTGCCTCCTAAAGCAAGGCTATTCTGCATATATATGTGAAGTGTACACACACAAACACACACACATTCAAGCACGCACTCACGCAAACATGTGCGTGTGGGCACAGACAAACACACACGCACGCACACAAACACACCCGCGCACACACACACACACACACACACCAGTTGGGGTACCATTTCAGTTTAAATATTCATAGCATTGCGGTGAGATTACCGTTATTTATGATTGCAGCACAGACAAAATAGATTAGCAGGCTAACGGGTTTGGTGTCATGACTGGAATGATGAATGAAGGTGTGTAATCTCTCTGGATTCTGCATGAACTCTACGACGATTTTTTCCAGTGAAGAACTCTCCGTTCAGCTTTAGCGTTAGTTTGTGTCTGCTGACTCACACCTCACACTCTCTGGAGACAAGAGTAGTGTAGCACCCAGAGAAAAAAATTGACGACAAAGAAATAATTGTCTATCTTAAGACTCTTAAAATGTCAAGATAGTCGTAATGATTAGAAGAGGGGATGTCTGTACTTCAGCCTTGGTGCTTGCAGTCGAGGACAGTAGTATCAAGAAAAACTGGGCTACTTCACCGTGACTAGACCCAGGGATGACTGGAGCACTCAGCAACTTTTTAAAAATTATTTTGGTGCACCAAGTGACTGACGTTTCGCCTTCCTGAGAGTCGAGTATTACTTTGAGTCGAGTGATTACTTTGATTGTCAACTGAGGTTGGCAGGGTGCTATATTGCTTTGAGAAATGCAGTGCGAATTTCCATGCTGGTGATTTGCCCACATAGGCCTAGACTTTAATCACATTATTTAATCATCTGCCATCATGACTTCCTGAAAGGTGAAGATCTGTGCTGAATACAGACCTAGATGGAGAGACTGACTAAGTGAGGCAAATTAAAACATACTTCAGAACTTCCTTTCTTTCTTTCTTTCTTTCTTTCTTTCTTTCTTTCTTTCTTTCTTTCTTTCTTTCTTTCTTTCTTTCTTTCTTTCTTTCACAGCATGCTGTTGACTGTAAACTGTTATTGAGGAAAACTAATGTTTATTCACCTTTCACATGCTTCTTGCAATAAGGGCCATGACACAACAGCTGCCTCTATGAACTGGGCAATTCACCTTCTGGGCTCCCATCCAGAGGTGCAGCGCAAAGTCCAGCAGGAACTGCAGGAGGTGTTTGGTATGGACACATACAATAATCTCTGTTTACTCAACCAAAACAAGTAAATACAAACCACACTTATTTTTGTGTTAGTGTTACCCACAGTTTAAGAATAATTGACTGAAGTGTTGATATTATAGATAATTATGGCTGATTACAAGTGTTTGTACATTTGTACAACATTTGATTCATGTATTGAATATGAATTTTCAGAAGCATTATTATTAAGGTTTGCACAAAAAAACACTTATGTACGTGTACACTTAATACTAAGTGTTCGTGACATTGCTAATCCCAACACCTTATCCAAATACTTGCATAGCAGTTACAGGTGCACTGTTGTGACATCCCCAGTCTGTACCATTTTCTTTCAAAACTGTAAGTTTCCATTTTTCAAATCGCTTGCTGATCGTGTTCCCTACCGCCATGGCATGGCACATATGCACACTGTATGTGCAGCTTGAGGAAAACTGAGATGTGATCCATCACCATTAGCTCTCTCTGGCGAGGCCCTTAGCCACAGCCTGTGCTTTCCTCTCCTCATAAATAGCCTGGCACCATAAAGCCGGCCTGATAGCAGTCTGTCACAGGGCAGATCAATTACTTGATGGTTCTGTACTAACGGACTCTGACTGTGATTCAGGCATAAATAGACAGATGGTCTGGAAGTGTGTGTGTGTGTGTGTGTGTGTGTGTGTGTGTGTGTGTGTGTGTGTGTGTGTGTGTGTGTGTGTGTGTGTGTGTGTGTGTGTGTGTGTGTGTGTGTGTGTGTGTGTGTGTGTCTGTGTGTGTGTGTGTGTGTCTGTGTGTGTGTGTGTGTGTGTGTGTGTGTGTGTGTGTGTGTGTGTGTGTGTGCATGAAAACCGGCCCTGGCATTTTTGGCATAGACCAGCCCCCCACACAGCCCCTGTCTTTTCTACAGTACTACGATTGGCTTAGTCCATTGTCTTATTTTAAGATAGGCCAATGGGTTGCCCCATCTAAATAGAGGGAGGGCCGGACTCTATGGAAAAAATGTAAACAAACAAAACAAATAACGACAGCATCGGCCCATGCCAGGAAAATGCCCTGTATGCCAGATGACCAGTCCAGCAGCCCTGTGCGTGTGTGAGTGCATGTGAGTATGTGTGTGTGTGCATATGAGAGAGAGAGAGAGGGGAGGGGGGGGGTTGGGGGTGGTGGAGGAGATGGGTGTTTTGCTCAAAATCACTTGGCAACAGTGGTGTAGTCTACGTAGAACACGGGTATACGGAGTATACCCACCTCTAAATTTCAGGGATTTCAGTATACCCACTTAAAATTGATTGATGCATTGTTTTGAATAGCACAAATATATACAGTATACCCACTTCAAAAAATGCTCAAATATACAGTATACCCACTTCAAAAAAGTAGACTAAACCACTGCTTGGCAACTTGTTGTCGCAGGTGAATCCGACAGGCCAGTCAACACTGAGGACCTGAAGAGGCTTCGCTACTTGGAGTGTGTGGTGAAGGAGTCCCTCCGGCTCTTTCCCTCCGTCCCCTTTTTTGCACGCACCATCTGTGAGGACACACAAATCAGTGAGTTACTTTGGTGCAGGTACAACAAGACACCCAAACTCATCCTGCACGCACACACGCACGCACGCACGCACGCACGCACGCACGCACGCACGCACGCACGCACGCACGCACGCACGCACGCACACACACACACACACACACACACACACACACACAATGATGGATGATGATCATATACACCTTTCAAGTCATCCTTCCGTTCATTTGCTGGTGGATTTAACAGCATCGTCCTTTCTGCAGGTGGTTTCAAAGTGCCAAAAGGAGCTAACGCTATAATCATCACCTACGCCCTCCACCGTGACCCGCGCTTCTTCCCAGACCCAGAGGCGTTCCGCCCCGAGCGTTTCCTGCCCGAGAACTGCGTGGGGAGGCATCCATACTGCTACATCCCCTTCTCTGCTGGCCTCCGCAACTGCATCGGTAAACTCTGCAGAAGACCATGGGACAGAAACTTTCATTCATTCATTCATTCATTCATTCATTCATTCATTCATTCATTCATTCATTCATTCATTCATTACATGCATTCATTACATTCAATCCTTTCTTCCTTCCTTCATTCATTCATTCATTCATACATACATACATAGGCTACATACATACATGCATGCAATGATTCGTTCATTCATTCATACATTACATTCATTCTTACATTCATTTATTTTTCTCTACATAAGGTATTGACCATGTGAAAATGACTGACCTAATTTGACGTAAATTTGTGACCAACTGTCAGGCTGCTGTTTGTACAGTATTAAATATGCAGTATTTTACAGTATTGTAAGGGAAGTTTCGAAGGTAAATGACACTTGACACTTGAAGTTATTTCAAATTGCCTATAGATTAGGCCTGATTTTTCCACACTGCTTGATTCTGCTATGCCAAATACTTCGTGTTTTTTTTTAAAAGAGCTGATGGATGTGCCCCAATTTATACTGTATTTATGTGTGTATGTGTGTGTGTGTGTGTGTGTGTGTGTGTGTGTGTGTGTGTGTGTGTGTGTGTGTGTGTGTGTGTGTGTGTGTGTGTGTGTGTGTGTGTGTGCGTCTGTGTGTGCGTCTGTGTGTGCGTCTGTGTGTGCGTCTGTGTGTGTTTGTACCTGCACATGTGCATGGGTGACAGGTCAGCGTTTTGCACTGATGGAGGAGAAAGTGGTCCTGGCGTCCATCTTGCGATACTTTGATGTGGTGGCGTGCCAGAAGCGAGAGGACCTGCGCCCCCTGGGAGAGCTCATTTTGCGACCTGAGAAAGGAATCCTGATCCGACTAGAGAGGAGGAGGCACACGCACAGTTCTTAACAGACAAACATGGCCGACGACACAGCACACCACAACCCTGTAACACAGAACAACATATAACAAGAGACATTCTGTAACACCAACCCATTTTCAATCTGACAGAGGTCATAGAGTTATGGTGAGCCTATTTCTATTTAGATTTCCAGTGTTTTATCTCCTACAGTGTAGACAGCACATTGGTTCAGTCTTAGTTTATAGTAAGTGGTATGCTCTGAGAAATGCACATCAGAATCTGTGGAGATAGTGCCATAGCATAAATTAACCCTCACTTCGCTCAGCAAAGCATTTGGAATATAATACATTCTCTATATAACTATTTATCATCGTCTACAACTCAGTGCATTACTATTGCTTTACTTATTGCCACCAAAACAGGAGCACACTATTATATTATAGGATCGCCTTTGGCTCTGATTATGGCGCACATTTGCTGTGCCATTTTGTTGATGAGTGTCTGCAATGTTACAAAATGTATTTCCATTCAGTGTTGCATTCATTTTCACCAAACTCTTGTATTGATGATGATGGAGTCTGAATGCTGCACAAGGCCTTCTCCAGCACATCCCAAAGATTCTCAATGAGATTATGGTTTGGACTCTGTGATGGGCTGCAATGAGTTGCTTGTCATTTCTTGAACAATCATGTCAGAAGACGAATTATGTGGTTTTGTAAAAGATATTAGTCCATTCAAGAAGGATGAAATCATTGGCATCAGCAATCACATGCAATCACACTTGGTGTCAGCTCTATGTTCAGCAGTAGTATGTGCTCAACGAATGAGGTCAGCTGACCACCAGAATAGTGAATAACCAGTTAAATACATGAATGGATTTTTCTTTGATGACTCAAGCATAATCTGACTGTTCTCAGATTTCCCATTAACGGGCCCTAACATGACGCTAACGGTAGGACACTCGTCTGGTACGTGGCCGAACCGGGTTCGATTCCAGCCTGGGTCCTTTGCCGACCCTTCCCCGTCTCTCTCTCTTTCCCAACTCACTTCCTTTCCCTGCTCCACTATCCTATCTCATAAAAACCTAATAAAGGCTTGAAAGGCCCAAAAAATAATTTAAAAAAAAGATTTTTTTTTAAAAATCCCATAAATGGCCTGCCTTTTTGTAGAGCCAGTTATCCAGCTCAAAGCCTTTCAGACAGCCCTGCTTTGACCAGCTCTCCCAGAATTCCACTCTTAATTCATATGGTGGCACACTGTTCTCTCCACCCTCGAGGCATAGCCCAACTGAGTGGAAGACTTCACTCCTGTTTGATTGATTTCCAGTTTATACAAAGACGTTTGTGTGTGTGTGTGTGTGTGTGTGTGTGTGTGTGTGTGTGTGTGTGTGTGTGTGTGTGTGTGTGTGTGTGTGTGTGTGTGTGTGTGTGTGTGTGTGTGTGTGTGTGTGTGTGTGTGTGTGTGTGTGTGTGTGTGTGTGGCGATTGTTAGGGATTATGCACATGCGCATACGTGGCTGAGTATAAGTTTGTGTTTATCCCACAGGCCCAGGATACCATAGATCTTAAAATAGACATGATTTATAGACTGCAGCCAGTACACTGCAGAGATCCACACAATATTACAGTTTTTTCAATTGCTAACAAGCGCTTATCCATACTAAACTCTTTAAACAGACTGACTCCTACACAATTCAATCGGCTAAATGGTTAATTTTCTTTAAAAAAACACATACTGCTAAATATATACCAAGTATTCATTTCTGTTTCAGAATCATGGTTATCTTCCACACACCGCGCTCTTCCGTCTTGCTGGTGCGTCTCTGAAGTAATCTAGTAGTAGGGAATGGATCACACTCAATTTTTCTTCTTTCTTGTGGTTTTATTTTATTTTAACTTTGCAGGGACTGACATGACAGACGTTTCGGCTGCACAGAGCCTTCTTCAGTGTCACCAGGTGAATGTTAAAATAAAATAAAACCACAAGAAAGAAGAAAAATTGAGTGCGATCCATTCCCTACTACTATGTTTCAGAATCATGTGCATTTTCCAATTTCAATCAGTGATGACTTTCTTCACAATTTCACTTTTTTCACTTTTGTCAACAGAATTGGTGATTGATTGACTGTTTTTTTTATCAATCATCTGTACTGTCTCCTAATGTCATGTGAAGGCATTTCACTGTAATAAAGTTTTGGATGTTGTATTTCAATTTTGACACACTGTGTAAGCATTCAAAAATAAGCCATAGAATAGATGTAGGCCTATCATTTTTTGGTGTGGTTATCCTGTATGTAAAGAGAAAGCATTATAGAAATGCCTTCATTGATTGTTAATTGTGTGAAAACGGCATGAAATGTTGCTGTATAGCCAAGTTCTGCAAAAGAAGAACGGACAAAGGCTTGTTATTGGGGAAACAAACTGTAAGTAGATTGTTTTAAGTGTGTTAATGGCAAATAGGCAGTATAATAGACTATTTAGGATGAAATGTGTGATATAGCTGATTACTTGTCAATGTTTTATGCCTCTGAATTAATGAATAATTTAAATAAATAATAAGCCCTCGAATGCCCCTTGAACTGAAATATGACATTGGTAGAAACAATTAAGAGTTTTCCTATTAGGCCTATATTTCAGCAATAGCCTACTTAAAGGAACAGTCCACCCTTTTAAATAGCTTTGCTGTTTTGCATTTTACATAAAGTAGGATATACAGTAAGTACATTTGATGTTTTGTTTGCTCCCATAGACTTGCATTGCTAGGCTTAATTTGGCTATACTGCTAAAACTATAGGCCTCGGCAATGCAAACACATAGACGAACAATCCTATGTAGGCTATTATCATGTATGAGCAATGTCTAGAAATGAGGTGGACGGCTGAACATATAGATAGTCAGATCTTCATAAAATGAAAATAAAAGTAACAATTAGGAAAAAACAAAATTGTTTTGTGTGATATTGATACGCTCATATGATTGTTATTGATGTTGAGTGCTCCCGCCTACGCAGTATTAAAAAACAGCTCCAGGATGGCTATTGGCAGCTTGCATAACATTGTACAAGCCATTTTGAGAGCATGTTTGTTTCCAAGGCATGTCTTACGCCGCTATCTATCTATCTATCTATCTATCTATCTATCTATCTATCTATCTATCTATCTATCTATCTATCTATCTATCTATCTATCTATCTATCTATCTATCTATCTATCTATCTATCTATCTGTTTAGTTTTGTACTCAGCTTCGTCTTGTTTTGCAACAACAGCACAAAATGTGTTTATTTTGTATATGCAACAGAAGCAAAACTTAAACCTCGCAAGGCCAGTTTAATTAAAACTCCTCCCAATGCTCCCTGTTTTCCCTCCGGAACAATCCCCTGGGCCTGGCCTGCAGCATTAATCGTCAGGGAGTTCCGCTGTTGTCGTTGTTACTGACAAATTGGTTGGACCTCAAAAACAAGGCCTGCTCAGACCATCAGTCTCCCTTCCCTCTTTCCTCTCCTGCAAAGATAAAGGAAAAGAAACAAGAGGAATGCAAACGGCAAAAACTCGCAAAAACAAGCCTAAAAATAAGAACCTCTGGAGGTTTGTTTTGATCTGAAGTTGAGTTCTAATAGGGGGTTCCAATAGAAGGCAAATTAAATGACCTCAAGTGCAGAGTGATCCAAATTGACACCCCCTTTGGGCTAGCAGCAAAAACATTTCAGTCTACGCCTTCCTCCTCTTCTTTTTCTGGCTATCTGTTTTTTTCTTGTTCTCTCCCTTGTTTCAGTTCTTGCAGCCGTCGGCACTGCCTCCCTTGCATTCCCTCGCTTTGAATCATCTAATTTGTCCAGACTGCTGCTTTGGAAACTTGGCCAAGCATACAGACCAAGTCTTTTGAAATGTGGCGTTTAGAGAGGTGTACAGTATGGATATAACAAGGGAAAATGATGAGATGGTGTCAAGCAAAATGAATAATAACTACCAATGTGCTCAGAGAGTGCAGACCTCCGCCAAGGTAGGTCTTTGATAGAACATTTGAAATGTCTAAATTAAATATCAAAATTAACCCTATCCTGCAATGTTAAAGAATCTTTAAAAAAAAATCCTGGATCCACATCGGGTTCTCACCACCAAAATTTAATCACTTGTTCCTTTTATCATTTTCAACAACTCCACGAAATTTCATTCAAATCCATTCATGGCTTTTGGAGTTATCCTGCTGACAGACAAACAAACACACAGACAAACAGACAAACAGACAAACCAACGGTACTGAAAACATAACCTCCTTGACAGAGGTAATAATAGGTAACAATAGCATTTCATGGCATTCCATCTCTTTACAGTAAATCTCAAGAAGGCTGTGCAGTACACCAAAGGACCACTGTGGGGCAGCAGTGAGCTTCAACACGTCCCCCTGCCTTGCCGAGTCGCATCAGACTTTTCAATGAAACACCACAGGGTGTGAATGAGCACTCTGAGACTCTGCACGTGCAAAACAGCCATTTTCTAAAACCCCACTGGCGCCCACACCCCACAACATAACAGGCATCTGCCAGCTCCTCTAGCAGCGGCCCAATGGCTGGAGCCCAGCACCAGGGTAGCTTAGGGTGGCCGAGCAACACGAGGGGACAGGAGAAAAGAGAGGGTAATCAATGGTCATCGCAGGATGTCGCACATCTGTTTGGCCACCATAGATGACAGTTTGGCTGTGAGGGTAGAATAGAATGCTCTGCCACTGATGTGAACAGACAGAACTCTGGAGAAGCTATTTTTGTCAGAGGGGTGGACTCCCCTAGGTAAGCCCACCGTGACAGCTGCGGAGGAAAGCAGAGGGTGGGGCCTGAGAGAACGGCCGAGGGTGCGGCTTGACAGAAAAATAAGAAAACAAGATTGAGAGACAAAACAACAAGGGGATCAACGAAATAATTAATTCCTAGAATTATGGAGATGTCGAGACATTTCACACAGTTAGCACATTTGTTTGCAAATACTGTTCACCCTGCAGTGGGATAATGAGCAATCAGGTCACTTCCATAGAGTGCGTTACAATATGCGACCTTGCCTCCTCCACTTGTGCTTGCTTCCTCGTACCAGGAAGTAATATGTCATGATGACATTACTGACAACAGCATTATATTTCAATATCTTGCAAAAGCTCAATTGTAAAGTCTTTTCTCATTTGCTCATTTGCTCGTTTTCTCATTTGCAATTGCGATGGTGAATGAAAAACAGTCCCTCAAAAGTTGTTGTGGCTAGGCTGATAGCTGTGAGTTTTCTCCACGGAGGATGGGCCAGGAGGCGGGGCGAGGCCACAAGCACAAGTGGAGGTCGCATATTGTAACGCACACATACTGTCATGTTGGGTTGCAGCCCATCCCCTCACTGATGGGAAGCCCCACAATGCTGCCGACACCATGATCAGGTTCGGAGACTGACTCTCTCTCATATACTGGAATGATCTTCTCCATTACTTTCTCCTATCTGACTTATTTCTGATTACAAAAACCTGTCTCCTCCCCTGTGTTGCCAACAAACTCTCTGAAACTCTCTTTCCTCCCCTGTGTTGACCTTGTTCCTTCTGCTGGTGAGAGGGAAAAGGTGCGGGCCGTCGGCCCTGGCAGCTGCTAACATGCTTAAAATGGGGAGCTCACCACGGCTTAGCACCAGCACCACTCTGACACCTCACTGGCTTAAGGCGGCAGGGGCCTGGCATGACAGCCTGTCTTTTGAAGTCGGCAGAAAAAGTTAATCTCACAACTGAATTGTGGGAAGTGTGGGCCATGCCCTCAATTTCCTTCGCCATGGCACAGTAAGGAGCTGGCCACTAGCAATTCCCAGATTTTTTTCCCCCCTTGTGCTCTCCTGCCTCCGTCCTTCCTGTTTCTCTGCGATGCGCTGTTCCCCTGAGGCAGATTAAACCCTGAAAACACAGCTAGGAATTTCTGTTTCATCCCAGAGTTCCAAGAATAGCATGTCATGTTATTGATTACCGTGCTATCTGGCAGGAAGGCAGATGACACTTACCTATGAGCGAAAGAGATCGTCATACAGCTGGGAGACACATGATTGCAAGAAGCATTAAAAAAAAAAGAATAGGCTCTTGATGTCTGTACTTTGTCAGGAGCGGTCTTTTCAAGTGCAAGCAGTAGCTTAGTCATGGACAATGTACTCACAGCTCAGAGCACTAGCCTCTGAAGCAGCACCTTCTACCTTCACGTTCACAACTACACCAAGGTTTCAATATCCTACAAATGTTCCCGCTACTTCAGGGCATTTATTCTACTTCAAGGATTGGCTGCAGGGGTGTCGTACAGGGGGGTAAAGTGTGACTGAGTCACTAGGGGCCCCTGTACCGTATATAGGGGGCCCACACACAGTCAGATTTATGTAGATACTATATGGCCGGGCAGGGCCTGCACTAGGTTTAGGCAAACAAGGCGGCTGCCTACGGCACCATATGCCTTGGGGGACCAAGTAATGCCCGAAAATCCCACAAAATGAGAACATCAACTGAAATTAAGAAAAAAACCTTTACATTGACAATGATTTTTCCGGTTCACTCAGTACATATTTGTACTGTATGTGCCAGATCAGTTGCTCTCTATCAGATGTACAACTCTATGTTTAAAGACGCCAATTTCTTAAATGGTGCCTAGGGCACCAAATTAACTAGAACCGGCCCTGTGGTTGGGGAGTCCATTGGAGCTGATTGTACATATTAGGGCCCACAATTTGCTGCTATACCCCTGCTTGGCGGACCACATTCCTCTTTTCTTGGAGTTCTGCTATGCGTAATTCTAACCCACAGTCCTTACAAAGATGTTTTGCCTGAGTCTCCAAGCCAATGCAGTAAGTAGGAGCATGACAAGGATCACTGGATGGAACACTGGAGGTTATGAGTCTCACCTCATCAGTGATATGCTTGCATCAAAAGATGACTCTGTGCAGGACAGTCAAGTTAATCCATACAAGACTATTTTTTAGCATTTACCAGACTCTGTCATCCATGTGTGCACGGGTGCACAGTCATGTTGGAAGAGGAAGGCGCCTGCTCCGAGCTGCTCCCATAAGGTCTCAAAGGCAAAAATGCAGTCCAAAATGTACAGTTCCCCTTTTCATTTGGTAATTTTATTTGTGGGATGTACCATCTATTAACTATGTACACACATTTCATATGCACCCACAATATTTTTATCCATGTAAATATTACATTGTAATACATATTTATCAGATGGACAGCACTCTTCAGATTTTTCTTTCTTTATTCGCCTACGGACGTTTCGGGCAGAGCCTTTCTTGAGCATGTAATGGCGACAGCACCCAGTTAAGAACTGTGTTAGTGCGCTAAGCCCACTACATTTGGGCTTGCATGCCCATGGGGACCCCGGTTCGAGTCCGGTCGGGGTCATAGCCCGATCCCGCCCCGTCTCTGTCCCACTCGCTTCCTGTCACCATCTCAGACTGTCCTATCAAATAAAGGCATAAAAAGGCCCCTAAATATATATATATATAAAAGAACTGTGTTAATCATAAGGCGATAGTGTGAGCATCTCCTCCACTTTTCAGAGGACAATGGATACATCTGACACTGTCAACTCAGAAATAGAGTGGTAGAGACCACACAAGAGGATCATGAAGATTGTGGCTGTGATGACAACAGTGACAGCTCATATCACTGATGAACAGAGGCGTGAGCTGGCCAAATGCTATACAGTGGCACAGTAGGGCACAGAGAGATAATTTTTGCCGTTATTTATTTGAAAAAGCTTGTAAATTATTTATATGATTGCAAGTAATGCATGTGCACTATTTTGTGTGCATTCTGTAGATTACTCCGTATGCTAAACTTGAACTAAATTCCAAGCTAGCAATTTTGTTTTTTTGTGAAACTCATACCGGGGCAGAGCAAGGTAGCCCCTTAATGCGCGCCGTACCTCCAGTGGCACGCTGTAATAGTCATTGAAATGTACCTACCATAGCACTACAATACTATGACACAACACAGGCCCTTTAGTAATGCACCACGACTTGGTCATTACCACACTAATAACAACAAATGTATTCAGCCGCATCTTAAGGGGTTAATACCCAGGAACCTGCCCATATAAAATAGGTCTGGTGACGCCCGTGCTGATGAAGGAGTCTGTATTTAGGAAAGGGTGCAAGTTGATGTATAAATTTGTATTGGGTATGGAGGGAAACGTGTCCGAGATTTGTCACTCATCTATTCTAAATCTGCTCAGCTTTAAAAAACAAAACAAAAACAGATGAATTAAGGACTGTGTGGGCATACCTCATGTCATTCAACTATGATTTCCTATCTGTCACATTCCACTTCTGTTGTTGCTATTGTAAGCTGGAAATATAATGACTATGACAGCTGCTCAAGGCCATTCGACAACAAGCCTGGAATTACCCCTATGATCACAACGTTGACTAGAAGAAATAACAACAACAAGAGGTTGGAGGTTGGTAAAAGCAGTGATGGAAGTCTGACAAGGGTCTTTGAGAAGAGTCGGAAGACATACAAAAGACGAGGTTAAATGGATAGCTTTTCAGTTGCTGTTTAAAGGTGTTGATGGAACTGGCTTATCTGACACATTGTGATCGGGTGTTCCATATCTTTGGAGTGTAGTATAAGAAGACTGCTCTCTTATTCCTCTGGGTGGAGATCCTGACTAGAGATGGGATTTATGGCTCTTTAACGGGATCCGGATCATAGTGGCTCGTTCCTTTCAAAGAGCCGTTCAAAAAACTGTCTCTTTTGGCTCTTTTTTAGTTATTTATTCAGTGTTTAGAGTGTAAAATTTTCACTCCACCTCTAGGTAATTTTGTCCAAACTACAGCTGATTATCCTCATGCTTCTAAAGACCGTTTCTGCCACGCTTTAAGGCAGAAGATTGTGTTTTTTCCCCAAATTTGAGTACTCATGTGAAGGTCACTTGCTTAAAATTAATGAAAAATGAATGAAAAAGCGGTTAAGTGGCTCCCCCAGCTGTGATCCGGTTCCCATCGTTCACTTCTGGGAGCCGTTCAAAAGAACCGGCTCGTTCATGAACGACACATCTCTAATCCTGACTGGAGGGTGCCTTCAGTGGATCTGAGGGCTTGTTCAGGGGTATGAAATAACTTACAACTGAACCTGTTGACATCTTGGCTCCTTTGGGCAAAACACTGAGACCCCACCCCCCAACAGGATTCAGCATGGGAACCGTAAACATGATCCATAAAGATGGTTTGGGGTTAGGGTTAGCATCTGAGTCAGGAGCACCATACAGTTATCGTAGCTATGGATACTGGCTCTGCTGCAATAAATAACATTAGGATTAGCACCTCTGGATGTGTGCTATTCCTCTGACTGCGAGATGCACTCAGAGGGCTCTCTGTAAGTGGCACCTCAAAAATGTCAGGAATGTCGCATTGTATGATCAGGTTTAACTGAAATCACACTAGTCTCAATCAGTATGCTTACATGCACAGCTTCGTCAAGCTTTTTGGCCGTAATCGAGCTTGGGACTGCACACGCGCTGTAACAATCAGGTACATTCAACTCCAGCCTGCAGACCCCCTTACTTGTAGGCTTTATGATGTGAGATATGTAAGCTACTGGCCAAGCAAAAAAACAAATCAGTCATTTTTACGACAGGAAAAGATGGTACACAGAGTTGGGGCCTAATTTGTTTAGGCTACTGTCATTTGGCAACCTACAGTCTGCTCGTAGCAAAGTTTCTCCATCACATTAACGGTAGCTGAATGACTACTTCACATTGTAAAGGACTTTGATGCAACGCATTCAGAGCAGGTATAAGTTGGATACCCTAAGTAGGAGACGCTATTGTTTTCCTGTCTGAAATCAGTAGTTGTTTATAGGTCCACCTGCTTTTCATCAAACAGAAGTTGTTTGACAACACTGTAAGAAACAGAAACAATGTAAGAAACACTGTAAGAAACAGAAACAATTTCCTTCTTCCTTCCTCTGTTATACAGGTACAAAGCCCAAAGGTAGACACACACACACACACACACAGACACACAGACACACAGACACACACACACACACACACACACACACACACACACACACACACACACACACACACACACACACACACACACACACACACACACACACACACTCTCTCTCTCTCTCTCTCTCTCTCTCTCTCTCTCTCTCTCTCTCTCTCTCTCTCTCTCTCTCTCTCTTTCTCTCTCTCTCTCTCAGGCTAGTCAATATCTCTATAGCCTATACATGCCATCAGGGCCGTAACCAGACATTTTCAAATACCGAGGTCAAATACTGCATGCTGTACTGTATACTATAGAATGCTTCAAATACTTCTGTCAAACTCTTTAAGTTTGCTTTCATTAATCACTGCCTTGAGGATACATGGGGGTGTCATATACAGACTGAATTTATCACCGTTGATCATATATCAATTTTCATCATAGATCAATTTTGGCCTACATTACTGAAAAATACAGGAGGACATGACCTCTGTGTCCTCAATGGTAGTTACGGGCATGCATGCCATAACTCGGCTAAGAATTGCATCATCCAGCAAACAGTCCAGTTTCTAAAACTCCAGTTTGGTTCAGTCATTTCAGTTATATAGCCTACATGGTTTTTAACCCATTTCAGACATATACGCTGCATTGACCTTGACCAGGGGTCCCCAAACTAAGGCCCAGGGGTCGGATGCGGCCCGCCACGCTCCTTTGACCGGCCCTCCACGTTTCTGCACCTCACCATTTGAACTGCCCCAAAGAAGCAATCCTATCTTGTCTTGATAGGTTCTCATCTCACTGCATAAACAGGCCTACCATTTCTATTGTATCACACATTTACTGTCAATCACCACATTTTTCTCACCTTTCTTTGGTATTTTTACATGGTTATTAGAAATTAAAAGGAATACCTGTGGTATTTCAAATTGAAAAACATGTGAAGTACTCACTTCTTTTGCAAATCACTTGTAATGATGAACTATTTTGTGCTAGAAATTATGGTTATAACAGGCAGTGGCCTAGTATAAAGCCCACATGATTGATCCCGGCCCCTGATCGCAGGATCAGGAACGATAATGTGGCCCCCAGAGAAAAAAGTTTGGGAACCCCTGACGCAACATAGGTGCTGCATTCAGGCTCTTGAGATTTTAGTTTTGTATTAAAAATGTGTGTACGTAAGAGCTGAATGAACACATTCTAATGTAAGATGAGGGTCCTAGTTTTTAAATGCAACTTATTACGTGGTTTATATGTGCTTTGGGTGCTTAAATGGGTTTAAATTGGCTGTAGTCTGACAAAGGCAATATTTAAATTGTTCTTAGCCCACATAAATGTAGAGTAAGTGCAATATTCCTCTTAATTTTCAAACTGCATTGTCTTTATTGTGTAAAGGTCTACAGAAACATATTCTACACCCCATCCAGCCCCTCCTTTCAGTAACTAAAATACAGACTCTGTCTACTAGCCTACATAAACGTTTGAACAATATGTGCACAGTGCACTAATGGGAAATCTCTTGTGTTTTAGGAGAGACAAATAGAGGACAGATGCAGCTATCACGGTCAGTGGGTAACTTTACTATAATGTATCAGCCTAGTGAAGTGACTTGCTGTGCCTTCCTACATGTCTCAGCACTCATAGAGTGAAAAGTGCTGACTGGATGCTTGTCATCTCAAATCTGTCATGACAGGCCATTCCTTCTTCTACTCTGGTGCATGAAGCCGGCGTAGCTGCTGGGTCTATTCAAACTTCTTGGAATTTCCTGAGTACATGGGGATGCATCAGAGAGTCATTGCCTTAGTCATGCATTAACCCCAATTCTCCCCATCGGCTGAGATGGCAACACTCTTTTCTAAAGATTTTTTGGGGGCTTTTTGTGCTTTATTTATGATAGGACAGTGACAGAGGGAGAGGAAACGAATGGGGAGAGAGAGACGGGGAAGGACAGGCACATGACCCAGTCCGGAACCGAACCCGGGTTGCCGGTGTAATAACCTAGTGCCCTAGCGTTAGGCCATGGTAGGGACGACAACACGGACTTTTAAAGGGGGAGAAGCATTTAAGTCTGGGCGACACTGGCAGCCGTACACAGTTCCACTTTGGAGCTGTCTCCACAGGTTTCTTCTCTCTGCCCTCCTCTCTATCCTCATAGGGACAGATAACAGTGAAGGTGTTAAGTGGCATGAAATATTCAAGGGTCCCCCTGCTGTTTTCGTGTGGATGAGTTAAAGGGTCACACCACTGTCTTCCAACAGGGCCTCTTCACACTGCAAGCCATTTAAAGAGAAGGCTTCCTCGCTGGGGTGTACACCTGCTGCTCTTGATGCATAGAAATGATCTCATACACATTTTATGTTATACACTGCTGTATCTCTGTCTGTTTATTTTATGTTATACACAACTGTATGTCTGTGTCTTATCTGTTTTCATCCTCTTTTTGTTTTTAAAAGTCATCATAAACACACGGATCAGTGTGTTTTTGGTAAGAAACACATCCACCAAATGAGTCTGCATAAAGGTGGAGAAGGATGTATGTTTCCCTCTCACCTCTCTCCAGTCCACTTGATGTCATCTCAAGGGCAGTGCCTTATTAGACTTTGTCACAGCCCATTGCTGAGCTAACACAGCACCTCAATTGAAATTAATGTTGAACAGGCGCTGTCTGCGTGTATAGATTAGAAGGCCAATGAATAGGCAGAATATCTCCCGCGACACTCCGTAGTCTATCACAGTCTGACATGCTTTCACAATTGACTTTGGATTGGTCACAGCATATAGTTCAGAGTTATGACATTGCCACTGTAACTAGTTACAGCATGCTGAGTGAATAATGATAATAATAATGTATAATGTAGTCTTTTATAGAGTCTTCAAAAGACATGTACAGTATACAAGACATGAACAGTACATCTATTAGGCCTACGAGTACTACTAGCCTATATACAGTATAATGTATTAGGCCTACATGTAGGCCTATGTCAGAAGGCACAACATCTTCTTAAATGAATATAGGTCTACTTTACAGAGACATGGGGAAGGCGCATGAAAGGCCCAGCATGAAATGATACTAGCATTCTCCACTGTCTCTGCCCTCTGCCTCTTGTCTCTTTCACATGAGTAGGCCTACACTCTCTCATTTTCCGTCCCACGTGTGTCCACAGTCCATCAGAACCACATGCTCATTTTTGCACAAAGTCATGTAGGGGTAGTTGCGTTTGGATTTACTCCTAATGCGACTATACCAGGAATTGAAGGCAAAATATCTTGTTTGGGAATTTAATTAATGATGAATTAATTATAATTAATAAACCAATTAATTAAAGGTAATTAAAGGACCGTCTCATAAAATCCTTAAGATTATCAATCACAATATTCAACAATAAATTGCTAAACACAGAATTAATAACAAGTTTGTACTGGGATACTCAACAGGGCACAGTGAACAGTAAGGCCTATTCTCTGTGATCAGCTGGGTATGCAAGCACAAAGGTAGATCTGAAGGCAAAATTCTGATAATAGGTTGGTTGGTTGTACAAAGCAACAAGGACAACAAAATGCAATCAAATGATTTACTTTTATTAACTACTAGGATAACTAATAAAACATTACATTCAAAGTCGGATCAATGGGTAAACACAATAAGGCACAAGTATAAAAACAAGAAAGAAATAAAAGGGGAATTGTGCGTGTAGGGGAAGTGTGTGTGTGTGTGTGTGTGTGTGTGTGTAGGTGCGTGAGCGTGAACAAAGGAGGAGCGTTAGCCCCGGTTGCTATGGTAGCAAGATGGCGTCCACCACGTGGACTAGGTTGCTATAGCAATGTAAACAACACGGTGATATTAGCGTTAGCCTCAGAACCAAGAACAATGGGGGTAGCTAGCAGCTACTTAGCAAATAACCGGCGGGGGTTTTCAAGCATTAAAAGGATCCCCGGCTATTTAGACTTTCATATCTTAAAATATACATATTAGTGTCAGTTATAATACAATTCTATTAAAAACCTTGTTGATGTCTTCGTTTTCTAAAATTATTAAAAAACAATTAAACACGCAAGTCGCCATTTTTCGCGATGCTGGGCAGTGACGTCGTGAAGTTGTACCAGCCGGGTTCGAACCTTTGTTCTGGTAACGGCTCAGCGACATGCACTTGCTTGCTGCATGGCATCTGCTCAGCCGTTTTAATTTGAGAGAAACATTACAGCTTTGTGTGTAAAATATGAAATGGTGTTATACTGCCATCTATTGGTGGGTTGGTGCACTGTCAGCAGCCAACATCACCCTTCAGCCAGAGACGGTTTCTCTGCTTCAGCGATGTCCTGTCCATGTCACGATTGTAATGGAGCGCTGCTCCTTTAAGGGAGGTCTGACGCTGCGGCACACGTCACCACGCCGCTCGTAGAGGCTTATGGGAAGTCTCTTCATAAACACTGCCAGTGGCTAGTATTCGGTAAGCCTGCAAAGTTCTCCTTTGCGCGTTTCATCGCCACCGGCGAATGCTGTGGTTGCTTCTCCCCTCGCCGTCGAGAGGAGTGCGGTGTCCAGTTCAGATCTAGGAGATGTGGACCATTTCTTGTCCTCGTGAGTATGTGGACCATTTCTTGTCGCTGTTTATGTGCTAGCCAGCAGCTAGTGGCTAACTTCGCGTCTGCTGTTCTATAGGTTGTGATTCCAACTTGGCGTCTCTTACTTGGCTAGAGTGATCTCTTGCTTCTCCACTGGCAAGGACTTCGGTGGACAATACCAACGGTTACCTTGCGCATTTCCCGTCTCCTGCACGCCGGTATGTATTATAGTGGGTTAGCTTGTGCCTTTACCCAGCCCTGACTGTTTGTTTTCGTACCATGGTTGCTAACGACGGCCATTATTATGGTTTCAGCGTGTGGTCGCTACCGGCGCCTCGGCCGTGTACCTCTGTATTGGCACTCCGACTGTGAGAATCGCGCATCGGTGCACCCTCATCTCCGGGTAAGGTAACCTCTCGGCAGCAGAATCGTGTGATAGTGGGTGTCCTGCTAGCTTGGCTAACGCTCTCCTCCTCCCTCGCAGGTTGTATCCGTGTGGCCGTGGTCAGACACACCACGCGTTTAGGTGCACGAGCGGCGACTTTTAGCCCCGGTTGTGTGGTGCCTCTGGAAGCCGGGAACCCGTATCTCGGCTGCTGCTCCGGCCTCGGGAAATTGGACATTCGTGCGTGTGTGTGCGTTGGCGCGCTTTAGTTCAGTGTGTGTGTGTGTGTGTGTGTGTGTATGCGTGTGGGCGCTCGGCTCGGTGTGAGCTAGTGTGTGAGCCATTCCACAGTGTGTGTGTGCGTGTGTGTGTGTGGGTGACGAGTGAGTGTGGGGATACCTAGGGGACTGCACTGAGCTGAGCCTCTGGGGTTGGTTTACCTCATGTTTTGATTTTCGTTTACTTTCGTTTGCTGTGCCTAATTTCCTTTTTTTCATTATTTCATCCAATTATCTAATTTCTTATTTAACTGCATGTATTTACTGGATTTTGATTTATTTTGCATGGTTTGCTGATTTCTTGTTGTTTCTGTTTGCCGTGAATTATTTCTGTTTGTTGTGAACTATTTCTTTACTTTTTCTTTTGTTAATCCTGAGGTGTGCCATTCGCCCTATTGTGTTAGCCGTGCCAGCCCCTAGTGGCAAAGTCTGCCAACCTGAGTGTGGGTTCTAAGGCCTTAGGCCTACCAGGTGTGTTGTCTATTGTGAATTAGTGAACATACTTTGGGGCCGGTGTTTACAGATCCGCGGGTGTGGTGGCAGCACACCCACCCCTGCACTTTACTGTTACCGTGAACATACTTTGGGGCAAGTGTTTATCTATCTGCGGGTGATTGCGACAGCACACCCACCCCACTGCACTTTGTGAATTGTGAGTACCTTTTTATATTTTATTACAAAGAGTGAGAGAAATATATTTTTATAACGCAAAGAATAATAAAGATTTGAATTATTAATTGTCACCACTGTCTCTGCCTCCATTGTGCACGAACCTGTGTTTGCCTGGTAATCTATTGTGCGGGTACATTGTGTGTTGGTCCGGGGTATCTGTAATTCATTTCCTCCGGGGGCTCCACCCCCGGGGTGGCGTAGTCGAACTACTTCCTGTAACGGTCTCGCCCACTACATTTTGGCTTATAGTCGGGCAGGATTGGCATAGGAGCAGAGACACTGGTTTCATTTTTTTAGGTTTTTTGTTTTGTCACTCTTTGTAATAGAAATTTGTCATATGGTCAATGGTTGAATGAGTGTATGTATGTGGTTGGTTGAAAGTGAGAGCACCACTGAATAAGCGCTGTGAGTTTGTGTTTTTCCTGTAGAAGCGGAGCAGCAGCCGAGGTTGGGAGACCGCCCCTCTCTCGGGATTTGGACCAGCCATCCCTGTGAGTTTTTGCATTTTCCAAATTTGTCTTGATCGGTTTCCGCAGCATGTCGCGGGACGCACAAGAGGTTAGGGATGAGTTGGCTGAGGTAAGAGCCGAGAATGAGCGCTTAAAGGCCTCCCTCGCCCAGCGGGCCACAAGTACGAGCACAGTAAATGGTAGCGCCCCGGCAGGGCCCGCTACAGAACGTTTGGTCTTTGTCCCAAGGGAAAAGAAGTGCCCATTGTTTAGGGGAAATGGGGGCATAAGTATCGAGGCGTGGAAGGAGGAGGCGGAGGCATGTATGCGGGCGCGCCATTTTTCTGCTGCCGAGAGAGCCTATTTTCTTTACGATCACTTGGATGGCGAGGCACGGGATGAGATCCGCTATAGGCCGAGAGAAGAAAAAGAAAACCCAGAGAAAATCTTAGAAATTTTACAGGAGCTTTACGGTTGCCCACAGTCATACGTGGCCTTGCAGGAGGCGTTCTTTTCGAGAAAACAGCAAGAGGGAGAGACACTGCTAGAGTTTTCAATCGCATTAATGACCCTTATTGATAAGGTTAGACGAAATGCGCCTGAGGGAATTCTTAACGCTGACGTTCTTCTGCGTGATCAGTTTGTGGAGCATGTTAACGAGGGCGCCTTGCGTCGCCACTTGAAGAGTTTCATTCGGACCACGCCGTTAGCCACTTTGATCGCGGTGCGTAAGGAAGCCATGCGTTGGGAACGGGAGGGCGCCGCCGAACCGCAGCGGCCGCGTAGCTTTTCCTTGTCTTCACTCGATCGCTCCCTTGGGGTCCCTGGTACCTCTTGCGCCGTAAGCATGGATCCCCGTGGTGGGGCGCCGACCAGATCTGATATGGAGAAGTTGCAGGCCGACATGGCGAAGCTCATGGAAATGGTGCAAAATCAACAGGCTCAGTTGCAGCATTTTTCTCGGGGTGCGGCCACACAGGGGGAGCCACGGAGGCGAGGTCGGTCTCCTCGGGAGGGACCCCTTGTCTGCTGGCGCTGTCGTGCGACAGGCCATATTGCTGCGGATTGTGACGGAGAACGAGTGGTGGGGCCCCCACAAGCACCCTCCCGTAGAGGCTCCGGGTTTTCGGAGAATGGGCCCCTCCAACCGAACCAGCCCTCGGGAAACTGACGCCCACCGGACTGAGGAGTCACAGTCCGGGGGGGGCCTCTCTTGGCTCACGTAATGCCCTTCACCCTCCCAATGCCGCCGAGGCGTTACTTTCTAACTGTCCACATCTGCTCGTCCGGATAGGCGGGGTTCAGGTCCCCTGTCTCATTGACACTGGGTCTATGGTGTCCACCGTCACTGAAAGTTTCTTCGCTGCCAACTTCGAATCTTTGGGGCAGGAGCGTTTACGCTCATGTCACTGGCTGCAGCTCCGAGCGGCCAACGGCCTAGAGATTCCTTACTTGGGCTACTTGGAGCTGAATATTGAGCTTTGCGGGAAGAGTATGCCTGATTGCGGTGTTCTGGTCGTTCGCGACCCCCCAGGGGGCACGGCTTCCGTGGTCCCTGGGGTTCTTGGTATGAATGTTATCGGCAAGTGTTATAAGGAACTTTTTGGGCGGCACGGTCCCACGCTTTTCGATCTCCCATCAGTGTCAACTGCCCCTCGACCGGTGCTGAAAGCGCTGCAACACTGTCATCAGGCTGAAATCCGGCCCACCCCCGAGACCAGCGGCGTGGTGAATGTCCGGGGCCGTGCGCCATGGCGGGTTCCGGGGGGACCATGAAGTTGATTCCTGCCACCTGCCCTGAGCAACATTCAGGGCTTGGAACCCTCTTTGAGCCGACGGACCGGGGGTTGCCCGGGGGGTTGCTGGTGTCCCCTGCCTTGGTGCAGGTGACCCGTGGCTTGGTGCAGATCCCTGTAGTTAACGTCGGTTGTACGGACGTCCTGCTGTACCCTCGTACTAGACTCGGACAGGTGAATGCTGTGTCGATCATCAGCTTGCCACGGGACGTGGTGGAAGTCCGTTCCGTGGCCGCCATTACTGACCCTCAGGCGCCTGCCCCGTCGCCTTTGGAGACACAAATCCGCGCAGTGGACTTGTTACCCCTGCCTGCCGAGGAACAGGCTGAGGTCCGGGCCCTGCTTCTGAGGTACTCTTCGGTCTTCTCCGCCCATGAGGGCGACTTGGGTTGCACTTCCCTAATCTCGCACGACATCCCGCTGTTGGATCCGACACCGGTCCGGCAGCGTTACAGGCGCATTGCCCCCTCCGACTACGAGGCCGTAAAAACCCATATCAACCAGCTCCTCCAGGCGAAGGTCATCAGAGAAAGCAGTAGTCCATTCGCTTCTCCCATTGTTCTAGTCCGGAAGAAGGATGGGAGCTTGCGACTCTGTGTCGACTATCGCCTGTTAAATGCCCGAACTCGGAAAGACGCCTTTCCGCTTCCTCGGATCGAGGAGACATTGGACATGTTGGCAGGTGCCCGCTGGTTTTCTACGATGGACTTAGCCAGTGGGTACAACCAAGTCCCCGTGACAGAAGGTGATCGGGCCAAAACGGCATTCTGTACCCCCTTCGGGTTGTTCGAATGGAACAGAATGCCTTTTGGCCTGTGCAATGCACCAGGTACATTTCAACGATTAATGCAACGTATGTTCGGCGACCAACAGTGTCATTCCGTTCTACTGTATCTTGACGACATCGTGATCTTCTCGTCCACCGTGGCGCAACATCTACAGCGCCTGGAGATGGTCTTGACCCGGTTGCAGTCGGAGGGGCTGAAGGCTAAATTAGGGAAGTGCGCGTTCTTTAAGCCGGAGGTTCAGTACTTGGGGCATGTGATCTCTCAGCACGGTGTCTCTACCGACCCTGGCAAGGTGGAGGCAGTGGCCACATGGCGGCGACCTGCCAATGTGTCGGAGCTCCGATCATTTCTAGGCTTTGCCAGCTATTATCGACGATTCGTCGAAGGATTCGCAAAGCTGGCCGCGCCGTTGCATCGATTGGTGGCCACCTTGAACGGGAGCCGTTCCCGTCAGCCCTCGGGGCAGCAGTTTCTTGATGCATGGTCAGAGGATTGCGAAAGAAGTTTTGAGGAACTCAAGGGGAGGCTCGTGTCGGCGCCGGTACTGGCGTACGCGGACTTTAGCCGCCCATTTATTCTTGAGGTCGACGCCAGCCATTGCGGACTGGGCGCGGTCCTCTCGCAGGAGGTGGACGGCAAAGTCCGACCGGTGGCATACGCCAGTAGAACGTTAAGACCTACAGAGAGGAATATGAACAATTACAGTTCTATGAAGCTCGAGTTCCTCGCCCTAAAATGGGCCGTCACCGAGAAGTTTCGCGAATATCTCTTGGGCCAGAAGTGTGTCGTGTACACTGATAATAACCCCCTGAGTCACCTCACCACTTCCAAACTCGGGGCGGTCGAACACCGGTGGGCCGCACAGCTTGCATCATTTGATTTTGAATTAAAGTACCGCTCGGGTAAATCTAACGGTAATGCGGACGGCCTGTCGCGGCAGAATCAGCCAGACCAAGAAGACGTGAGTGACCTGGTTCCGGGTACAGCGGTCCCTAGATTGCTGCAACAGGTAGCGGCTCAGGGGGATGGCGGCACCGCCTCTCAGTCCAGTGTTTCGGGGTTGTTCCCCCACGCTTTGCCGGTTCTGCGCACTCTGCAAGCAAGCGACCCCGGTGGTCAGCTGCAACCGGCCGCTGTCCCGGGGGGTAGCATCACCGCCTCTCAGTTGGTTGTTTCGGTGCTGCCCTCCTACCCTTTGCCGGACCTGTGCGCTCTGCAAGAAGGAGACCCTGTTATCCAGCCGATTCTGGCCTTCTGGAAGGCGCGTCGGCGGCCTACTCGTGAGGAACGGGAAGCTCTGTCACCCTTGGCCTTGATCCTGTTGCGGCAGTGGAAACGGTTTGTGGAGAACGATGGAGTCCTTTACCGGAGAGTGCTACACCCCAGTGGCCGTGATGAGTGCCTCCAGCTGGTTTTGCCGGCTGCCCTGCAATCAGAGGTCCTAAACCAGCTCCACGAGCACCATGGCCACCAGGGGATTAATCGAACACTGGAGTTGGTTGGGCAACGGTGTTACTGGCCCCGCATGTTTGCGGAGGTGCGCCGATGGTGTGAAAAGTGCCTTAGGTGCCAAGAGTCCAAAGGGGAGCCTCCTCTAGCCGCCGCGCATATGGGCCACCTACTGGCATCTCGGCCCAACGAAGTGGTAGCTGTGGATTTCACGCTTTTGGAGCCCACGTCGGGGGGGGTGGAGAACGTTTTAGTCATCACGGACGTCTTCAGTAAGTATTCCATCGCCGTCCCCACCCGGGATCAGCGGGCCTCGACGGTCGCCCAGGTCTTGCTTGTGGAATGGTTCTACCGGTTCGGAATTCCTGGTCGGCTCCACTCCGACCAGGGGCGCTGTTTCGAGGGCACCCTGATTCAGCAGCTTTGCGGGCTGTACGGGGTCCAGAAGTCCCGAACCACCCCGTACCACCCGGCCGGGAACGGCCAATGTGAGCGATTTAACCGCACTCTACACAACCTCCTGCGTACTCTACCGGCCTCTCGGAAGCGCGACTGGGCAACTTGCCTGCCGCACGTAACCTTCTGTTATAATACCACCCCGCATCAAGCGACAGGAGAATCGCCACACTTCCTTATGTTCGGCCAAGAGCCACAGCTACCCGTAGACTTCCTCCTGGGCCGAGTTCGGCCACCGGTCCATGGTCGAGTGTGCGACTGGATACAGGAGCATCAGGCCCGGCTTCAAGTGGCATTTGATGGGGCTCGGGAGCGTTTGGCCGCAGCGGCGGAATATCGCAAGGACAGACACGATGCACGGGTGAAGACTGCTGTTTTAGAAGTAGGGCAACGGGTATATGTACGCAACCTCTGCGTGCGAGGTCGAAATAAAATCCAAGATGTGTGGAACTCCCAGGTACACATGGTGGTGCGTACCCCTTCGGAGACTGGAGCCGTGTACACGATCGCCCCCGTCAACGATCCAACGAAGCTGAAGCACGTTCACCGCAGCATGCTGAAAGGAGTGGTGGGCCCCCTGGCCCCCGACACCCCCCCGGGGTCGGGCCGACCAGGCGAACCTACCCCTGTCGACTCAGGGGAGCTATCGAGCGAAGAAGATATCCTTCTTGGGGAGCAGGTGGGCGATGCTGACTTGGGTGTCCCAGCAGAGCCCCATGCACCCCAGGGTGGCACCTCAGGAGGAAACGAAGGGCAGCGTCGGACTTCGCAGGCTTCCCCCGGCAGTTCGGCCGTTCAGCCACCCGGTCGTGGCACTAGCAGCAGCGAGGTGCCCCCACGCCGGACTTTCCGGTCTAACGCGGGACAACACTCTAATCCCCATCGGCTGCCTGGTGGGGCGACTTCAAACTCTTGATGGAATTTTGGATCTGGGAGTGGGGGGGGAAAGCGTACCTGCATCGTCGGGCCGACGATTCAACATGTGGGGGGTAGATTGTAATGGAGCGCTGCTCCTTTAAGGGAGGTCTGACGCTGCGGCACACGTCACCACGCCGCTCGTAGAGGCTTATGGGAAGTCTCTTCATAAACACTGCCAGTGGCTAGTATTCGGTAAGCCTGCAAAGTTCTCCTTTGCGCGTTTCATCGCCACCGGCGAATGCTGTGGTTGCTTCTCCCCTCGCCGTCGAGAGGAGTGCGGTGTCCAGTTCAGATCTAGGAGATGTGGACCATTTCTTGTCCTCGTGAGTATGTGGACCATTTCTTGTCGCTGTTTATGTGCTAGCCAGCAGCTAGTGGCTAACTTCGCGTCTGCTGTTCTATAGGTTGTGATTCCAACTTGGCGTCTCTTACTTGGCTAGAGTGATCTCTTGCTTCTCCACTGGCAAGGACTTCGGTGGACAATACCAACGGTTACCTTGCGCATTTCCCGTCTCCTGCACGCCGGTATGTATTATAGTGGGTTAGCTTGTGCCTTTACCCAGCCCTGACTGTTTGTTTTCGTACCATGGTTGCTAACGACGGCCATTATTATGGTTTCAGCGTGTGGTCGCTACCGGCGCCTCGGCCGTGTACCTCTGTATTGGCACTCCGACTGTGAGAATCGCGCATCGGTGCACCCTCATCTCCGGGTAAGGTAACCTCTCGGCAGCAGAATCGTGTGATAGTGGGTGTCCTGCTAGCTTGGCTAACGCTCTCCTCCTCCCTCGCAGGTTGTATCCGTGTGGCCGTGGTCAGACACACCACGCGTTTAGGTGCACGAGCGGCGACTTTTAGCCCCGGTTGTGTGGTGCCTCTGGAAGCCGGGAACCCGTATCTCGGCTGCTGCTCCGGCCTCGGGAAATTGGACATTCGTGCGTGTGTGTGCGTTGGCGCGCTTTAGTTCAGTGTGTGTGTGTGTGTGTGTGTGTGTATGCGTGTGGGCGCTCGGCTCGGTGTGAGCTAGTGTGTGAGCCATTCCACAGTGTGTGTGTGCGTGTGTGTGTGTGGGTGACGAGTGAGTGTGGGGATACCTAGGGGACTGCACTGAGCTGAGCCTCTGGGGTTGGTTTACCTCATGTTTTGATTTTCGTTTACTTTCGTTTGCTGTGCCTAATTTCCTTTTTTTCATTATTTCATCCAATTATCTAATTTCTTATTTAACTGCATGTATTTACTGGATTTTGATTTATTTTGCATGGTTTGCTGATTTCTTGTTGTTTCTGTTTGCCGTGAATTATTTCTGTTTGTTGTGAACTATTTCTTTACTTTTTCTTTTGTTAATCCTGAGGTGTGCCATTCGCCCTATTGTGTTAGCCGTGCCAGCCCCTAGTGGCAAAGTCTGCCAACCTGAGTGTGGGTTCTAAGGCCTTAGGCCTACCAGGTGTGTTGTCTATTGTGAATTAGTGAACATACTTTGGGGCCGGTGTTTACAGATCCGCGGGTGTGGTGGCAGCACACCCACCCCTGCACTTTACTGTTACCGTGAACATACTTTGGGGCAAGTGTTTATCTATCTGCGGGTGATTGCGACAGCACACCCACCCCACTGCACTTTGTGAATTGTGAGTACCTTTTTATATTTTATTACAAAGAGTGAGAGAAATATATTTTTATAACGCAAAGAATAATAAAGATTTGAATTATTAATTGTCACCACTGTCTCTGCCTCCATTGTGCACGAACCTGTGTTTGCCTGGTAATCTACTGTGCGGGTACATTGTGTGTTGGTCCGGGGTATCTGTAAATACCCCTAATTCATTTCCTCCGGGGGCTCCACCCCCGGGGGTGGCGTAGTCGAACTACTTCCTGTAACGGTCTCGCCCACTACACATTCATCAGGTATCCGAAAGCCAAACACGAGTGGAGGGTGCCATCTTCTAGCTAGCATTACAACGAAGATAAACCTGGTGGTGGCTACTGGCAGACGACTGTGAACCAAATCTCCACCATTATTTGTTGGAGACACTTACTCAGGTATGTAGGAAATGTTTGGAGGGTTGCCAATGCCTTTAACTTTACAAAACGTATGAGCTAGCCTGCTTGCTAACGTCAGACTATTTGAATTGTCTAGTTATTTTATGGGTACGAAGCTACAGTAAACAATCACATGATCTAATTAAATGGGAACAGGTGTAATTACTGTAAGCTTGCCATCTTTCCTTATGTGACAGAATCAAATCTTTCTTGGCTAACCAAGAGTTAGCAATTTTACTGAGATGGCAAGCTTGCACTGAGTATGAATTGTCAATGTTTGTTATCAGTGTATAGTTATCAGTTGCTACGCATTACAAAAGTAATTAATTACTGTAGTGCATTACTATTTTGCAGTATGTTAATGTCAGGCATTACAGGGCAAAAATCTGTAACATTTACTTATTTACAATGCTAAATAACTTCAGTTACAATGCATTACAATGACCTGGATATAGTGGTATTCAGTGTGGTGGGTCAGAAAGAGATCTATCCATGAACCTGGTAGTTCTTAGTCTGCATGCTGTCAAAAACACTCCTGGATGAGAGTTGAAAGTCATGACTCATGAAATTCATTTACACCATAATAAATCGCCAGACCCATATTTAGGCCTACAGTTAGCCTATTTTTTGCGAAAGTAACTTAAGTAATGCAAAAGTAATGCCTTGCATTTTTAAATATAGTATTGTTGTAATGCATTAACTGCCCAACACTGTTTATTATGCAGGTGACCAGAAAATACCCTGACCTTGCTCACAGCGCCTTGGTCCAGTGACACCTGTCAAGAAAGTAGCAGACAAACTGGGCCCATATCCTGGAGTAGATTATGGAGCAGCAGCACCCAGACCCAAAACAAAGGTACATTCCCCTCACTCCAACTAGCATACAGTTAAGCCTACACTGCAGTTCACTTTACAAAAATGTCACATCCATGGAACTCCGATACACTTGTGATGTTGCACTAAAATAATTCTGAAAAAGACCTTTCTCCCCCCTGCTCTCACAGTTTTGATGAAGGGGAAGATGTATGAAAATGTTCCCTTGTTTGGCTAGTGACACATTTTTCAGAGTGAGACGGATAAACATAGCATAACTAAGCAAGATCACAAGCATCTATGTTACTTTATATTAGCCTACCTGTAGTTTCTGTATCATTAAGTGCCTGTGCTACAGTACTTCAAATTACCTTCATTTATCAAGTGATTCAATGTGTTTTCCTTCACATTTTCTTTTCCCAATATCAATGGCCTAGCTCAGATGGGGAACCTATGAAAGCATTCCAATATGAGACCTTGCGTCCTCCACTTGTGCTTGTGACCTCGCTTCGCCTCCTGGCCCCTCCTCAGTGGAGAAAACAAACTTTCCAGCCGTCAGCCTTGCCAAAACAATTTTTGGGGCACTGTTTTTCATTCACCATCCCAATTGCAAATGATAAAATGACATTTGAAATGTGATTTTGAAAGATATTGAAATATAATGCTGTTGTCAGTGATGTCATCATGACGAATCACTTCCTGGTACGAGGCCACAAGCACAAGTGGAGGACACAGGTCACATATTGGAACGCAAGCCATGTCTTAAGGGCCGTTTGCACTCAAGGTTGTTTTATCGGGCCCCCGATGTAATTTTAATGTTGTGCAGCTTGACATGAAATATGACATATTTTGTAATGGTATCTTAGAAAATACATTTGAAATACAATTAAGCTAAATTCAGGGGCGGACCCCTCGAAAGAAAAAGGTTCCCCACCCCTGGCCTAGGCAGTATGTATCAACCTAAAATTCCTGTAACTCTCTGCAGAACTGCAGGAGATGACACTGGAGGACCAGGTCTGGTCTGCTAGAGTAGTGGAACAGGCATGGTGTCCCATCTCCAGCAGGAACACCTAGGATACCTGTGGGAACTGCTCAGACATGCCGACCAGGAGAGGAAGTGCTGCGGTCCGGACCCACCAGCTCACTTTTTTAAACAAAGTCATTACTTGTAAATAAATGTAAAGCTTACACATTCAATTGGTTTAGGCACAGAGTTTTACGGGTTTTTTTTTTTTTTTACATGTTTCAGTATGTCAAGTGCAAATTCTTACTTTGTTTAGTAATACAAATTAAAAAAAAACTGAAAACAGAGTCAGCACTGTATTTTCATATCAAGAATAGAAAGATTCTCACAACAACAAAGTTAAAAGTAACATTAAAGGGACACTGTGCAGGAAATGGTCAAAAAAAGGTACTGCAACTATGCTGCTTACTGAAATTGGGCTGCCTATTGCCAAATTTGATTTTAACATGAAAGTTTAAGTATTAAACAAGTACTTTTGAGTATGGTCCAAGTACAGTCATTTTTGGAAATTCAAAATGGCGGACAATGGAGAAGATCCCCCTTTTCATGTTTGAAAAGTGCAATTTTTCCAGTCATAATGAATACTTAATTTGATGCTGGTGGTAAGTATTCATGAAAAAGTTAACATTAGTGAATGGGCAGCATGAATTCTGGAAATAAACAACTAAAAATCTCACACAGTGTCCCTCTAAAGAAATGTACATGTTTGTCACTACAGCCCAATAAGCATATTTATTGTCTTCAGGATGTAGGTGGTCATGAGGTGCAGCCATCATGGTCTATCAGCAGCTGCTTGGAACCCCGATCCTGTAGAACGAGAGCACATTTCCAGATGTATGCACATAGTGCTATTACATTATATGGTCAACAATAAGTGTTATTGTAGATGATGGCGCACAAAGTTGCACATGTGAATATAAGCAACTGTCTCACATAACATGAAATCTTAATTGAGAAAAATGGAACCGGTTGAAAAATATTGTGCATCACAGTATAGATTGGATACGGTTTAGGTTTGAGGTACTTTGGTAGACACACAGCTGTCCAAATATTCTTCATTTTGGTTCTAATTGATGTAATCAACTTCCAGTCAACAAAAAGACATACCGGTATGTAAGTCAAGTAAGATCTAACACATCAGCTAAAGAAGGCTTTGAGTCAACATACACAACCAACGTACCCTTAAACTAGGAACCTACTGACCTTTGCCCAAGACCTTTGTCTCTTTACTCAGTGCACTTACTGAATTCAAAGATGGCAAAAGTATGAAATCAAAGCACAATTTCAACATGCAACTGTACTGATCATGATACCCTGCACTTGTCAGTACCTAATAATGCAGCATGTGTTCATTCAGCCTTTTTCTAAGATCCTGGGCATTCTAATAAGGACATGGATATGTATACATATTGTAACGACCTGTTGTTTAGGGTTATGTTTGGCTGCACTGTTTTATACTCTTGCTGTGTCAGGAGATAAATAAACCCCCCTGAGGAATATCACCCTCTGTCCTTGTCCCTCTGAGTGCCGTTCTGCTCCAATGTATTTTAAGAGTATATTAACATGCTCCAAATACCATGATATCCTAAGTTATTGTTGTACGGTGTCTATTGATGTTGCATAGCTTGAAAACATGGCATTTTGTGTTGTTTTAGATCTTTGAAAAAGCCCAATAGAATATCATCTCAGAAAGGGCCACACAAAAGTACATGTTGTTAATGTATTTACAAGTTAAGAGTAGCATGAGAAAAACTGCATATTGAAATTGGCAATAGTTGTCTTCCATAAATATAGTAAATAACACACATTGTGGTCGCACAATAGCACATGAGAACTGATACTCACCATCAGAGCTCTAGTTTCTGTTCAGTCTGACGTTCAGATTCATCATCACTGAAAAGAAACAAACGGCAGAAAGATGGAGGAGGAAGTGAGAAAGACACACACAAAACGCACACACCATCGGTGCCAGGTAAACAGTTTTAAAATAAAGACTGTAGGTTATGTTTCACCTGAAATGGCCGACAATAACGGGACAGGCATCAATTTGGGTTTTTGGAAGTTGGTGCAAGCCCTCCTTCATACCTGCACAAATGTAGGCCTACGGTGTTAGATTTAGATATAAAACCAAGATTTCCAGAAGGTAGGCTACTAAATACATCTCTAAAACTATTTTTTTTATAGTCAATACCAAAAGTAGACACTGACTGTGAATAGACAACAGATCTCAGACCATGTCGTACAACTACATTAGTCTCAGTAGCCAACTCGGTGCACGTTGCCACATATGCTAGTGATATTTCGAGTGATTTTTCTCACATCAGCTGGCCACTGTACCGCGGCATTTGAACAAAGTAAAACCGTCTAAGTAGCCGCAAATACAATTTTTGGATTGACAACACATAGAAGTAGTGTTAACAACACTTACTCTGGTGTGGAGTGAGGTGGTCTTCCTCTGTGATGAGTGGCGACGAGTCTGATTTGCCTGATGTTACCGTAGCATAGTTGTCTTCTCAGGAGAGCACACAGCATCTTCTCTGTCACGTTTTAACGCACATTTCACTAGCTTCCCTGGACTTTTTAGACTCCGTATGGGGGGTGATCGTCGGGCAAGCATCTGGTTTTAGCTTAGGCTTATAGCCAATCGCTCCCGGTGAGGTCTTCCATCAGTGGTAGTCGACTAAATCCATTGAGGAGAAAATGCTGGGCACAGCGCCACTTTTAGGAAGCTATCATAGCTAGCTATCTGTACTCCGTCCATGGCATCCTCCCACCTTTTCTCCCCTTCTAGTCCTTTGGAAATACAATTATAGTGACACCACTCCCCTTGTTGCCTTTCGATTGGAAATTACATCCGAAAATAGCACAATGTGGCATTTTACTACCAAACCGGCGTCAGTTGCTTATCAAGAGAACAGTATGCTATCGAAGTTTTCAGACTCCTGCAACTACGCTACGTCATCGCCCCCAGAATGCACTGCGCGACGAAAACATCCGTTGGTCACCGAAAAATGTAGTTTTTAAGGGCATGGCAGTATTTTATGATTTTTTTTAAACAAAATATTTTCGTCAAAAATAATAAGTGTGGTCTATCAGCCCATATTCTTCATAGCCGGGGATCCTTTTAAAAGTCCCGTGAAGGGCACAAACATGTATCAAAGGTTCTGGAATTAACACTAACAGTTCCGGGTATGATGTGAATGGAATGTGAGCACAAAAGAAATAAAAGAGAGAGAATAGAGCACGAATGAAACGGCGAGCTTGAATGTTTGTCACTACAAAGATGGCCGTACACTCGTGTACTCAAAGCAATTAGATTCAGCGTGGCTACAGCTGAGCAGCAGTATTAGCTAGCAGAAATGTCCGGACAAAGGAGGCTATTCAATGAACAGTCTATTATCAGTTATGTGCAAAGTTGTACCGGAAAGGTACCAAAAAGTCCGGAGAAATCTACAAGTCTAACACTCAGAGAGAGATAGGGAGAGAGAGATACAAGAGGGAGAGAGAGAGAGAGAGATGTGGGTGTAACGTGTGTGTGTGTGGGTGTGTGTGTCGTGCGTCTTGGCTAGCAGGCCGCTGTTACACAGGGGCTACTAGCGATTGTCCTTAGCTAACCCGTTATCAAAGAGAATCTTTCGAATACGGGCGATACTGTATGAACGCTTGCGAATGCGGTTCATACAAATAATCGCGGCGTACAGAAGGGATTCACGTTGTTAAGGAGTATGCGAGGTAGAAGTTAGAAGCATGCAAACTAACTAAGCAAGAGAGAGAGAAAAGAGTTCAAAACAATGTCTAAAGAAATTAAAGAACAACACATGTGCACATGAAATAAAGCTTCGAGCTAAATTCAAAGAAACACATCTACTAAACTCTACTCAGAATTAACTAGTCATTTGCCCATGAAAAGTGTCCTACTGATTTTGTAGAGGGGTCCCACGGGAAACGGGTTGTGCCGGCCAGCGACACTGCTTTCGGTTCCAGGGGAAAAAGTTCAACACAGACTCCTGTCTGGGTTGGATCAGGGAGGATTCTTGAAGTCGTCTGCTTCTTTTGTCCTCGAGAGCCGGTGGGCTCGGTCCGACGGAAAAATGTTCAAGATAGAAACGTTCAGATCTCGAACATGGAAAAACACTGTTCCTACAGTGTTGCTTGCAAGGCGGGATGGTTACAGCTGTGATCGGACTAAGGGGGTCTTTCACGAGTTTAAGTTGGCCAAACGAAAACTGGAGCGAAAAGTCTTTGTCCAAGGAAAAGGGAAAGGATTGCGCAGTTGAAAACTTCTTTGTCTTATCCGGGATAGGTACAGTCTTACAGAGGCTTGTCCTCTTCAAAGAGCGAGTTTCAGAGAGGGAAGGGGTACCTGTGCAGCACTCTTTATAGGAGAAACAGCAGGGGGCAACAGGAAACAACATACTTCAGTAGTACATTGCAAACAGTCTCTTTGGGTTCAGCGCCCTCTAGAGGCGCGGGGAGAAATGGCGAAAACACAGGGGAATATCACCTACAGTCACAACTAGAGTAAAGAACAGATTATTCACATTATTTCACCTACTTATTTCATTTTAAAAACACTTACTTAGCCAACTTTGTGTAGTATCCACATGCTGTGGATGCTTACACACCGCAAGCGTGGACATCCAGTTAACGTCCACTGAACGTGTCCGGTATCAGTCCGAAACGGTAAGAATACATGTAAACAGATCATGCCTTGCACACAGGAGCGCGGTGTAAGCGTGGCGCATGTCCAGCCTGACCGCACATGTCCGCGCTGCTCCTTGAAAATAGAACTCGAGTCTATTTTCCTGCGCGGACGTCCGCGTTCAATGAGCGGCTTCCATTGAAAATTAATGGTTGCTGCCCTCAGATAGAACGTGGACGCTGACTGTGCAGTGTGAAAGGCAGCCTGCGAACCTCTCGGACTCGCAATGCTCCCGGACACGTTAAGCGAACACAAATATGTTGGTGTGTATGTACCGTAAGCACTGCTAATCCAGAGGTTTCAGACACTTCATGGAAAGTGAAATTATGTGAAAGTAGTTGCTGCATCAAGCCAACAATTCATAGACACTTGTCACTGGTTATTACAATTCATAACCTACAGTAGGATACTGGTCACTGTTAATTGCAATTCATAGACTAGGATACTGGTCACTGGATATTACAAGGTATTCATTATTTATACTGGGCCTCAAGCAATTTCTTTCCATATGCTATTTGTCACACATTCCTATTGTATTTCTTTGACAATGTTTCTTTACTTGCACCACTCAAAGTGCCCCATAGTCAAAGTACAGTATACCGTAATCATAACTGCAGATGGGTCCGTCGACAGGCATATTCACTCTTTGCTTAAAACTCTCAAGAACATCATAGCATTGCTATGACATCTCAGTGAGACTTGAGTAACCTATTATTATATAGTAAGTGATTACAGTTTTGTTGACAATAAGGCTATATAGTAGGGCGGCTACAAGGCCAATTTGGCTTGAATCGTGCAAATTATGATACAAGCATGAAACTTGGCAGGTATGTGCTTAAGACCAATACAATCAAATCTACCTGATTGGCCACTTGAAATGGCGGCCATTTTCCAAGATGGCCGCCAAAAAGGGCTCCAGAAATGGATTTATTGCATAGAATTGACCTAGAAATTTATGATGAAAGCATGAAAATCAACATGTATGTGCTTAAGACATATACGATCAAATCTTCCTGATTGGCCCCTTGAAATGGCGGCCATTTTCCAAGATGGCTGCCAAAAAGACACCAGAAATTGATTTATTGCATAGAATTGACCTAGAAAATGATGATACAAGCATGAAATTCAGCATGTATGTGCTTAAGATCAATACGATCAAATCTACCAGATTGGCCACTTGAAATGGTGGCCATTTTCCAAGATGGCCGCCAAAAGGACCCCAGACATTGATTTATTGCATAGAATTGACCTAGCAAATTATGATAAAAGCATGAAATTCAACATGTATGTGCTTAAGACCAGTGCAATCAAATTTACCCAATTACTCACTTGAAATGGCGGCCATTTTCTAAGATGGCTGCCAAAAAACTAAAAGACCCTAGAAAATAATTTATTGCACAGAATTGTCCAAGCAATTTATGATGAAACTCGGTTTGTATGCGATTAAGACCAATAGGCCTACAATCAAGTCTACTTTATTTGCTACTTAAAATGCTGGCCATTTTCCAAGATGGCAGTCAAAAAGACCCTAGAAATTTGCAAATGTCATATGTGCATATTGCAAATTTGGTGGAAATAATTGTTCACTCTCCTTAAATATGTTAGCATGGATGATGAACTGATACAGATATTAAACATATTCTGCAATGACACATAAGCCACTCACAGTATGACACACAAATAGCATGGTGATGACATGCTAATGCCAGTTCTTAATTTAATATCAATGGAGGCAGTGCGCTCCCCCCACACCCCGAAGGTTATGAGATGCTAATAATATGATGACACTGCGGTAATAATATGTCAATAACGGCAATTCGTGGTTCTCTAGATATTGCTGTTAAACAAAAGATACACCAAAAACAAGCATTGTCATGAATTTAGTTTATTTGCTCTTGGACATTAACATGTTTGCTTTAGCTATCACATGATGGCTTTGGCTTGTCAGCCTGGAACATTCAAACATAAGAGCCTCCTCCCAGAGGCTGTGGAACATTCTGTGGAACGCAACTTCTCTAGTCAGTTGCGCCCTCTACCCGAGGGTGAGAAGGCTGATCGTGTCAAGAGTACCTGGATCCTAGCCTCTCCTAATAGGACGCATTACACGTGTCTCCCTTGGGTTGGTCACCCCTTACTGTGTGTGTCTCATTCGCTCAGCAGGAGCGCGAGTGTCAATTGTGCTGCCTGGAGTGCTGTCCCTGGGTAGGGCGACCGTGGTTAGCTAGACCATACTTCTCCAATGAAGTATCTCAGGCCCCTGCTCGACCAGGATGCATGATCGAGGGGAAGTGTATCTTTGATGTCCCCCTTGGACTTCAGGAACCAAAGTGTGTGCCCTCAAACGGGTATCTATCGGGGCTGGCTTGGCCAGCTTGCTGTGGTGGTGGTTGCTACTAGGTTCTCCGTCCGCAACGTGGACCTACGGCCCTGATAGAGAATGTTTTTTTCTGCCAGCACAGTTGCACCTGCAGATGTTGTGTACTGAACATTCTGGAAATTCCCCCTTGTGCCAAGGCCTGGTTTGCTATTGGGGAATACCACTTGATATTGGGGGCCTCGCTACACCTCTGTGGGCTCCACCTGCACATCGGTTACACCCAGACGACATGGTTTCCGTGCCCTGGGTTCCCTCCACTGCGTGCTCTCCGTGGTATTGGATGTCCGGACGCTGCCTTTGTGCGCCTGGTGCCTAGCCTCTCTTCTTCGGGTTCGGAACTAAGACCCTGGGCCCTTGGGCGGCTGTTGCGTCTCGAGCTGCGCGTTGGGTGAGCATGATGCTTATCACTGCTGATGGACGCTGCCTCTTCGCCTTCAACAGCTCTGGGCATCGGCAGGAGAATGGTCTGTGCCCCGGCCAAGCTTTTGTTTGCGCATTCTAGGTAAAGGCAACTCAATCGGGAGTTTTTCAATACCCATAGTGGGATGTCGAGTGTTTCGACAGAAAGAGAACTATAGGTTACCGAGGGTAACTCTGGTTCTCTGAGGGAGATGAACGAGACATCTCACTGGATTGCTACACTCACCCACAAGCTGCCTCAGATTGAAGCTCAGAGCCCAGCACACCTGGGCTTTGTCCCTGAGGGGGCGGGATCCCCAGCTGTGCAGCTCATTGGCATGACGGCAAGATTGAAATCAAGTTTTGGCAAATTGTCGCGGGCGTTACCCATAGTGAGATGTCTGGTTCATATGCCTCAGAGAGCCGGGGTTACCCTTGGTAGCCTATAGTTATGTGCCTTTTTGCTTGATTGTATTTCCTTCTATGATGAAATCATTGGAAATTCAAACAGTGAATGTTAACATTGATTTGGGCCACATCTGCTAGATTAATTGCAATTAATGAAGTTCTAGTGTCTTCTTTGATGGCCATCTTTAAAATGCAAATGAGTGGATTTGATTATAGGCCTATTGCTCTTAAGCACAAACACACAAAATTACATACTTGTATCATCATTTTTTTGCTCACCTTTGGGCTAAATTCAGCCTTTTTGTGGCCATATTATAAAATGGCAAACATTTCTGGCGAGTCAGGAAGATTTGATTGTATTGTTTTTTTTTTTGCACATTCATGCCAAAATTGATGCTTGTATACTTGCTTGATCAATCCTGTGCAACAAATCCATTTCTATGGTATTTTTTGGCGGCCATCTTGGAAAATCGCCGTCATTTAAACTGGAAAATTACTTGGAATGTATTGTGTTGGTCTTAAGCACATAACTGCCAAATTTCTTGGTTGTGCTTGTATCATAATTTCCTTTCTCAATTCTGTGCAACAAATCCATTTTTAGATTCTTTCATGGTGGCCATTTTGGAAAATTGCCACCATTGCAAATGGCAAATCAGATAGATTTGATCGTATTGGTCTTAAGCACATACATGTTGAATTTCATGCTTGTATCATACTTTTGTAGGTCAATTTTATGCAATAAATCACTTTCTGGGGTCTTTTTTGGCGGCCATCTTGGAAAATGGCCACCATTTCAAGTGGCCAATCAGGTAGATTTGACCGTATTGGTCTTAAGCACATACATGTTGAATTTCATGCCTGTATCATCATTTTCTAGGTCAATTCTATGCAATAAATCTATTTCTGGGGTCTTTTTTGGCAGCCATCTTGGAAAATGGCCGCCATTTGAAGTGGCCAATCAGGTAGATTTGATTGTATTGGTCTTGAGCACATATATGTTGAATTTCATACTTGTATCATAATTTACAAGGTCAATTACATGCAATAAATCAATTTCTGGTGTCTTTTTTGGCGGCCATCTTGGAAAATGGCCGCCATTTCAAGTGGCCAATCAGGTAGATCTGATCATATTGTTCTTGAGCACATACATGTTGAATTTCATGCTTGTATCATAATTTTCTAGGTCAATTCTATGCAATAAATCCATTTCTGGGGTCTTTTTTGGCGGCCATCTTGGAAAATGGCCGCCATTTCAAGTGGCCAATCGGGTAGATTTGATCGTATGGGTCTTGAGCACATACTTGCCGAATTTCACGCTTGTATCATAATTTGCACGATTTTTCCTGTAGCCGCTCTACTAATAATATGATTCTGTGGGAAGGGGTTGAAAGTGGTCCGTCAAGAATATGCATTTTGGTAAAGTATGAATTCGGGCTACGTGTATGTGTTTTCTTCTTACAAGTCTGATATGCTGCATCAAAGAGCCCTTGACTCATTAGGTGTATCTACTTTATAGTGTAATCTGCAGTGGCATACTACAGCTTGCGGTGGCATACAACTAGTCTGAATGAATAGCATTAATACTTTAAATGGAAGCACTTTCTAATGTGATTTGAATCGCTGTCTCACAGTTCATAGATATGATACAACTTCTGTTAAAGCCACGATTGTGTAAAAACTGGGGATGCTTACCGCTTCACTTTAGTTCCACAAACTTACTTATGTTGTTGTATAATTAATCAAAGTCTGCAAGGGAATTTGTTTCACTGCTTTGGGGAAAAGTAGGCCATTAATTTATTTCTACATTAGCCTTTTTGTTTGCTGTATAGGTCAACAGTTTTTCCCCTCATAGGTGAATATATCTCTTGTCAGCTGAATTCAGATGCCTGAAAAGCAGGTCTTTATATCCTTGAGCTATTTAAAAACCTTAATTGCAGTGTTTTTATTTGTGAATGCTCATTAGTGAGAACATTTAGTGCAAGATTTAATTACTGTTTAATTATTGTTTTTGTTTGTTTGCTTGTTACCGTTCATAATAAATGGCTCATCCAATCATGTCCATGGGCTCATCCTTCCATCGGGTGGGAAAAACATCACACTTCTTCACCACCTCAAGCGTTGCCCTGATGAATGGCATCTGATGGTACCTCATCAAGAAGGAGAGGGGGGTAGGGAACGAGTGAGAGGGTGAGAGAGGACAAGAGCAGGGAAAGAAAGAAAGAAAGAAAGAAAGAAAGACCGGTGGTCGATTTGTGTTGTCACTTGTGTGTTGGTGCTGCGTCTTGTGGAGTGCTGAGCTGGCAGTTTGACGGGGATCACACATGAATCCCCACAGAGTTACTGAGGAAAGACTTTCACCAGTCACTGGTCAATAACACAGCAGCCTACAGTCCATTACATTACATCACAAGGCTCATGCGGACAATCCTCACACAATTTACAGCCGGCCTGATAATTGTCATTATGACTGTATGGATGTGAGCAAATAGGTATTGCGCAGGATCCTTTTCTTCTTTTTTTTCTCCCAGGTCTGGCATGGACACCTATTTGACCCTACATGTAGTGTGTGTGTGTGTGTGTGTGTGTGTGTGTGTGTGTGTGTGTGTGTGTGTGTGTGTGTGTGTGTGTGTGTGTGTGTGTGTGTGTGCGCGTGCGCGCGTGCAGGATCCTTCCCCCCAGGTTTGGCATGGACACCTATTTGACCCTAGATGTGTGTGTGTGTGTGTGTGCGTGCGTGCGTGCGTGTGCGTGTGCATGCGTGTGCGTGTGCGTGTGTATGTGTAATGCGTACAGTGTAGGTGTGCGTTTCTCTCTTGCACGAGCAGGTTTTTTTCATTCTGTTCGGTCTCTGTACTGTGATGTAATTATCCCCCTGTTTTAGACAGTACCTTTTATAAAAAGCTATGTTGAACAATATATTCCTTTCATGTCTACACTGAATTGAGTGCTTTCAATCTCATGTTCAATGTATAGTGTAAATTGACCAGATCTTACTGTTGTAATAAAAGGCATTCTATTCTATTGTATTCTATTGTATTCTATTCTAATCTATTCTTTGTGTCGGATCTGGCATAGGTCTGGATAGGAGATGCTGTTTTCTGATGTATTTACCCGTATGTGTAACTAGAGCCATATGTTCTACTCTCCCTCTCTCGCTGACGCACACACGCACGCACGCACGCACGCACGCACGCACGCACGCACGCACGCACGCACGCACGCACGCACGCACACACACACACACACACACACACACACACACACACACACACACACACACACACACACACACACACACACACACACACACACACACACACACAGATGACTAGCTAATCTTTTGTGGCATTGTGAGGCTTCGCGATTTCTGTTCTTCAGTGAGAGGAAGGTCATACAAGCTTCACCTCCACATTCATCATGGCTGGGACGGGCATCTATCAGTGCTGCTCCATTTGAGGCTGTCACCATGCCAGCTGCCTGTACAGGAGGAAGCCCGTGTCAGCACAAGTGGCCAGCGCTAAGAATAGCTCCACACATACAGTAACACTGCATACAGCATATCTATCCAGGTATATGCTGCCCCCGTCTCTGTTATTAACCTGTAGCACTATATATGCAGAGCTCTTTTCCAAAACGCTATATCGACCATTTTTGACATTTTACATTTTAATATTGGAATTGACTGTTAAGAGGTCCTACCATCTATGTGTGAATTATTGCCTTTCAAATGTTTTGAGAACATGCTTTAAAACCTCTGTAAAAATGCATTTTGCAATGCATTTCAATGGAATACCCATTACAAAAATGTAAATTTCCCAACATTCTATAAAATGGATGTATCTCATTTTGGAAAAGAGCTCTTCATTATGGTAGTCTATACATCTTTTCTTCTCCCTAAAGGTGCACTATGTAGGATTTGTTAGCAGTTTATTTCCAGAATTCATGCTACCCATTCACAAATGTTAAATTTTTCACAAATACTTTGGCTACTGCCACCATCAAATTCTAGTAGTATCCATTAGGGCTGGGAAAATTGCACTTTCCATACATAAAAAGGGGTTTCTTCTCCATGCCCGTCATTTTCAATTTCCCGAAATAGACATTTTTAGCTGCAAAACGTACTGTACTTTGGTCATACTAGTAAATATTAGCTTATTGCTTAGTAAATAAAGATCAAATTTGGCAATAGGCAGCATAGTGTCACTGAGCAGCATTGCAATATGGCCACCATCCTAGGCACAGAAAGGCAGCGTGCACGCAACAGCAAGATGTGATGAAGATAAAGGTAGCCTATGTTTTTAATGTGACACAATTGTTCAAACTTCATCAAGAACAAAAGGAGTGCTTTCCACACATTTCCTCTTTCCGTGGTGCTGTATTAGCCCTTTCTATTTTACTGTATTTTCTCTGTCTGTAAATGTGTGTGATCTCTTTTTTTTTAAAGCTTTCTTCAGGGCTGATTGAACTTGTTTGGCCCTTCAAGGTGGCTTACACACAGAACTGTGTGGAAAGAAAATGTACTTGTTTGAAAAGAAGCTCACACAGTGAAGAGATAATATACACCCCTTGTCCAATGCATATTTTCTGCACCATTTGTCTTTGGCATTATGAGACCCTGCTGGCTTCTTTTATATTTCCTCACACTAAGGCGTAGATTGGGCCATTCAGGCTACAGTTTCAGAGAGTCCACAAGGATTTCAGCACTCGATTTCACACCTCTGAGGAGTACAAACGAGTGGCAGATAAACAGAGCATAACCAGAGAGGCAGGCAGAAGAAAGCAGAGAGGAGAGGCGAGACTGAGGTGGAGACCGGAAACAAGAAAACACAAGAGGGAGAGAAAATGAGGTGTTGTTGGTTTTGGGGATTTTTATTATTTTTGTTATTGCAGGGTGGCATTGCAAGAGAGAGGTAGCAGAACGAAAGTCAGTAGAGGGGATCTGGAAATAGCTAGAGTGACGTGTATTGGTGTGTGAAACTAATTATTCAGTATTTCTCTAAAGAAAAAAAACATTGATTGAACTTTGAATCACAAGGTTTGTCCGTTTATTGCACGTGTATGTGTGTAGCCTATTTATTTTTGTATGAATTTATTTAATATAGCCTGCTCATATCATGAGTGCGTGATGTTTGACCTGAACAATTAAAAAATCATATTCTAGATGTTGCATTAGATGAAAACAGAATGCTGAAAACTTCTCACATTTAAATTCGGAGGTGTGAGTCGTCTTTATTAAAGTAAGAGACTAAATAACATGGTGCCGCGCATCAAGAGAAGAGCAGCGTGTGCAAATGTCACTGGATCTCTTTAAGAGCCGCAACTATAATGTGATTAATTATTACATTAAGGAGGACAATGAGCCAACAATATAACACGTGACAAAATACAAGTGAATTATTATGCACACACCCATGAGTGTTCAGAGCACTACAATATCTATGTCTCCTTAATGCATATAACATAGGATCAGTATAATTTAACAGGCCAATTCCACACAAGCACTTTTTGAACTCTTGAAACTCTTGAAAATATGTAGCAGATGAGTATTAGATTATAATCCTGCAGGCTTAGTATGCAAACATTTCACCTCAACTGACTCATTTCTCAGTCGTTGACGTATACCCTACTTACCCCCTCACTGTCGGCCTGGAAAGACAGTATTCTGTTTGTAGTAGTTCAATGTGAGCTATACAGTATGTGTAGCATTAATAGCAGAGAAGTTAGTAAAGAGCCAGTGTGGTGCCATCATTGCTAGTTAGAGTGCTCGTCTTACAGTAGCCTAGCAGTTCTCCCTGAAGGTCATGGATTCACACACGTGGACACCTGCTGACTGCTCTATGCGTCTGGTAAATGCCACCATTTTTCACACTGTTGAGCATGCTTGTGGCAAAGGTCAAAGAATGGCATAGAATCCAAAATGCAAACTAAGTGGTAGTGTCCCTCCGTCGCGAAAGCTTTTGGATTTAAAATAGTTTTCTTGGTCTTTTATCAGTGAAGAGGATTTAGAATTTTCCTTATAGGCTTGGTTAGTTGGTAGATAGGCTAATTATAGGGATTTCATTAAAAATTAAATTCATTTCTTTTTGTATGATCAAATATTTATTGACATCAATTCTGACATTGAACACATTCTCTTGTTGTACCGTATTTACAAGATCGTCATGGACAGGTACAGTATATTAATGTCTTTTTGGATTAACATTCTCCTTAATCACATGGAGAATGACATGAACAAAACAAGCTTTGTTGTATTATTACACACACACACACACACACACACACACGCACACGCACACGCACACGCACACGCACACGCACACGCACACGCACACACACAGACACACAGACACACACACACATTTTGTCCACTTTCTTGCCTCATAAACACACCCACTACACACACACTCTGTCTGTGTGTGTGTGTGTGTGTGTGTGTGTGTGTGTGTGTGTGTGTGTGTGTGTGTGTGTGTGTGTGTGTGTGTGTGTGTGTGTGTGTGTGTGTGTGTGTGTGTGTGTGTGTGTGTGTGTGTGTGTGTGTGTGTGTGTGTGTGGACAGAATGTACAGCAGACAATATGATGACGATAACAAAGTTTTAACAGAGGTAGTTTTCCAATCTGTAAACATTCACCTTTAGACAGAAGCACTGAACAAAATCTCTCTTGGAAAGACAATTCAAATCTCACTCCTCACAGCATGAGCTTAATTCTGACTGTTTCTCATAGAGCATGGTCAGTGTAGAGAGGGATGACGAGGGAGAATCAGTCATACAAGCCCTGTAGGAGGGAGAAAAGAAAGCTTGCTGTGGGAGAGACCTCAGCCTCCAGCTCTTCCACATCTCTTAACCTTGAAAGCCGGTCCTGAAAAATACTCTCTCTTTCTCTTTCTCTTTCCCTTTCTCTTTCTCTCTCTCTCTCTCTCTCTCTCTCTCTCTCTCTCTCACACACACACACACACACACACACACACACACACACACACACACACACACACACACACACACACACACACACACACACACACACACACACACACACACACACACACACACACACACACACACACACGGCCGCTGACAGCTTTTGGCAGGCCCAGGACAAATTCAGCTGAATGGGCCCCTCATCCAATACATACAATGTACACCCAATGTACACATTCTGGGCCCAGGACAACTGACCCCCTTGCCCCCCCTGTCGGCTTCCCTGCAAACACACACACACACACACACACACACATACACACACACACACACACACACACACACACACACACACACACACACACACACACACACACACACACACACACACACACACACACACACACACACACACACACGGCCGCTGACAGCTTTTGGCAGGCCCAGGACAAATTCAGCTGAATGGGCCCCTCATCCAATACATACAATGTACACCCAATGTACACATTCTGGGCCCAGGACAACTGACCCCCTTGCCCCCCCTGTCGGCTTCCCTGCAAACACACACACACACACACACACACACACACACACACACACACACACACACACACACACACACACACACACACACACACACACACACACACACACACACACAGACATAAAACACACACACACACACACACACAAACACACATGGATAATAGTGACAACTTCACCATTGCCAGAAGTGCATTCTTAGATTCTTAGGCTGACACCACATGCAACCCAAAGGTTTAGGAGAGATTCAAAGTACGAGGTAGAGCAGAAATGCAGAGGCAGGCCGAGAGAAAGACTTCTGGGGACACATTATCAGACATTTCAAATTATATTTCACATTGGAAAGAATATCAGTGGAAAGACACTGATTTGCTATTCAGCAACTGAGCATAAGCAGCATGCACACATTACCATAACATACAATCTAGAAACATAGGACCCATACAGTGCAGCTTAGTCCTTCAGTCTGCAAACAAATGTATGCAAATATCACTTCGGTTTATGTAAAACGTCCTGGAAGCGTGAATCTGTTTTCTGTTTGGCAGACATAAGGAATAAATTGTCCAATTTTATTCAGGAACTATTTTTTCATCTATCTGTTTGGTTGCTGCCTTAGTATGACCGGCAAGGTAGTTTGAGTACAGGAGCCGCAAACAGAGCATACCATTTACCTGTATAACCATGCTTAGCATTTATAAGCGGCCTTTCTTCAGAGGACAGTTTCTGCTGAAGGTTTTTGGGGTTGTTTGAGAGTTACAGTGGCATCACAAGAGAGGAGATAGATAGATAGATAGATAGATAGATAGATAGATAGATAGATAGATAGATAGATAGATAGATAGATAGATATTGATGAAGAAAGAAAGAAAGAAAGAAAGAAAGAAAGAAAGAAAGAAAGAAAGAAAGAAAGAAAGAAAGAAAGAAAGAAAGAAAGAAAGAAAGAAAACCTAAGGAGTTGTGCTGGGGTTGTGTGGGCCCAGGCCCATAGAGGAGTGGGATCATCAGCAGGGGACAACAGCAGAGCAGATAAGAGGCCCAACAACAGGAGGCAGCCACAGCTCACCTCAGCCGGTGGCGACAAAACCCCCGCGCTCGATAAACATGGGTCAAGGTGAACAGAGAGGCTACTGGTGCCATGGGGGACAGGAGAGATGGAGGAGGACGGGAAACAACTGGAAGGCAATTGCTCCAGGACCCGCAGAGAAAGGCATCACGAGCCAAGTGGAAACAGCTGCAGGCACCATGAGATGGCCCTGGAACAGCCAGAGGAAGCCTTAGAGCCTTCAGGAAACCAACCACTGATTTATGTTGAGGGAGATGGAATGGGAACACAAAACGAGCAAGATTCACACACGAACATCATCTCATACGCCCTTCTGGATTGTTGGTTGTACAAGGACGTTGTAATGTTTTTTTCTTGTTTACAAAAAAATTCGACATCCCTGACCAATTATGTATTTGCGATGTTGAGCTGTACAAACACATCAGCATATCTTCAGTTGTACGGAGAAAGAGGGCTGGAGGACTGCTGCGTAAACAGATAGTACGTAAAACAGGTAGTGGTTTGGGACTCCGCCTACTCTACAGGTATATGGGAATCAGCTGACTGACAAAGGGCCTTTCTCAAAACCTAGGACAGTGTCCTTCTAAGTGTATCAGCCTAATTAGTCACACCCAGTGACTGGATACTATTTATTAGTCACACCCAGTGATTGGATATTCTGTAGAGTTCACCAAAGAGTATCCAATCACTGGGTGTAAGTGATTAGGCTGATACACTTGGAAGGACACTGTCCTAGGTTTTGAGAAAGGCCCAAAGAGATGGATCTACTACTAGAGCGGACAATCAATGTATACTTCCATCTTCCGGGAAGCATTTTTACCCCGGAAAAAATGGCGCCTGGAGTGAACGCCGCTCGAAATACATAGAGAATGTATTGTGAGATATACTTCATTTCCACGTAAAATACTAAGAAATATATTTCTAAAGGAACGGGAATCTCTTGAGTTACTTAGGTTTATACAAAATCATGCATTTTTCTGTAGTGAAGTTGGCTTACCAAATTTAAGTTAATTTTAGAGTGGGAGTGAATGTTGACCGGAAACCAAAAAACTTGCTTCCCAAAAAACGCCCTATTGTCTGGACTTGCATGTATGCATGTAGCAGAGTGGACATCGGAGTTATTTCTAAATATAGTAAGTTGATTGTTTAGCACGACTACGCCACCTACGGGGGTTAATCGCATGAAAAAGGTCACCCCTTTTTGAAACATCAAAGGCACCACAGGTTCGCACATTGCAGGGGAGGGAGACGTGTTTTCCATAAAGACATCCGTTTTATTTTCGTTACAAAAGATGCGTTAACATTATTAGCAACATGGGAAATATTTACAGTATTCTGCTCACAATCTCACACAGTCACGTACCCTTATCCTCATGCCGCCACATACAATGAAGGGCAGCCAGCTTCTAAAGAGACCCAAAAGAAAAGAAAATACAATAACAAAAAATAGTAAAGCATGCAAGATGACACTGCAAACAGGAGGGAAACCACACGGGTAAGGAGGGAGGTACACACCATGCATGTTCTACACGCCAAAAACAATTTAATAAAATAAGCAGATCATGCGTAATTGACACACAGCATAGCTGTGGAAAAAGGAAAAGCAACCATGCAAAAGTAAGAGCAGAAATTGCAAATAAATAAACTTTAGAGGAGCTAGGCCTACACCCAACTGATGCAGAATCTACAGGGGAAAGGTGCACGTCCGTCCACTTCACGTACTAAGCTGCAATGCTTGTGACGTGAGACCTGCCATCTACACACACACGCACCACTAAAATTACTGTAGGAACAGCCACTATACACCTACATACCACGGAAGTGAGGAGGAGATCATAATACCAACATTCCACAAGAAGAGCTACATACGCAGCACATTAACCAATGATAGTTACTCACCCAGTCCAGGCACACAATCTCTCCAAACCAGCCACCAAGGCCTACTCGCATTGCATGCCACAACCAACCCTGGCCCCCGGAAACAGATAGGAAGCGCACATTCCCAAACACCCGCCTAAAGTATATATTAAGGATTGAGAACTGACTCCACCAATCCATGGCGGTCCCCTGGGAAATCGCATGACGCGAAACACTTCATCCTGCTATATCTAGTATGTCTTTGGGACTGATGAGTATGGTGTGTGCTATAGACTGAAAAATGTTGGTACAGTAGTGTTTTTAATTGTTTAAGTTCAAAGATGAAGTAGCACGTATATTAAAGTGGTTTTATTTTAGAAGAGTGCCTTTGCATCCTGCTTGGTTTTTGATATCTTCAGTTGTACTCATCACTCTACTCCCTATACTTAGTCGAGGGAGTCCACATGGTATGTCACCACAGAAACACTGTGGCAAAACTTTTAGCGCTCTATTGAAAACATTTTCACTGGATTCAGGAAAGGTAAGAGATACCAACAAAATGAGCAGAAAGACAGGACAGGCAGTGTTCATATGACCTCGTCAGAGATTGACCAGAATGTTGAGAGAGGAAATTGAAAAAAGGAGGAAAAGACAGATAGGGCATCAGAGATAATGAGCAGGAGGAGAGGTTAAAGGAATGGACTAGATACAGGTGTCACCAACGTGGTGCCCGCGTGCGCCAGGTAGCCCTCCAGGAGCTTCTGAGCTACCCACCAAGGATGTTAATAAACAGTGACGACTACCAGATTTTAGAAACAGTTAATGCTTTTCGTAATTTAAATATGAGGTTATTTATTCGTTATAACCTATAAGCAAATTATCATTCAATAATAGTGCGATTTGAAAATGATGCCAAGACATCAGTAGAGGATTTTGAACAAAAGTAGCCCTTGGGTTGCCCTCTGTAGCCCTTGATAGCCCTCGGGTAGCCATTGGTAGCCCTCAGACCCAGAAAGGTTGGGGACCCCTGAAGGTCATCAGGGCAAAAGCGTTATGAGATGGAGAAATACTGGGGCAGAATAATAGCAAAAATGAAGATGGAGTGCAGGCCAAGGAGAGGTGGAGCAAAAGAGGGAAAGAGAAAGAGGACGGCGGTATACTGAATTTAGATGAGTGCCTGGAAGGTGGCAGAGATTATAGGACAGCTTCAGGTTACATGAAGGCCGACAATCAAAGAAAAAAAATAAATGGAATGTTGGAGTGAAAGTACTAAAGACGTAAAGAAAAAATCAGGATGATGGCACTCAATATGCCACATCATACCACTTCACCGAAAGAGCCCTTAAGGGATCCATGACATTAGGGCAGTCCTTCAAGGCTCAACTAAAAGACCTGCTGAAACTTGAACAGTATAAAAGTTGAAGATGGTACAAACACAGCCCTCCTCATGATTATATATTTCCTGTGTGTGTGTGTGTGTGTGTGTGTGTGTGTGTGTGTGTGTGTGTGTGTTTGTGTGTGTGCGAGCGTGCGCACATGTGCACGCCTGTGTGTGTGTGTGTGTGTATTGGTCAATTATTACTAGGGTGTGCATGGTGCGCCACTGGTGTAGATAACTTCTATCAGGTTCACACTTACTGGCCTGGGGATGGAACATTCTGGGTAGAGTCATGAAGGCTGATGAGGTGCCAAGGGATTAGCTAAAGGCAGACAGACAGAGGTAAGAAGGGTAAAATGTGCAGAGCCAATCCAGTCTCTCAGCCCAGTAGACACATGACCCTCAGATCCGTCTGTCCTCCAGCAGGAGTTTGCTCATAAGGAGTTATTAATGACCTGATTAATTATAGATCTACTGCCTAATTATGGTATTGGCATAGGTAATGAGATGCCACTCTTCCTATTCTCCTCTCCACACAAATTAGCACATTCCTACACAAAACCACGAATGAACACACAAGAGCCTCCGCAGATGACCTAGTGTGGAGAATTCCCTGGCTAGCCTTACATACCTCTACCATACCCCAAAAAGGCCAAAAGGAATGACTAATATGGATTCAAAATGCCCTAGGGGCATGGCAAATAAGTTCAACTAATTGGAGTTGGAGTTGGAGAGACGTTCAGGAAAATGGTAGCCATGCTTTCATGGACACATGGAAACACAGCCTGTTTGGCAGAGGTAGTGATGTACATCAACACCTACCCTGAGTGTGTCATAAATATTTCCCTTTAGCTATAAGGTGCAGGGGCGACATGGCCTTAGTGTCACATGACATACCATCAGAGTCAGACAGATGCATAGAACTGTGACATCATATTTTCACAGCTGGCTTCTGACCAATAGCAGCACCAGAACTCACTTAAATCAGATGAGGTCATAGAGTGGGGATTAGGGTTGAGGCAGCAGCCTTTTACTCACTGTGAAAAAGAAAACAAATACGTGAAACATGGACAATGACGAACACGCCAAAGGGGTAGGCCTATAAAATCTCTGGTATTTCTAATAGCAGTACTCCTTCCAGGTTGGGATGAACTCCTAAACTATTATAACCTAGTTAGTACATCAGGCTTTTGCAAGGTTTGGGTCAGATTGTAAAGATAGAGTAGATAGGATATGCCATGTTTTGCGCATAGACCTATATATATATATATAACATTAGGGGCATTTTGCCTTTATTTCGACAGGAAAGTATGAGAGGCAACAGGAAACGAGTGGGAGAGAGAGACGGCGGAGGATCGGCAAATGCCCCGGGCCGCGTTCGAGCCCGGGTCACCGGCATAGTAACCCAGTGCCCCACCGTTAGGCCATGTGTTTTTTAAACCAGTACAATGACGTGTATGTGGTGAGTGTGAGGTAATGCACATGACTGAACAACTGAAAAACGGTTCTCTCATGTCTGAGTCATCAGTTGATTTGCGTATGCTTCTTCTTAATCTAAAGAATTGGCTTCTTGGAATACCTTCCTTTAGTGGAGTTGGGTGAAAACTGCTGGCCAAAAGGAGATGTTTTATCCGTCTCTTTCCAGTAGAGAGTGATGGTGTATTTAATAAACCTATTTTAATTATTTTTTTTTCTTCAAATGCTACTATTACTATGTCAGAACGCTATAAAGGACTTTAGAAAAAGCACAACAAAATACCTCCTCTTAATGTATGTTCTCTACAAGTCTTCTGTTGTCCAGTCTTGCACTTTAAATGTCTGTATGAGCAATGTCTATGTCCATACTGTCTTAAGTCCATGTATGAGTACTGTCTATGTCTATACTGTCTATGTCCTTACCTAGATTAGTCTATGTCTGCATGGGAGAGCAAGAAACGCAATTTCAAATTCTTTGTATGACCAGTGCATGTAAAGAAATTGACAATAAAACTTGACTTGACTTGACTTAAGCATTCAGTTCCATTCCATTTGGCAGATGCTTTTATTCAAAGCGACTTACAAATATTTCCACGTTTTTGACTTCACATGACACCACGTGACCGTTCTAAACCAATCGCGCCGTAGATGATTTGGACAGCAGTCTGCCTTCCTTTCGTTTCACAAATTGTACAAAGATAATGGTATTTGCCAAAAATATCTCTCTAATGTGAGCCAGATGGATTCTTAACAGTGATTAATTTACATCTTCCATAACAATGATGCAAGTGGGTTACAGAGGCAGACATACAGTAGACATATAGGCCCAAATAGAAATAATTCCAAAATCAATAATAATGATAATTCATGTATTTTCTAAGTGGTCCAAATGTTAGATTGTGCTTCATTTATTGCATGGAAAACGGTGATGCAAGTTACCCTTCATATTGTCATTTTGACAAATGGAAACAATTCAAATTTTCAGTGATAACCATTCAAGCATTTCGAAAGTGGGCTCAATGGATTCCTAACATTGCTTTATTTATAACACAAAAACAATAATGCAGTCATGGGTAAGCGGTTAGAGCGTTGTAGCCCAAGGAGTGCTGTGGAGTGCTGTGTCACAATGACAGTGGGAGTTGGAGTTTCCCAATTGGGCTTTTTTAAAAGGCGGAACATCCTTTTTTAATCAATAAATGGAAGCAGTTATATTTATCAATATAATGAACATTCATGTTGTAATGTATTCATTACTACATACACAACACATACAAACAATCATAAGTATGCCAATTGACTTAGATAAATGCATGGTTATGCCTAAACACAGGGCATCTGTCTACAGCAATTGGTGGCAAGGAGGATGGAGGCAAGGCACACAATGTATTGAAAGGCAGCCATGAGCCCCCACGTGTGCACACGCTGCTTGGAGGCAGCACTCCTGCCGCTGCACGAACAGGGTGTGCGAGTCCTGGCCTACTTGGATGATCTGTTGACCTGCGCAGACTCTGCCCTCCAAGCCAAAGCACACACGGATCTTTTGGTATCCCGCCTACACGGTTTGGGGTTCACCATCATTGGCAGTAGAACTCTCTCCTGCCAGCAGAAAATGTTGTGTTCATCAGCATGACCCTCGGCTCGGTTGCGTACAGGGCCTATCTGTCCCCAACGCGTGTGAAGGCCTCTCAGCCCTGTTTATCACGGTTCCGCTGTTTGCGGCAGCTACCGTTCCGCACAAATTCTTGTCCCTCCTAGGGCTCATGGCCTCTGGTGTCCATGTAGTTCCTCTTGGCCATCTAGAGATTTATAGTGATTTGTTAGCGCTCTGCGCTTACGTCCAGTTCGCCATAGGTCCCGTCTGGTGACGGTGTCCAGCAGCTGCCTGGCCTCCATAGCACCATGGAGGGGACAGGATATTTTCGGCAGAGGATCCCCGTTGGGGACAGTCTCCTCTTGACGGAGTAGATACTCCATCTTGTTAACATAGAATTGTCTTCCTGTTATGAAAGATTTGAACGAGTCTAAAGCTGGGCTTACACTGTGCGACTTTTGCCCCGATTTTGCCCCGATTTGGCACTCACAAGACTTTTTGGGAGTCGGGCCGATTTCTTGCTCAATCGCAGGTCTATCGTGAGTCTCACATCGTGTAGTGTACATGGGGTAACGACAAGCGATTTCACCTCACGATCGTGCAATCGTAGGGTCACCAGAATATCAAAACGGTTTGAAATCCTGGTTGTGCCTCGTGAATAAATCGCACAGTTAAAGCTGTGCTACAACCCGACACATGCACAAATGAATAGGGCCGTGCAATACGCTCTTGATCTCGTCCTCATCTCCATCTCAGGTGCGCATGTTCCCTCCTCTGCAGCCCCGGGAAACACGCATGTCGTGTCGCACAGTTGGACTATTCTGTTCGCATCCGACCGTTGGCTCGTATAGTGTGAGGAAGTGAGTCGTGAGATATGAACTTTTAAATCGCGACATTTCCTCGTGCGGTGTACGCATTAGCTTAATACCCACGACTGAAAAAATCGCACAGTGTATGCCCGGCTTAAGACATCTACGATCTGGGGCGGTATTGTTATATCGTTTTACCTTCTCGAACAAAACTTACACATAGCTACTTCAAGTTACTACTTGTATAGAGGAACAATGCCATATTTCTTATAACAAATGCATTCTTGATTGTATTGCTCATCATCAGTAATCTACACTCACTGCCCCATTTAGGGATGTTTGGCTTCTGGTGATGACTCTTCCTCTCCAACTCCCTGTCTGAGAGAACAGGTGCATGTGTGGCTAGCCTGAACGAGCTCATTACCTATTGATTTATGCAGGGGCCTACTCCAGGTGGTGTGGGATAGACTGCTGATGAGAGAACGATGGCGGGAAGAGACAGGGTCCCAAATGAGCCCAGCTTTATACAGATACGAGCTTGAGAGAGGAGGAGAGGACACAGTAAAAGTGAATGTTCAGATGATATTACAGGTACATTGGGATGATTCACTGCAGACCAGTCACTACCAAGTTATTGTGTTGGAAGGAAACCATGGCAGGCTTTTTTATTATTATTATGTCTACTTTTAATTGGGCCACCTCCTCTTGCTCTTGTTCAGTGCCTGGGTCTGATAAAGGGCCAAATACGTAGGCCTACGGTTGGATTACCGGTCTGCTGACAGCCATTGCGACTTGAAGTGCTAGTTCTAACAGCTACTTCTTGTTTGCTGCGCTGTGTGCCAGATGGGGCGTGGCTAGCACCTGCTTACAGGGCCGAAGCATCAAGCAATGTAAAAGTGACTGGCGCTGACAAGAAAGAAAGCTGGTGAAACTTCAGTGTTTGGATGATTTTGTACGAATAACTTCATGGACATGTTATGTATAACCCACAGACCAATTCCACCTGCTGTATGACGGGATTTAATATGTCTTCTTTAAATAATTACATTAAAGACTATTGCATATCAACTCAGTCTGCTGCATTTCAGTTCAGTAAGTAACTGGTCTTGTTTGGATTTTGATTCATTTTGATGATTAAATGTAGGCCTATGTTTCACAGCCATGATTGCTTTTACTGTGGTAGGCCAAACATATAGGCCTACACATCACTTTACTAGATAGCTGTGAAGATATAGTAGTTACCTTATAGTAGTTATGTTTTCGGTTGTGTTGGTTTGTCTGTTTCTTTGTCAGCAGGATTTGTTGGAAATTACCAAAGAAACAAGTGATTAAATTTTGGTTGTGATCTGGATCATCAACCGGAAATAGGATTTTAGATAGAAATAGAGTAGAGATAGAAATCTAGACGCCACTAGTGACCGCAAAGTGAAATGTGGGACAGGGGGGATTCTGACATTCCAGTTTCTAACTCTAGAAGGCAGAAAGACTTAAAATAAAAAATAGGGTGTAACATAGTCAAATGTTCTATCAAACAGCTTCTTTGGTGGGGGTCTGCACTCTATGAGTGCATTTCTAGTTGTTAAAAAGTTTAGTAGTAATTCAATATCTTAAACTTTTGTGCTTGCCCTACTGTGACAGGATAACTGATGACACAAAGATACATCTCTCTCAGTGTCTCTCTGTGTCATTATTTTTGGGCCAAACAAACAAACCATGAGATTAGTGGACTTTGAGCACCCTTTACCTCAACCACCCCAAACCCGAAACCCTCCTGCTCAAATCATATGCATCAGCTCGCACAGGAAGTTGGTTAGGCCCTTTGGCACACAGTGGCTCTGAATGATCACCCGTCACCATATGGGGTCTACTCCTCAGGCGTTGTCTCCAATTTCCTCAGCCCAAAATATTTTCTAATATGAGCCACAAAGCTATCAGCACAAGCAAAACACATACCCATTCCTCCCCTGGGGCAGACCACACCACCATCCAAAGATAAAGATGCCGATGATCTATCTTAGTGCATGCTGAGTGCTCCAATCAAGAGCTTTTTGAACCAAATGGGGACTGGAAGGGTTCCTATGAGGGGAGAGCAGATCAGTAAAGGTAACGCATTTTAAGACCTAATGTCTGTTTACATTTTCCCCATATTGATTTTGCGCTATCATTCTAAAATGGATGAGTCTATACCTTGATGAAGAATGAAAACATGTATCCAGAAATAAGGCCTCTGTGATTGCAACTGACTGTCAGGTATGAAACATAATGAATGAATGCCCCCACTTCAGAGATAATGACAAGGTGGAGAATATGATTGCAACCATATTTGAAAAAAATAATTGAATTCAAATTGTAGAATTCAGTTTTAAACATTGTACCATCATATCATAACAAAAACAACCCAACAAAAAAAAACTTGCACCCATTGTGCCATACTAGGCCTAGTTATTTTCACACAATCCACCTCTGGATTGCTTTTATTAATTGTGTATTTGCTTATGTATTTCCCCTTATATAAGACGCTGTTTAGAGGAGCGGTACAAGTGTACTTTATTGTCAGAAATCTATGTAACAGGTTAGCACAGAAGCTTGAAATTGCATTTGACCAGTCTCCAATGTGAAGTTTAACTAAAACATTTAAATAAGACAAGACAATAATCTCTCTCTCTCTCTCTCTCTCTCTCTCTCTCTCTCTCTCTCTCTCTCTCTCTCTCTCTCTCACACACACACACAACTAACCTACTCATACATGAATTTACAATTCTTTCTCTGACACATTCATTCACAACATACACACACACACACACACACACACACACACACACACACACACACACACACACACACACACACACACACACACACACACACACACACACACACACACACACACACACACACACACACACACACACACACAATTACAACAATTACAATTCTTTCTCTGACACATTCATTCACAGCATACACACACACGTGCAGTTTTTCAAACACTATCATACTGATATAGACATACAATACAATACAACACACACACACACACACACACACACACACACAATCAGTGGTCATAGTAGTAAAGTGAAAAGTGTAGATCTGTATACAAGGTGCAAGAGTAAAGTGCCAGTGGCATGGTGAAAGAAATGTTCATGGAATATCATCCAGTGCCCTTGGAATGTTCATGTGGTTTTCTTCAGTGTGTTGATGAGTCTGATGGTTTGTGGAAAAAAGCTGTTGCTCAGTCTGCCTTTGCAGGACCGCAGGTTGCGGTACCGCTTCCCTGATGGTAGAAGGGAGAACCGTCTGTGTGCTGAGTGAGTTGTCTTTGATGATGATGACTTTATTTCCAACTTTTCGATAGCAGGCAATGCATGAAACATGGTGGAGGTCATTACTGATAATGGCCTTGAGCACAACAGGTGCATGGCTCACTCGCTGCCGGCAATTGTTTCAAATGATGTTGAGACAGCAGATAAGTGGAAGGGTCAGCAGCTGTTCCGTTGGAGAAGGCACAGTTTTTGTGGATCACTCAAATAAGGCCAGCATGAAACTTCAATACTACTAGAAAAGCTCCTTGGTGTGTGACATTTCCACCAGAGAAGAAAAGATTAATCATCCCCAAAGGGCCACAGGTGGATTAGGATTGACTCATTCTGGCACTGTTGAAGGCACACACAGGAGGTCACCATAAAGATGTGGCAGAGGAGACTAGCCCATGCTATTACGGTGACTAACATCTTGTATTGGATGCCATTTTATCGTGTGTGAGCAAATTCGAAATGCTCAAGTGGGTAATGAAATGGCAAATAACAGTCCTTGGAGCCTAGATTCAAGCTGACGCCCTCAGAGAGTCACATCTCAGAATGTCATATGAAGGTTGATGCTGTTTCTGATGTGTTTATTTAAATGCCATGGGTGTCCACATGCCATGAGGTCAGGGATCAAGTGAGGGCTACTCTTCTATACATGAATGTAAAGTACTTGACCTCTCCCCAGTTAATGCCTACCATCGCAGACTGTTAAGCTCAGCAGGAGGTGTTCATGCTCCATAGAGCCTCCAGTTAATGATGTGCAGTGCCTGATCGTGCATTCCATCTGCAGTCAGACTCGGTCAGAGCTCATTTTCTGAGTGATTTTGTGCTTTCAAAAGCAGGAAGTGAGTGACACCATGCATACTAAAGTTCACTTTCAAGATAACAGTGGTGTTTGAGCAAGCTGTGTGAATGCTACATTTTTTTCATGTTTATTCTGATGGGTAACACTTGAAATTCATGTAGACGTTGATGCTTAACCCATCAGTAATCACTAAGGACTCACTACATTACTTACGTCATTATTCATAAACCATTATTGTAAAATGTTACCATCCTCATGTTTGGTCTAGTCACAAAATATGGTGCTGTGTGTTCATAAATTTGTAACGTGTATGCATTTGATTATTTATTTACCTGCGTTATGAAGATATCACCATTCATACATCACTTGAGTTAAGCTTTGAAGTTTGTGGTGACCACCTGAAATACAATGGAAGTATTTCATCCCTTGCTACACATCATACAAGGAACCAGTTGTGCAAGGGGGGTCCAGACCGTGCAACATCACACTTCCTTATGAGTAGCCAAACAACACTAACAACGCATGCATGCCCCTTGAGAATTCAGACTGTGGCGTTACTGCTTGCAAATTACATTAACACGAGTTCTGCAGTCTAGTTACAAAGAGGTGACAGGTGGCCATGTTGTGCTTAAGGTACTTTCCCAAAATGTTAATGTCCAAGGAGTATTTGTACCAAGTAATGTCTAAGGAGTACTATATCTATGCCAATTATGGTGCTTGTAGCACAAACTGAAGTATCGGGTCACTAACCCCGCAGGGGAGTGCCATCAATTTGCAGCCCAGTGGTTTGTTGGCAGTGATATGTCTGCATTTACAAACAGGTTTATTTGAGTGTGAACAGAGAACATATCTAAATATAGATATAAATATATATCTAAAGCTTGACTCATTTCCTTCTTTTCATTTCCTTTGCAAAATTTGGAAATAAACAGGGCAATCACTTCATTTGGTTGGTCTTCCCTTCATCTCATTTTTTCAACCCAAGAAGAAATGAGCCTTGTTTCTTTTCCAGCCTACTGCACTCTCCCTATCCAAAAGCACTCCCCGTGTAATTATAGGCCACACTGGTATAGCTCAGGACCAATACAATCATTTCCAAACCATGATAACGTCAGAGCCTTTGAAGACGGCCTCAGTGTCAGTAGGTCAGAGAAGGAAAATCGGCCCACACCACCACCACTCTGATGGTGACTGACCTCATGTCAGTGCACCTAAATCAAGCGTCAGTTCTTCCAGGCAGGGCCGCTGACAGCTTTTGCTGGGCCCAGGGCGAAGTCATCTGAAAAGTTTGTTTGCTCGGAATCCCTCCCATAAAATGGAAGTTTTGGGGACACCCCAAAATATGAAACAGAAATTGCAGCACCTTGCATCAAAGTGTTTATTTTTTTGTGCACAGACGCGTTTTGGTGTGTGCCTTACACAGTGTGCAACGAATCCTAGCACACTGAGCAAGGAACACGCCGAAACGCGTTTGTGCACAAAAAAATACAAAACACTTTGATGCAAGGTGCGCCCCTTTCTGTTAAATTTGAGGTATTTCATTTGGGCCAGCACCCTCAAAATTAATTGAGAAACCCAGAGTGAAGCCTGCTACCTGCCATAATTAACACCAGTGGTGTAGTCTACGTAGAACGCGGGTATACAGAGTATACCCACTTCTAAATTTCAGGGATTTCAGTATACCCACTTAAAATTGATTGGTCGATTATTTTGAATAGTACAAATATATACAGTATACCCACTTCACAAAATGCTCAAATATACAGTATACCCACCATAAAAAAGTAGACTACACCACTGATTAACACCCCAAAATATGTAATGTGAAATTATTCGTGTTTTATTTCAAATAAACCAAAACAAGTAAGCCTAATGTATGCCATCCTCTATTCACTGGCTGGCATGCATTCAATGTTACCTTTTGTCTCTCAATGCCTTCTCTCTCTCTCTCTCTCTCTCTCTCTCTCTCTCTCTCTCTCTCTTTCTCTCTCTCGCTCTCTCTCTCTCCCTCCCTCCCTCTCTCTCTCTGTCTGACTCATTCACTCACTCACACTTTCTCTCTCTCCCTCCCTCCCCCCCCCACCCCCCCCCACCCCCTCACACACACACACACAGACAGACACACACACACACACACACACACACACACACACACACACACACACACACACACACACACACACACACACACACACACACACACACACACACACACACACACACACACACGCATGCACACACACACACAGCCTTGTTGATAATAAAGCTCGAAGTGGCAGTCATACACTTTGGAAGGATTAGGTGAATGTTAATGAACTGATCTTTCCGGCTGGGATAGATTTGGAGGGACTGCATGTCTGTTTTCTTGGTTGTGTACTTTAGACCTTTTAAATAAGCTCATCTAAGCTCATCTAATGATTGTGTGTCGTCATCCACACAGAGGGCTGTATCAACATTTGTCGCAATATAACACAGCTGTTATGAAGATGTATTTAAAAATATGGAGCAGGAAAAATAAGTGAATCATGGCTGCTCGCATGGACTAACTCATCAACATTGATTCTGTAATTTTAAAGGTATTTTTTAAACAGGCCAGTAGTTAAAGGTACACTGTGTAAGATTTTTAGTAGTTAATTTCCTGAATTCATGCTACCCATTCACTAATGTTACCTTTTTCATGAATACTTACCACCACCATCAAAGTATTCATTATGACTGGAAAAATTGCACTTTTCATATATGAATGGTCCGCCATTTTGAATTTCCAGAAATAGCCATTTTAACTGCAAAAATGGGTAACACTTTACTTTACGGATCGCTAATAAGGTGGTAATTTTGTGTTCATTTCATAGTTATTTCATAGTTATTTCAGAGTAATAACTGTTTGTTTTTAGTAACAACAGCAAAATAACCATACAGTTTCCAGTGCATTGTGGTGACACCCTGATGACTCGCAGCACAGTGACACTTTGTTGACACACACACACACACACACACACACACACACACACACACACACACACACACACACACACACACACACACACACACACACACACACACACACACACACACACACACACACACACACACACACACACATACACAATGCACTGGAAACTGTATGGTTGTTTTGCTGTTGTTACTAAAAACAAACAGTTATTACCCTGCAATAACTATGAAATAACTATGAAATTAACACAAAATGACCACCTTATTAGTGATCCGTAAAGTAAAGTGTTACCCAAAAATGACCCTACGTGGGCCATACTAGAAAATATTAGTTTATGACTTAGTAAACTTTCATGAAAAGATTAAATTCAGCAATAGGCAGCACAGTTTCAATGAGCAGCATAGTTGCAGTACCCTTTTTGACCATTTCCTGCACAGTGTCCCTTTAAAGTAGCAGCTCATTAAAAATGTCAGGCACGTGTTTCCCCAATCACGTGCAAGGATTTAAAAAATAAAACCATGCCTTTGGAAACCTACGCCTGTTGTGTATAGGCCCAGCAAGGCAGAACCCATTCATCTGGCCACAGTCAGGTGATGTGCTTCCCACCTCTTTGCCCAAGTGCACTATCACGCACGCACGCACTCACGCACGCACGCACGCACGCACGCACGCACGCACGCACGCACGCACGCACGCGCACACACACACACACACACACACACGTGCGTGCATGCTCAAAGACACACACACACAAACTGTCCCTAAATTTAGCCCAATACAGGTCTATTTTGGTGAATCCCAAAGGAGCATTCATGCCTGAGCTTCTCTTGCCACAGTCTTTGACCCGTACTGTGCTGTTTGTGGGAGTCAGATCATACCATCTCAGGACTGGTCTGGGGGAGAAATAGGACCCGGGCACTTTTGGCTTAAAGGGGCCCCTCATAATGAGCAGAGCTGACTGACCGGTGGGCCCAGCACCCTCATGGGCCCCTATTTTCAGAAATATAAATAGGGGCACATGAGGGTGCGGGGCCCACTGGGAAATGCCTGATATGCCATATGGCCAGTCCAGCCCTGTATCGACTTCATCACTATGGCAGCCGCAAGCGGGTGCGTCTCTGCATCACTGAGAACAGGGGATATGGAAAGAGGAGGGAATAGGGGCCTGCCAAGTGGCCTGGAGAGGGCAGGCAGCACTCCCACACACTTGGGACAGTGATGCATTGAGCAGGACACAGTTCCATCCCTCATTTTGGGACAACCCTAGCCTTCTGGGAAACGTGTCCTTTTATTCACCTAGCTATCTCTCAATTTGAATGGTCTATGCATCTCTATAATCTGGCATAGAGGACGCATATTTCTTTTTTTTACTGTATATTTCCCTCATATTGCTCCATATTTCTCAGCCAACATACCTCATGCTGCTCTCAACCCTATGTACCGTTTTCATCTAGTCCTTTGCATCCCCTTACACGTGCATAATGTTAGCCAGTTTTCCATTCTTTGTTTTTTGCTCTTGGGCCTGTCAGCATAGAACACCATGGGGCAGTTTGTGTGTGTGTGTGTGTGTGAGTAGAGTAGAGTAGAGTAGAGTAGAGTAGAGTAGAGTAGAGTAGAGTAGAGTAGAGTAGAGTACTTTTATTAATCCCGAAGGAAATTAAGGTGTCTGTCAGCTTACATAAATACACAAATACAAAACATACACAAAGACATTATAATAACAAGACAATAATAAGACATAAAGTTGAACATTAAAGTAAAAGTATATCTTGTTCTCTCTCTCTCTCTCTATCTCAGCCCTGCAAAAGCAGAGTAGTTCACAGCAGCTATTCCAGGGGGTGAGGTAGCTGAGGTTGTGTGTAATGGGTTATTGTTCTGTATTGGGCAACCCTTAAAGTGTCCAAGGTAGTGCAGGCGCTTAGTCTACGGGGTGGCGGGTGGGGTGAAATGTAGCTGTTCAGTAGAGAAAAAGAATCCGGAGGGAGGGTTGGGGGGTAAGGTGGTGACTGCAGATTGAGTGTGGGGGGCTGGTTTATGCAGTCCAGTCGCCAATGACAATCTCTTTCATTGTCTCTTTCTGTGTGGTGTTGAAGAGTTGGATGGCCCTGGGAACTAAAGACTTCCGTAGTCTGTCTGTCCGGCAGGGGAAGGCCCGGAGTCTGTAGCTGAACAGGCTCCTCTGGTTGGCCAGAAACGGGTGCAGGGGGTGTCTGTCATTTTCAAGTATTGAGTCCAATCTGCTAAGTGTCCTTTTTTGGCTGTAGTAGTGAGATCCTCCAGTTCCATGCCCACCACAGACCTAGCTTTCCTCACCAACCTGTCAAGGCGTCCAGCATCCCTCTTCCTAATACTACCTCCCCAACAGGCATTAGCATAGGTTAGGACACTTGCCATGACAGACTGGTAAAACATCAGCAGGAGCCTGTTGCAGACATTGAAGGATCTAAGCTAAGGAAGTAGAGCCTGCTCTGCCCTTTCTTGTGGAGAGCATCTGAATTAGCAGCCCAGTCCAGTTTGTTGTCCAGGTGTACTCCAAGGTACTTGTAGGTGTTGACTGTCTCCACTGTCTCTCCCTCGATAGAGACAGGCACCAGTGGTGGGGTGGTCCTCCTGAAGTCAACCACCACACACACACACACACACACACACACACACACACACACACACACACACACACACACACACACACACACACACACACACACACACACACACACACAGACACACACACACACACACACACACACACACACACACACACACACACACACACACACACACATCTATATCACAACCTTTAGGCTACAAATTAACACAGTGGTTAATCCATGTTACTATATCCATCTTTAAAATTAACAGAAGAAAGAGTGTGAGTGTTGAAAATCCTGCAAAAATGGTTGCAGTTAATTTGGTAATGAGGCACGATTTTAGTTTTCTTTTCTTTGAAGATTTAAGGCTGTGCTTTAGCTTCCCACTCTAGTGATCAAGCAGGCACACCGTGAAGAAAGGGAGATGGAATTATGTTATAAATGTCCAGATTGATCAGCAGACAGAAGCACAAAGAAGGGAAAGGTCAACCAGTCAATTAATTAAGGCCCACACACCCATCAAAGACGAATAGGAACCCCTTCTAAAATGAAGAGGAATGCAATTCATTTGCAATAGATGGGTCTTCACATTATGCGGTAAGAATGAAAATGTGAAAGTCAGGACTACCCTCCATTATATTGTAACATTCATAAAGCGGGCTGGATCACAATAAAATGATTGGACCTACATCCCAACCCAGGAGAAATGAAAACCCTTTTTTAAATTTTTTTTTTTTATCTCCGCCAAGGAGGTTATGTTTTCCGTCACGTTGGTTTGTCTGTCTGTCTGTTTGTCTGTCTGTTTTTTGTCAGCAGGATCACTCAAAAACTTGTGAACGGATTTGGCTGAAACTTTGTGGAGTTTGTTGGAAATTACCAAAGGAACAAGTAATACACTTTTGGGGGTGATCCGGATCACAAACTGGAACCAGGATTTAAAAAAAGATTCTTCACCATTGCTAGCCTACAAAATCTAGACGCCCCTAGTGACCGCAAATTGAATTGCGGGAAAGGGCAAATGTTGACATTCAATTTTCTAACTTCACAAAAAGAAGGCAGAAAGACTTAAAATAAAAATTGGGTTTAACATAGGCAAATGTTGTAACAAACAGCTTCCTTGGAGGTTTGCACTCTCTGAGTCCATTTCTAGTTTGCAACTGTATCAGACGTACTGTAAATGGCACTGACGGATTTTCCAAAAGGACAATAAATATTCTATCTAAGAAAGAGAGACTTTCAGGCATCACACACACACACACACACACACACACACACACACACACACACACACACACACACACACACACACACACACACACACACACACACACACACACACACACACTGCCCATAACCCTGTACCACACACTTCCACCCACAGCTTACATGTAGTATATTACCAAGGGCTACTTTCCTTCCTCACCATCCCATGTGCGCGCACACACACACATACCCAAGTGTGATTAAAGCACTTTGATGTGATGCTGAGTGATTTCCTGGGCTGGTAATAGGGAGTGGAATGGCTGCTGCGCTCTCTCTCCCTGAGACTGTGGGGGTGATTTAGGGCCTAGCGGAACACACAACCTCCACGTCTCTGGCGTTATGCAAAGCGAATGAATCATACATGTCGGATGTGTGCTGCTGAATATGAATGGGACTGTCCTCCACCCACATGACAGTCCTGCTTGCCCATTCCCCATTCTCCTCTGGGGCATCAATCTCAGCTTGATTACTTTTTCATAATCAGTGAAGCTGCTCGGCAGTCATCCACTGATGGGCAGTCACTTTGGAAGCCACAGGCCCCTGATGGAGGGTATGGCCGATGCCATGACAGATTGGCCATCATTGTGTCACTCACTTTCACCGTGGCTCTCTTCTTTTTTTTTCATCTCTCCTCTCTAGCTTCTTCTGTCTGCCTTTCACTTGTCCTTGTCGCTTCTGTCTTTGATGTTCTCTCGTTTGTGTCCACTCCTCTTGCTTTCTTTCCTGTTCTTTATACTTGCCCTCTCATCTCCGTGTCCTTGGCTACTTTTTTTTTTTTAACCGACAAACACTCGCTCTAGCTCTCTAGCATTTTACAAGGAGACTCCGTCCCATTCCTGTATGATTGAACAGTGAGGCAGCACATGTGTGGCTCTGAAGTGCTAGCAGCTCTCTAGCATTTTACAAGGAGACTCCGTCCCATTCCTGTTTGATTGAACAGTGAGGCAGCACATGTGGCTCTAAAGTGCCTGTGGGCTGCGTCGCTGTGGGGTGACATATCGTGGAATGTCTCTGATGCCATTGAGCTGACAAGCTTCGCCATCTCTTTTTAAAATGTATGGCACATCTACAATTATAATGACCCCCTATAGAATGCTTAACTCCTGAGCCACATTGAGCCATGTTGTGTTCTACAAGGCTGACAGAGTGGTGTGACTGCTTATCGCGCTACTTACAGTAAGTTATAGCGCCACTTAAGCCCGATTCGGACATGACTTTTATTACCTATGGACCCCTGCTAATTCGGAATACTAACGGACAATGTCTGAGTTCTTAGTCCTGTGCGAATGCGCCAAGTCCGCGCTTTGCGAAGTAATTTCATGTCCCATGTCCATATCCACGCCGTTTGCACCCCCTTATGATGTCTGTGAATTGAGAAAAATTACAGACGTTTGCTTATCCCGTCCGAATGTGCCACGAAAAATCACAGAGGTCCGGGGGTAATTACGGATTACCAGGGCTCCATAGGTAATATTTATCCCGAGTGAATCAGGCTTTACTTACACACACATGTAAAAGTGACTTAAGTTTATAATTTGAAATTGAGTTTAGTAGCAGGATGGCACAGTATTTATTTTACGTATCATGTGATGAGCATTAGTATAGAGTGCTATATTGTATGCTTGATGTGTATAGGACCATGTGTTGATGCATTTTGAGCTTGAGATTTCTAGCTACAAAATGGCAGGGAAGAGAAATTGTCAGTAATGATGAAAGCAATGGGCCATAGATAAAACACATAAAAGCAGATAATTTATGGCATGGGCACACTACAGGTAGGTGACCTGTTTGATGGAAGTAACAGCAAGGTGCTTAGGAACTCTGGTGACGTGCCACACATTTGCTTCAGACTAAACATCAATTTCTATTGAAAAATTGAAGAGTTCAGATGCAAAACCCCTAACTCCATTTCTGCATTTTCTATATTTTTAGATGCGTCCCAGCATCTCTATAAGAGGGTCTGTCTGTCCGTCCGTCCGTCCGTCTGAAACGCATTCGTCTGAAACGCATTCCTTCAATTGTTCCTTACTGTGGCCACAAGGCGGCAAGAGTTGCCATTTTGGACCGGAGCGAATGCGTGCAAGCCAATTGTTCCTCACTGTGGCCACAAGGTGGCAGAGTTGCCATTTTGGACCGGAGCGAATGCGTGCAAGCCAGAACATATTATAACAGGCAAGACGGCTGATGGCATTGTGAGACAACTGAGAGGGGCATTCAATTTTCGCTATTGTTTTGCGTTTGGACAATGGGAGGCAACTTTATTTTGGTTCGTCAGAAACTCGCGGAAATGAACGATTTAGAAGTCGGCAGGCAGTTTTTGACACAGATGTTTGTGCTCGGATAGAGAGGCGTTTGCATTGCATAACGCTCCACGGCATGGAACCGTAGTTAGTTGACAGGCGACCCGCAGCGCATACAGCTCTTCCTCTAAACGTTGACCTGTAACATTTGGTTATAGCTTTTCTCCTTTCAAAACATTTACATTTTCCTTTGTGCGTGGATAGAGGGGCGTTTGCATTGCATAACGCTCCACGACATGCAACTGTAGTTGACAGGCGACCCGCAGCGCAGCTCTTCCTCTAAACGTGGACCTGTAACATACATTTGGTTAGCTTTTTTTCTTTCATAACATTCACATTTTCCTCCGCTTTTCTCCAGTCCACAAACTCGGGTTCAGAGGTCTGTGTGTAGCCTACGAGCCTCCCTTTTAATATTCCCAGCGAGTTTACTTCTGCCTTTTCAGTAGTCAGTTTGCGCTGCGCATTGGAGCATGGTGCTCGAACTACAAGTAGACATCTGGGCCATTTGACATAGGCCTACGGTGTGTTAGCCTACTCGTAACTTACAGAGAGGTTCTTTCGTTGGCGGGCTCGTACCCCACAGGTGCTTTTCGCTGCGCTCAGAGAGAGCACAGGACATAACGCGTCTTTCGTAATTGCTTTGTAGTCGTTTGAATTTGGTAAACTCTGGCACGGGAGCTCACTGCTTTGTGCCTTGACGGTGAAGCTGGTTTTGAAAAAATAAGCGCATAATTCGAGAAGGGTCCAGCTGCAGTAAAACAGTTCCACCCTTAATGCAAGCACGCCCATGGGCGTTCCCGGCATTTGCCGTATTGGCCAATCGTGAAGGGATACTGCATGATGTCATTTTCAAGGCCATTTCCGGATGAAGGCTCCATGTTTTCAAAGATATCCCGTGCAAATTGTTATCTCCCAGAGAAACGTTTCATTGAACATTCCACTGACATAATATTCTCAACAATTTATGTAAGAAAGTGAGATAAATCACACGTTTTCTAATCCCAATAAGTATTTTGCTTCCCGTACCTCGGACATTGTAGCCTACTGTTTAGGACTCGTGTCGCTATGCACACATTTGTCATAACGTCATCAGGTCGCCAAAATGCTTTGATTTCAACACGACAACGTTGACACATTTACAGTAAATACTGTATATTGCCTAAATATATAGGCCTACTGTCAATGCGTTGGCATTACCTTACCTAGCTGTGTGTATCGAGGTCACTGTCAACACTGGTAGGCTATATGATTAAACCACGGATTTTTTAAGGGCTGTGATTAAACATCCTTTCCAGGATATTAACACACCCTGACAAATAATAATAATTATTATATGGTTGTGACGTCATCGGTCGAATGCTCCATTCATTTCAACGGGGCTCCCCAACGTTCGCACGTCTGTTACTTTTCGATAACGGACGGGTTGGTCTATAACAGACCGCTGTCAATGGCAATAAGACTTTTCACTGCTAAAGCGACTTTTCAACAACACTCTAATCAGCTTCTGTGATAGACAACACCTGTTGTCTAGCGGTGTTCCACAACGGCACTGTTTTGTTTTGCGCAGCAACAATCTTAACATTAAATAGGCCTAAAGAAATGTCCCCGCCATGTGTGAATCATTTAAGTATATCCATATAATAAGCGGGTTACCTTTCGGCGAGTCGGTCGCTTTGTGGAATAGCAGCACTTCAGAGAGAAGTGCGCTCCGCGTCGGGGTCTAAAGATTCTCTTTGTCGTGCTGCTATTCCACGGTAGCGACCTTCTCGCCGAACGTTAACCCTTACTTAAAAAAAACCTTTTAGGCGAGGTTGTTCACTTGGTAAGACATGATATAGGCTACTTAGAAAAGTTGTACGATGTACATCAACACATTCCCGACTTTTTGAAGTAGTGTCACCTCACCAGTTATGTGGCCAGCTTGAAAAGAGCAGATATTAATGAAAAAATACATGAAATAGTATTTGAAATAGCAATAGGCTATTTGTTTGTTTTATTGGAGAAAAACGATTTCTTCATTACCATAGGCCTACCATACTCCATGTCTGTCTATGATTTAGGAGTGACCACACCATTGAAGCTTACACTTTATCCAGGAGAGGTTCCAGATTGGCCTGTCTTAATTCAAAGGCCATCAGAAAACAGAGAAAACTTTTCCTATCATCATAACCAGTGTTTGTGCATACATAATCAGGGCCGCTGACAGCTTTGGCTTTGCCCAGGACAAAGTCATCTGAAAGGGCCCCCCACTCAATACATAGACTACATACAATGTAATGAGGACCTATTCCTGGACCCCTCGTCTCACTGGGCCCAGGTCAACGGACCCCTTTGTCCCCCCTGTCAGCTTCCCGGCATGTAGGCCACATACATTGCTGAAAGAAGTGAACGAGACAGGAATGAAATGTGAATTTATTTCTGTTTACTTTTACACTATGAAGTGTGAACGGTCACCTCTCCCTCTCCTCATATTCAGAGTGCATAAAACAGCACTCAACTGTGTGGTCTGTTGATAGCCTGTGTAGTACAGTAGATTAGACTCCATTTTTTGACAAAAATCTATGGAGGGTTAACACAAAGTTTGAAATTGTGTTTGACCAGTCTCCAATGTGCATTTAACTAATAACTAAAAATAAGGCATTGGCATTAAATACAGACTGATACATACTATAAATACACTCACACAGACACCCAAACAGTGTGCAATAATAAGATTAACATACTGATGGACAATAAATACACAAACACAGTGGACACACACACACACACGGCAGGAGAAGTTCATACAGGTGATGTGAAGATGCTGTATACAAGGTGCAATGAGTAAAGTGTAAGTGGCATGGTGAAAGAAGTGTTCATGGAATATTCTCCCATGTCCTTGGTTATTCATGTGGTTTTCTTCAGTACTTTGAGGAGTCTGATGGCTTGTGGAAAGAAGCCGTTTCCCAGTGTGCTTTTGCAGCACCGCATGCTGGGCTAGCGCTTCCCTGATGGTAGTAGGGAGAACAGGTAGGGGTGATCTTATGAGCTTTTCTGCTGTCCTCACCACTCTCTGTACTGCCTTCTAGTCTTCAGCTTGACGGCTGCCATGCCAGACAGAGAGGCTGCTGGTCAGGATGCTCTCAATGACACCCCTGTAGAAGGTGGTGAGTGCCGTTGTGGGGAGGTCGGCTCTTCTCTCATCCTTCGCAGGAAGTGGAGTAGTGTCTGTGCCTTTTTGAGATGGGGGAGCCATGTGGTGCAGTTGGCAGAGGAGGAGCGGCACAGTGGTTGGTGCTGGGTTGATCAGGTTCAGATCCGAAGTTGCTGGTGTCATCAGCCCTCCCTCTGAAAACTGGCTCTGTGCCTGTCAAAAAAAGGCATGTTAATGTTATGAATGACAATTAAGGCAAAAAACAACCACCCCCTATCTACCTACAGAAGGACATGACATGAGCATGTGCATATGCTTGTGCACATGCCCCCCCACACACTGCTACTGTCTTAAAGTTTGGTGCACGTGCATGCATGCACGCCTATTCTCCCCCCTTTGCCTCAAGTCAAGTGTGCATTTTAGAGGTTGTCCTCACCTGCACATGTGTGAAGAGCAGGAAGATTGGAGGTTGAGGATGAAGAGGCAAGGCAGGAGGTTCTCCTTGTGAGCGGCCCTGGTCCTGATGCTGATTGCCCATCACCATGCTGTGGTTCATCAAACCCATTACCGGCATATCAATGCTGAACAGGAACGACTGCTTCCATCTGCACGCATGCACACAAACACAAACACACACACACACACACACACACACACACACGAGAGGGATACATAGAATACACTACATAAAAATCACACCCATCATTTTAATGCAGAACACCAGGCTGAAGAGATACACAGCTTCTGGCCTGTGCAGGGATCACTACAGTGCCAGTGTTTTGTATTATCCTCCATCCACATTTTTTTTCAATAAATAAACACAGCACAGAAAGGAATTACTGTATGAAATACTTATTGGTCTAGTGCAGAACAAAACAGATTCAGTGTTTTACTCACCACTGTGTGCAAGTTTCTGTGTTCAGCTCAGGTGGAAGCCTCCATCACAACATGTTGGTACTGACATTAACCATCCTTCAGAAAACTGCCTCTCTGCCTGTCAGAAATAGCAAAATAATGTTAACACAACAAGGTAGTATCTTAAAGATATCCTTAACCACAGACAGACAGACACACACTGCCACTGCCTTGGTTCTAGGACACACATACGCCCTTTAAGGGTCACATCACATGTAATGGCCGGGTTCTCACTCACTCACTCACTCACTCCTTTTCTCCTACTTTTGCCTCAGACAATGCAGTGAGTTTTTAAAAATTGGCCTTACCTGCACATGTGTGAAGGACAGGAAGGGAGGTTGAGGATGGAGCTGCCAGTCAGGAGGTCCAGAGCTGTCCTGGTCCATCACCATCATGTGGATCATCAACCCCAATCCCAACTTCTTATATCTGCGTGAACACATTCACAAACACACACACACACACACACACAATAGGCGAGATGCAGGTTATATGGCACATTAGGAGGCAGGGGTATTGTTGCACTCTAGATGTTTAGAAATAAGTAGGTGCGTGGACCCAAAAAGTAGAGTTCAATGTGGGAGTACACTAAATAAGACACTGAGGTCAAGTCACTGCTCTCTGATGGCAGCAACCTGAAACATCTGCTCTACTCTGCTCTGAGAAAAATAAACAAATTGACCTTAGTGTCTTATTTAGTGTGTGAACCTGCTCCCACATTGAACTATATGGCACATTTAAAATCAGACCCAATGACAAGTCAAGTCAATGCAACGGACATGAACCGACCATTACGGTACATTAAAATAACAGACTAAACAGTCTTTGGATGATTGAAGAGGCAGGAGAGATGAGGGGCCTCGATCCAGTAGCATTTATTTACTTCCCAATCTGAAACAAGACAGGGCGGACACAATGAGGCACACTGCAAGCAGATTCTTTGGGGTCGAAGCAAACGGCTTTCCCCTTGCCAATCTTCCAGAAGTGAGAGAACACTAAAGCAGCTAGACAAGCTATTGTTTACAGTATAATAGAGAAACCAAGGCACTTAGATCGTATAGTTTACAAAGTTAAAACCAAAAGAAAACACAATGTTTATCACCGAAAATACCACAGGGATCTCTTTCATACATTAACACATACCTGACAGGGCGGACACAATGAAGCACACTGCAAGGGGTCGAAGCGAACGGCATTCCTGCGACACAATAGGCTCGTTAGCACCTGTTAACTTCATAACGATCGCGGACATTAATGGCGCTAATGTACATACTTTGAGCGAAAATTACAACGAAAATATCAACACAAACGTAACAGAATATCTTCCCATCAAAGATCAATAAAATAACAGAGAAATTAAAGTACAGAAACATCATTAAATAGTTTGTAACACGGAGGAAAAAAAACACAGCTTACCCCTTGCCGAAGTGAGGAAGAGTTCCGGGTGCCACACCAATTAACGCCCCATCAGAAACAATAGGTAACGATAAACCCATCCCAAGTAGTATCTACATTGTAGCCCATATATTTTGAGAAGTTCACTAAGAGAAAATATAAAGGTTTATTTTTAGCACTACTACATCAAGTCGGTTTTATTTACAATTTCTTTCCATGCACTGGTCAAGAATTGAAATTACGTTTAACACCAGGTTGAACAAATATGACACCTCCGACTTTCAGTGCTATTCTATACATCTTTGCTTCAAAGAAACACAACTGATAGCTCAGATGATGAAACAGACGTGCACAACGCAGCACAGGAAGAAACTACTGTATGTCTGTCCATAACTTATTACTGTACATTATGACAAATACACACACAACATCTGAAACAAACTTACGAAGGGCAGCCTGTTATCTTGCCTTGAAGCTAAAAATCATTAGCCAAAACCGCTAGTTGGTGGGCCGAGGTAAATGTTCGCCCTCCGACTGAAAGTCAACTCGTAAAGTAACCGTTATGTATATTCATGCATTTTATTCGAAATCTTACCGACAGTTGAGTGATCGCTGCAGCGAAATCCATCCATTCGTTTTAATAAGTCCCGCGCAGCGCTTGTGTTGTCATTCGGCAGCATATCACTTCAGAAACTTGAACAGCCAAAGGGGCGTTACTGTGAGGGCGGTCTAGTAAGGAGGAATGGGCGTAGCGGTATTAGCTGGACAAGACGCAGCTGGACCATATTGCATAATTTACCTAAAGGGTGAACCCATAAGCACATGATTCACCCAAACTGTTATGTATTTATTATTTGTCTGTTTAGATTCTTTCCCACATGCACATGATGCTGAAATGGCGTGATACTAAAGGTTGATACTAATAAATGTCTGGTCATTTGTAATGTAGCCTACTTCATCTATGTGAAATTTGAAATCATATGGTTCTTTTCCAAATCCAAGAATGATAAGCTTATTATAGCCGAAACTGCAAAAAATAAAGCCATGTCTCGCCGTTTTGCTGCCTGCCACATTATTTGGAGTGTCCATGATGACCAATAACCAAAAATTACATCCTCAGGGGGGCGTTGACAGGTTAGGAGGAGGACAGCGGGGCGTTTGGGGAAAAAAAAAGGTTTGAATTGGCATAGAGGGACGCATCTGTTGTCCGCCTGTCGGCCTTGTTTTAGAGTACCCCGTTGTTGGTTTGCTTTACATTTATGTACTTGATAATACATAGTTATATTACATTAAAAAAAAGTATGCAATTTTGATAGCTTTGTATTAAATAAAAATGAATTAAGATTATTTTCTGAAAACACACTTAGGGGGTTTTGCATCTGAACTCTTCAATTTGACCCTGAAGGCCACTATTATCTCATGTTTGAATTTATCTCCTATATTTAAAGTATAATTTTATCTATGACTGTCTTTGAAATTTAGAGATCATGAGCATGAACTAGGCTACATAAAATAGCCTATTACAGATCTGTCACGCCCATTTAAGGCAAGAAGAGGAAATTCTTAATGACATGCTTTTTATTGAAAGGTATGAATTGCATTTGATGACAAGTCTCACTATGGAGGAGTCTCCTGACTTTCTCCTCAGTGTATTAGGCTACTTAGATTTAGGATATTAGAATTAGCAAAATTATTGGAAGTGGATAGAACCATTAGCATCAAGCCACAAGTGATCACAAGTACACTTCCATTGCTAGGCTATAATAATAATAATAACAATAATAATAATAATAATAATAATAACTTGGTTTTATATAGCGCCTTTCAAGTAACCCAAGGTTGCTTTACAAAAGGAGAGTGAGCAGAATGAAATGGAATAGAGAGTGAGCAGAATGGAATGGAATAGAGAGAGAGGAGAGGAGGGCGGGTAGAGGTGGGGTTGGGGCAGGGTGGTTAAGGACCACAGGCTTCAGTGAACAAGTGTGATTTTAGGTGTTTTTGGAATGTAGCCAGTGTGGGGGCTTGACGGACATGGAGAGGTAGACTGTTCCAAAGGGTGGGGGCAGCAACACGGAAGGCTTTGTCACCAAAGGTCCGTAGCCTGCAACGAGGGATGACAAGCGGTATAGTGTACTGTCAAAGGCAGGCAATGCAGAAAAAAATCCTAGGTAGTCTATTCTCATATTTTACCAGGGCTTATATGAGCAACTTCCTGAAATGAGGTGGACTAACACAAACACACACACACACACGCGCGCGCGCACACACACACACACACACACACACACACACACACACACACACACACACACACACACACACACACACACACACACACACACACACACACACACAGAAAGAGGCAGAGAGAGAGAGAGAGAGAGAGAGAGAGAGAGAGAGAGAGAGAGAGAGAGAGAGAGAGAGAGAGAGAGAGAGAGAGACCTGCCCCAGGGTTGAGCTGTCCATAAGGTGTCACAGGAAGCCTCCATCCAGACACCATGCAGTCCCCTCGGGGCCTCCCTTAACACTGTTCCCTCTATGGATGTCTGTGTGCGCCTACCCAGAGTGGTAATTGGCATTGGCTTTGGCATAGGCTTGGCCTACGGGTGTGTATGTGTGTGTGTGTGTGTGTGTGTGTGTGTGTGTGTGTGTGTGTGTGTGTGTGTGTGTGTCTGTGTGTGTGTGTATGTGTGTCTGTGTGTGTGTGTGTGCGTGCATGCGTGTGTGTCTGTGTGTGTGTGTGCGCGCGCAAGCGTGCGTGCGTGTGTGTGTGTGCGTATGATTGGATTCAGCTGTCAAATAGATACAGACACCCACGTAAAGCAAGGTGTAACAGTGACAGTGCTGATGCTGCCGATCCACACATGTCCTGAGGTACCCTCCCAAAAGCCAGATAACCATCTATAACCGGCTGTCATGGCATCTGGCTCCAGCAGGCAGGCAGCTCAAGGTTAGTTGCAGAGACAGCTTTGGTTGACCAGTGTTCAAAGTAGAGTTACTTTATTGAGCCTCATACTGTATATGAAGATGACAGCACACAAGTACTAGAGATTAAACAAAAGAATGAAAACATACTTTTACAAAAAATGCATGTAGGCCTGTATCAAGTTGGCCTACAGTGTATCAAAGTGTGGCAGAGACCGTCCAAGACACTTGCACCCCAGTGAAAATCATTTCCTTTCCCTTTTATCTGAATTGGTCTAACTATCCAACAGTATACAGCCTTGGTCTCCAAATCTGGCCTGGCCACGGCAAACATTCGGCCCGTCATGAGGTCAGAACATATAAAAACATAAATAGGCCCTATGTGTGATTTTCGATCACTAAAACTTCAGTGGATCATATCTTCAAAGCATTCACAGAGAGTTAGATCTTACGATATGCTAACAGTCTCATAACACAGTGGTTCTTAACCTCCTTTCTTAAAGCACCCCCTTACCTGTGCAAAGGACAAAGTGCGCACCCGCAGCCCAAACTTCTACACATGTATACGCACAGAAAAAGCATTGAATTGATTAATTACAATGATTCTAGCTTGAGACACTAATCAATATCTTAATGCCTTTACATGGGGACCAAAACATGTAGCCTATTAATTTGGTTTTGATTTGGCTTAATTATAATTTTTGCAAGACGAGTTTTGGTCACAACCTCAACACAAGCAAAATTCTGTGCACCCCCTGGGACCTCTGGTGCACCCCCAGGGGGTGCCTGCACCCCAGGTTAAGAACCACTGTCATAACAGACATTGACAAGAAGGGAAAATGGAACGCCGAAAATCTGTTCTCTGTCCATCTGTATATTGTTTCTCATTGGATTTGGGCGTCGGTTTGGGCTGCAGCCTCGCTCTACATATTTGGCCCTTGGAGATAAATAGGCCTAATTGGAGACCACTGATATACAGTAATGGATTAAGGGCTCATATACTCAGTAGTGAGTCATACACAGATCCAGATGGCTCGCAAATGCCATGAATCGGGAAGGAAACATGTACATTTAGCTAATGTGACATTACCGAGATATTTTTTGTATTAGTGCTTCATGAGTATAACTCCTTTGTTCAGCTTTAAAGTATGATATTTGTGGGTTTTTTGCATCACAGATCCAAATATGTATAAAAGATAATGTACTGCTGACAATTCTGGGGGACGTGGAGTCTGTGGGTCTATAAGCACATATTATCCGACTACTTGGAAAACGGATGACAGAATATTGGAAACTGCCAAAAAAATTCCAACATTCCAAGGACCTGTATTTTTTGTGGCTTAATTTATGTCTTTATCTGTGTAAGCTAGCACACAGGGGTGTCTCATCTTGTGTTTTAATACCAGTCATAATCTCCAGCTCTCTGTATCTGTAATGCCCGTGTTCCTATTTCCTTCCATCTGTGTAGACATGCACATGCTACCACAACTGACCCCCCCAAACACAGACATCTTACACACACACACACACACACACACACACACACACACACACACACACACACACACACACACACACACACACACACACACACACACACACACACACACACACACACACACACACACACACACACACAGCCATTCCCTCATATCTGTCTGACGCATGCATGCTGAGATGTTATCGGGTCTGAATATCACGTGCCACAGACACGGCATGTTGCCACAGTAACAGTGTTCCCGTCAACAGAGAAATGGTATGCATGACCGCAGAGAGAGGCCACAGAACATGAGAACCCCAGTGTGTGCACATGTGTGAATAAGTGTGTTGAGTAAATGCCTGGCGGTTACGTGTGTTGTTCCTGCATATGCATTATAGGCTTGCCTTGGATTGGATGTTGAAGACGAAGAATAGATGCTGGATATTCTTTCCATATTTTTGACAGCAACATATGGGGCACCTAAGTCACGCCCTCTACTTCCTGGTTCATGGGGCAGGGGGAGTCAGAAAATGATTACTGGGCTTGAAAATGAGTGATTTTTGGATTTGTGGTGCTTAGGTGGAGGTCCAAGGTTTGGATTGGTGTAAAAAAAACCCACTCATTTTCAAGCCCAGTAATTATTTTTTGACTCCCCCTGCCCCATGAACCAGGAAGTAGAGGGCGTGACTTAGGTGCCCCATTGTGATGATGTGAGATTGATTAGATCAGGGATGTCAAACTCAGGCCCGGGGGCCAAATTTGGCCCGCGGAGCCATTTTATTTGGCCCGCGAGACCATTTCAAATGTGTATTGCAGTTGTCCCACATACACCATTAATGTATAGTGTAACACTAAATTTGTTGTGTCACAGGATGTGCAGACACATTTTAACTAACAAAGATGATGGCAAAGAATGTATGTGAATGTATGTGCACTTTTAGTCCATTAAAAAAAAAATGTTGAGTTCGGCCCGCCACTTCGTTCCAGATTTTGTTTTTGACCCTCGGTCAATTTGAGTTTGACACCCCTGGATTAGGTGATCTAAATGCCACGTAATGGTTAAAACACACACACACACACACACACACACACACACACACACACACACACACACACACACACACACACACACACACACACACACACACACACACACACACAGACAGACAGACAGACAGACAGACAGACAGACAGACAGACAGACAGACAGACAGACAGACAGACACACACACATACACACACACACACACACACACACACACACACACACACACACACACACACACACACACACACAGACAGACAGACAGACAGACAGACAGACAGACACACACACACACACACACGTGTGCGCACACACACACACACGTGCACGCGCGCGCACACACACACACACTCCTGCAGGCTTGAAAGACATTGCAAAGGACATTACATGTCACCATCCAGAGTTTAAAATTGACATGAATGAAATCTGAGTTGTAGAAGAACGAGCTAAGGTTCAATGATAGTGTACTTCCTCTTTTGTACCAATTGCTGTACAATTGTAACACTGTGTGTAACTTTAACCTTCTGTTCCCTGTAAATCCTATGTAAATGACTCAATATATATTCTGCCATGCCGTCTGTCTCTGACAAGGGATTGAGGGCTTTAGCATACTATATAATAGAGGGACACTTAGGGGAAGATCGCTTGTCTCTGTGGTTATATTGTTTAATCTCTTATCTGTCATTTCTTTATCCTCTACATCTGTAGCTCAAAATGTAATCATGACATGGCGAGTGGAATATTTTATACAATCTTTTCAGATGTAAGCTTCAGATACTTCTCTGTGCTGTCCTAGCGCTGCTATACTGCTAATTAAGCGAGGCAGAGACAGAAGCTGTCAATCTCACATGGGTTTCATGTGGCTGCAGGATTTTCATTCTGTTTCATTTCACTGAAAACTGGGAGCTTTGTAACACCTTTGTGGATCAGACTGCCATGTTCTGGCTGCAGACTGAAAATAACACTTGGGCAGCCAGATGCCAACTGTGTTCATGTACAAGGGGGACTCTCAGCTGAAACACCTATGGACTGCATGGGAAAACTCAAATTCACCACTGTCCAGGCTCACAGAGATAGGCAGGGCTGGACTGGGACTGGAAAATGGCCCGGGCATTTGGCCCCGAACACACACAGGCCACTTTACTACCGGTATATCTTGACTGTCTGAATCCACTGTCTATATTGACGACGGACCAATGGGTCTCCCCCCTCTAAATTTTGGGCCAATCCCCAGGAAAACAACTATAACAACAACAGTATCGGCCCCTGGGGACTGCCGGCCCACCGGGAAAATGTCCTGTATGCCAGATTAGCAGTCCTGCCCCGGAGATAGGTACACTATACAAATAATCTCTGACTACCTGCCCCAATATGTTCATCTTCATCTAGCCTATATTTTAATGTTGATGCTCTCTTTCGGTTGACTTGGTCGACATCTCACTATGGGGAACACCAGCCTGAGATGAACAGACCGAGGATATGGATCACTGGAACCATGTCATGTGGTCTGATGAAACCAAGCTAAACAAATTTGCTTGACATGGTGTCAAGCATGTGTGGTGGTAACCAAGCAGGATTTTTTTTTTAAGTGTCCCATCTGTAAAATCACGCATGTTAGTGGGACTGACATGATTTGTGGCTGCATGAGTGCTGTCAATATTGGAAAGCTGAATTTCACCTAAAGAAACATTCAAGTGAACATGCACTGTGACAACTGAAGCAGATCATGATACTCTCTATAGGATTTCACTCAAATCTCACACACATCTCTTTTAGCCTGGTGCAGACTCAAAATGTAAAAGCTCAATGTAAGGCAAAGATGTAACGCACACTGATTACCTCCCTTATTATCCCTTTCAATTTTGTGACGATTCGGGCCAACACGACCCCTTCTCTACAGGATTTTAACCTGGGGTGTACTCACTTTTGGGGTTATATGTTCAAACATTAATGGCCGTATTTTTTTTTTTTGAATGAACAATAAATTGAAGCTGTTATACTGTATGTGTTGTACTGTACACAGGTAACTATTCATTGTGTCAAAGGGAAATGTCTTTACACGTAATGCTGTCCTATAAAAAGATATACTTACAAATCTGCAAAAATGTGAGGGGTGCACTCACTTCTGTAACACACTGTGTCTGATCTGGGGGAAATGTAAAAGTTCAATGTAAGGCAAGGATGAAACGCATATAACATGTCCATGATACACAATTAAATTCCTCCCTCTCTATGTCAAATGTACAAAACTAACAGGACTGGACTGGTTATCTGGCATAAAAGGCATTTGTAGGATGCTTTTGGTTTTTGTCATTTGTTTGTTTCAACAACACACATGTGGTTTACAGGCCGACCAGAATGGAGCCGGTGCCTGTGCCCACACCAGTTATGTTCAGCACTGAAGTGCTTTTCTGCGAACCACCTGTGTTCACACCGGGAACTTTTTCCGCATGTGACTGTATTACCCGGATGAACCTGCTGACGGCCACATTGTCGATCGCAACGTGAACCAACTTTCTGGTTCCGAACACTAAGACCTGTGGCGAGATCTCGACTGCCTGTTCTCATTTAGGTGCGGGAATAGGCACTTTCTCAAAAGTGGACTGAGTCCATCATAAGGGGTGAGGGGCTGGTCTATGACAAAAATGCCCGGGCCGGTTTGTGGTCCCAGAGTCCAGCCCTAAGTACTAATAATAACAAAGACATGCAATCTGCCTGGGACAAAAATATGAATTGCCTCCATGTTTTTTTTTCTTTGCTGTGATTACAGCTGTAGTGACAGTTCTCTACAGGAAAAGAAAACGTAATAAGGCACAACCTACTGGAATGTTTTGTCACTGTGGTACTAACATTCCAAGGGTTAAGATGACAAGAAGATTATAATTAAAGCAAAAACAAGCCAAAATAAGATGGCATAATATTTTCTTACATGCTTTTAAAAAATTAAGTAGGCTACACTAAATAACCTTGCTCTTAAGAATTTACAAGGTTTCGATTTACATGCCATGGCAGTCAAGGAAATTAGCCTCTTAATAATTAGGCCAAAAGACTGCTTTACTATTGCATTTACTATTTTGTATTCATCTGGGAACCAAAACAAAACACCCTCTCTCAAAACACCCCTTTCTCAAAACATCTCTCTCTCTCTCTCTCTCTCTCTCTCTCTCTCTCTCTCTCTCTCTCTCTCTCTCTCTCTCTCTCTCTCTCTCTCTCTCATGAGGCCCTCTTGACCCATTTAATCCTAAGTCCTGACCTGTCTGTGCTTACGGTCAGCTACACATGTAATTCTGATGTCTTTTGATCATTCATGAGAATTCATAGTGTGCAGTACAAGATACACACAATCACGTGGTACACACGCACACATGCAAGCACACATGCAAACACACACACACACACACACACACACACACACACACACACACACACACACACACACACACACACACACACACACACACACACACACACACACACACACACACACACCTCCGGCTCCTTGATTTGGTTCGCAGAGAGTTCAGCTCAGCCCCTCAGATAGCCTTGGGGCTCCTGGCTGCATTCGCTGGTGATCAACAAACAACCCAGGACTTCCTGTGATCAATTGCTTTTGTGGATTGGCCTTGATGAAAGAGGATGTGACACAGGAAGTGACTCTTGCTTGCACCTTTGAATGTAAATACTACGTATGAATGTAGTTGTTCTTTTATGATTTTATCCTGTATTTTTTATACTTGTCTCTTTATTTACACCATTTCATACTTGATTTGAACTGTCAAACAAAGAAACCCCATAACTATTTGTCAGTACCTGTAAGTGCCTGTTGGATATACCCTATCATATTTTTGGTATGGTGGTCAGTCAGCTGGCTTCCTTTCTCCTCCGTGTGTGTATGCGTTTTGCCTCCTCCTCCTCACTATGTTTTGCGAGTTTGATTGCGCCTTGTGTTTTGATGGAGGCAGAGTGAACTCATGCATGGAAATGTTAATAGAAACAATTGTGCGGACCGTCTGTGTATGGTCCGCCTGCTCAAAACATTTTTGGGAGATAATGGTGCAGTAGACTAGCTGTCTTCCTCTCCTGTCTCCAGTGTGTGTGTGTGTGTTGTTTGAGAGTTCCACTGGCGCACGAACATGCAGACTCGTATGGAAGTTGCGCATGTAAATGTTCAGTTTTAATCATAATTTTGTTTCAACATCATACTGCCATGCAAAGAAGCCAATTTCTCTCGTTCATCATGTCCAAAATGGGTTGCTTTGGTCCCTAGTTGATTTAAATGAATACTGCTACTTTTCAAAAAGCAGTGTCGCCAAACCCCCAAGATAAAACAAACAAAAAAAACCCATCAAGAACCTATCAAAAGCTGTGGTTAGTGCCTCGCATATAGCAGCTGACTGACTGAAAGAGATGCTTTACATGTCATGGGTGTTGCAAATATGCCTATAAAATAAGGCATTGTTTTTTTTCACTATCGTTTCTAAATCTCTCCCAATACGCACTAATCGTTACCTGTTATTAATGCAGTGTCTTTGTAGGCTATTTGCACTGAAGTAACACCCCCCCCCCCAAAAAAAAAACAACAACAACAAACAAAACAAAACAAAAAAACCTACCAAACAAAAACAAAAACAAAAAAATATATATGTATATGTCTAAATTAAAAGTTTTGAAGTGTGCTCGTGTAGGCCTATTTAGGGGGTTATTGGAGTAGAGAGCAAAATGAAGTCCACTTTTGGAGGGAAAAGATCCCCCCCCACCACAAAGCTGGCTACGGCCCTGAGATTTCCGTCCTCCACTTGTGCTTGTGGCCTCACATTTTGCTGAAACCCCGTCTCGGAGAAAACAATAAAGTGTCCCCTCTGTCAGCCAAGCCAAAGCAATTTTTTGGGGACTGTTCTTCATTCACCATACCAATTGCAAACGAGGAAATTACATTATATTTGTGTTTTTGCAAGATATTGAATTAATTTTCTGTCGTCAGTGATGTCATAATGAGGTCACAAACAGGCAAGTGAGCAAGGGAAGACAGAAGTCAGCATATTGGAATCCACCCTGTGTGACCTTGCAACATTGGGATCTGATTGCTGGAAACAGGGGCGCGTTTCTCAAAAGCGTAGTTGTTTGACAGTTAGCAACTTGGCTAGTTGATAATTGGAAATTGCAGTGCAAACAACAAAGTGGCTAACATAGTTAGCAACCATGGTTTTGAGAAATACATCCGTGGAGAGAAATAAAATTCAGCAGATGCCCTAAGTGCCAACAACCTGGCTGGCCTGAAAAGTCAGACTTACGTAATTTGGGGTCTGGGGGCAGTTTATTGATATGCCTGTGGAATCACTGGTTCATTGAGCTAAGACGCCATACCATTGTGCCGGTCACCCAGGTTTGATTCCGAACTGAGGTCCTTTGTCAAACCCAACCCCCCCAACACACACACACACACACACACACACACACACACACACACACACACACACACACACACACACACACACACACACACACACACACACACACACACACACACACACACACACACACACACACACACACACACACACACACACACACACACACACACGTTTCCTGTCGCACTCTCACACTGTCCTAGCCTAATTAAAGCCATAAAAAAGCCAAAAAATATATGGGTGGGAGACTTAACATTGGTTAAAAACCTACAAAACTGTTAATTTTCCTTTAAAAAACATATGTCAATGAAAGAAGATGTGGTACATTATGTTTCATATTAGTCTTAGATGAGAAGAAACATTTTTGTTAAGATTTTTGTAAAGGTTTACAGTATATGTCAAATATCCTGCGGTGTGACTGTAACATTAATGAAACCTGGAATATAATATATATATAAATTAACCAACAACATTTTGAGTAATGTATGAAGCATTTGGCATGATTGCATAAATATTAACTTTATATTAAGATATGTGAATGTGAAAAAAACTCAAGACAGTAATATTAACTACAAGTTCAATTTCGTAACACAAATTGCGTCCTGTGGGGTTACATGTATGTCAATGTTTGTGAATGGGCAGCTGCAAGGCCAACTACAAGGGTCTTAAAGACTGGCTCCTAACCAGTCAGTACCTCAGTTATTGGAGAGTGCTGTGGAAGTTTAAGGTGACTCTTAACCTCTTAATATGTCTTCATATTGCAATCTTTCTGTCACGCAATGCTTAGGTTCATTTTATGGTGTCCTGTGGTGTGACTGCTCTTATAGGAGGAAAAAAAGTTTTTTTTTTTATAAATGAAAACACATATTAAGATTAAACACAATATCATTATCAAGTTAGAATGAGCTCAGATGTCAGTCATGTATACAAAAGGATTCAAATGGCCATAATGCAGTGAATTCCCTGTGGTGTGACATGCCTATGCAATGTGTTGATACAAGACACATTTTCCCAAAAATGGCAAAAATAAGGTGAAATTCCACAGACCACTAAGTGCTTTATTTTTTTCTATTTTTTTCCAATTTTTATCCATAATTTTTTTCAGGAATTTGAAAAACTTCTTTTTTTTTGCGTTACGCCCTTAAACGTCAACCACCCCTATTTAAAAGTAAGACGCCGTACCATTTTTCCGGTGACCCAGGTTTGATTCCAATCTTGATTTGGTGACCCAGGTTTGATTCCTCTCTCTCTCTCCCACTCGTTTTCTGCCACACTCTCTCACTGTCCTAGCCTAATTAAAGGCATAAAAAGGCCAAAAAAATATCTTTTAAAAAAGCCTTCTTTGCTCTGGTATACCTACCAATGTGCAGCCATGCCATCTTTGCGCTACACTACACCTGCTCAAATAAGTCACGACAAAAATAACAATAAAAAACACAGCACAAATAGAGTATTGTGATTGGTCCGAGCAAGTCAGTAGCAACTCGTGCCGCTACACCAAGCCGCCCAGCCAAACACATTTTCTGTTGTTAGGGTGTCCAGACAAATTCAGGGTGAAATAGCATATGAATCAGGCATTTGAGAATGCTGTGCCCTTTCCGTGTGTGAAGTTTCAGGGAAATTGAAATGCTAGCAGCAGTCATAATAATTAACAGCTCCAGCTTGAAACGTTCTCCCGACACACTCTTGGTGAACTTGAGATACTGCACTGAAGGCCGAACTACTCAAGTACACACAATGGCAGCTTATTTAATGCTTATATCCTCAGCAGCAGGCTATTTCCAGGAAAGTAATTGTGAATTGCACTCATGTTCTCAGGGTAGGAATCACCTGGAGGCACCCATCTTCTCGTAACGTCTCCCAAACACTATAATGCTTTATAATGGAGCAGCAGGATAGGTGTTTGTGACAAGCCTCTTCATCTAAGTTAATGGGCAGGAGTGGGTACCTATTATTTAGTGTAATTCACACAAGCATCTGAGGCTGTAATGCAAATGGGTGAGTGTGTTTCTTGATACATCTTAAGGTATGCGTGTGTGTATGCATGCCTGTGTGTGTGTGCGTGTGTGCATGCGTGTGTGTGTGTGTGTGTGTGTGCGCGCGTGTATTTGTCTGTCAAATTGTGACAAAAAGTGATATATATGTGTATGTTTATAGTTGATATGTGTGTGTGGCTGTGTACACTGAAGATCCAGTCTTTGCAGATTTGAGTCATTTTCACTTTCCACAATCTAGAGATCTTCCTTTGGGGATGAGGGAGGAGGTTATAGGCTGAGGGAGATTATAACTTAGACTCATAAATAGACACAAATCAGCGTGCTTGGAATCACATTTTGTCGACAGCTTTTGTGAAATGCCACCCTGGCCTGTGCTCCAATGGATAGGTGTTTCCATGTGTTTTAGCAAAGTGAAGTCATTGAATGAATGAATGAATGAATGAATGAATGAATGAATGAATGAATGAATGAATGAATGAATGAATGAATGAATGAATGAATGAATGAATGAATGAATGAATGAATGAATGAATGAATGAATGAAAGCAATTTTCAGTCCCAATAGCCCAGGTTCGTTCCTCAGTGCTCCATTGCACCATACAACTCACTGAAAGAAACATGGTGGGCTTTCACAAACAAATCACATAAAACTTGAACACAGCACAATAAATTGGATTGTTTTTTTCTCTGCCCACCCCGTAAAATGTTGTTAGACTGGGTTGGGGGTGGCAGCCATTAGAAGCTTGCTATTCACTGCAAACAGAGGCGCATCTTAGCTCCAGGTTCGGCAGGCAGCCGCTTGGGGCCCCCAAGCCCCTGGATGGGGAATGACAGCTTACACTTTACTACAGTGGTGGCAAATTTCTTTCAAACATTAACATTCCGCTTGGGGCCCCAGCTGAACGTAGATTTGCCTCGTCTGTCTGCAAAGCTTAATTGTCTTTGATGTTTATGAAGAGTGAAAGAGGGACAGAGTGAAAGAAAGGTGGAAGATAAAGAGAGCCGAAGACTAAAAGGGGGAGGAGAGCGTGAGGTCAGGAGAGCCAGGCTCTTCTTATGTTTTAATCAGTGGCTGCTTCTTTAATGAGGCCCTGTGTCAGCTGAAAGACATGCCTTTGCTGACTACCTCAATCCCCCGGCACCCCCACCCCCTTTTTTTGCACGTGCCCATTTCCAAATTATTTATAGGCCCAGATCGATACGGATGGCTGATGCCATGGCCAACCGCATGTAAAGAAAGCCACACTGCCGTTGTTCTTGTATTTTTTACAGTGTTGTTGTTTTTAAGGGCAGTGCTGTTGTTTTCGGTGTGTGCTGGGGCGTGTGTGTGCACATGGATGTGCAGGCTATGGATGTTTGTCCAAAAGGGTGTCCAATTTTAGAGCATTCTTTAGATGTATTGAGACATAAGGTGGAGCAATTCTGGGGTCCGTTTCTCGATTCTTGTCGTTGCTAACCGTCTTAAGACCGTCTTAAGACCGTCTTACCATTCCCTTGTATTCAGTGGTAAGCGTCGCTGTCGAGAGAGAGTTGAGTCGCTCTTACGAAGGACGTTGCTACCGTCGTTAGCAAAGACGCTTTCGAGATACGGACCCCAGGAGTCTAGATGGGCCACAACGATATTTATTTACTTACATCAAACATGGCTGTTCTTATACAGTATTCCTGACATCTGTTGTCAGAAGGGTGTAGTGAGAACTTTACTGTGATCAAACCAGAAAGAAAATGCTTTTATTTTTTCATTCTTTTCAGAAGAAATATGCCTGTCTTTATTTCTGCATTTAAAAGCAGCCTAATATATTTTTAAAAGGAAAAAAATATCCTCCCACAGGGAAAGCCGTTCTTTTATTCAGAGGCCACTTAATACTTGACACTTTATTCCACACAGGATTTGATCACTGCACCTCAAAGATATGAATACTATTGCTGTAGAGAACCGAGACAACTGTCACCACTACAGCAAGAGTTGAGCAGGCACCATGACAGAACCATTTTTCTCCTCCTCATCTCTTCAATTATTACACTATTATGCAGGCAAGTAGGCTAAGACAGGCTGTGTGTGTGTGTGTGTGTGTGTGTGTGTGTGTGTGTGTGTGTGTGTGTGTGTGTGTGTGTGTGTGTGTGTGTGTGTGTGTGTGTGTGTGTGTGTGTGTGAGGAGAGAGAGAGAGAGAGAGAGAGAGAGAGAGAGAGAGAGAGAGAGAGAGAGAGAGAGAGAGAGAGAGAGAGAGTAATAAATAGGCCTAATTAATTATCAAAGCAAGACATCAGGGATACTGGTTGTTGCATCTTTAGAGACAACATGCAACTTAGTTTACACACAGTCACATTTATCACCACAAACAATTTCACAGGCACACGCACGCGCACACACACACACACACACACACACACACACACACACACTTGTCTTTGTTGTGCACGAACAGCACAGTAACAGACAGATGGAGACTTTATTTTGCTCACTTTAATTATTTATTTCCTTACCCAATTAAGTGAAACACAGGCTCAGGTTACCCACATGAGTAATTTGGTTATCATTTAAAATGAGGAATAAGTAAATGGGGGGAATGATTAAAGTGTAAATGGGTGGGGGAAAAAAGCTATTTCAGGCCCAAATCCAAATGCAAAACGCAAAAAAAGTAATGAAAGTTAAAAAAGTGATGGAAGGGATAGACAGGCTCTTACAGTACGGGTGCTGCAATTGAAAGCGTAATTACAGTAAGACGCATCTGTGTTATACACAAATGTCAATACCGATTTAGCCCAGGGCCATAACGTTTGGGTAGAGGAACACATTGTTTCCCAACCAACAGCTGTATTATAATAGACTTCATCACTAGCTGATAGCAGTCACAATAAAGAAGATCTTCAAAACATGAGTCTATGAAATACAGACAATATAATCATTACAGATAGCAAGCTGCACTTTAACACAGCAAGAGATTCTTCTCCTTTGCCAGAGTTCCTCCTATGAAGCAGCATATTTTCCTATGGCGGTTATTGCTTCGTGCTATATTCAGGCGTGAAGAAATGGTAGCTGGCTGATGGACCTGTCCAACACGGTGACATGATGATGTTTGGACAGACCAACCTGACATCTGGACAGAGCAACAGTGGAAGAGAGGCCCATGGAGAGTGACTGTCAGCCAAATGGTGTGATGATGAGGCTGGTTTAATGGCAGGTGTATTTGTCTTGACTCTGCCTGAGGTAAAACGACTACCCCTTGGGGAAAACGTTGATGAGGGACTGTGTGAGACTGTGATTGGTAGGGATTATCCTGACTCTAAGCCTCGGGGCACAGCTATGCAGTCCCTTTGAGAATGGTTCAACCCTACCTTACACCCCATGCCTGTGTTGGTTAAAAATGCCACAGCCTTGCATTGGGTGTGATAGGCTATGTGTTTTTCTAACTGTGGACTATACAATACATATATCCATCAGAACAACTTAATGCTCACACAGTTGCCAGGGGATGACCCAGTGCAGAACCGTTTATTGTTGTTTACACCGGTATTTCACCTCCATAGTTATCCACCAGAAAGAAAAACCCATCATATAACATTTACCTCAGGATTTCTTTATTGCAGAGATATTAACTAGGCTACACATTAACATGTTCAAGTAGCAGGTTTCTCACTTGACCATCGGAAGAAGCACCAGTACATCTAGGCTATACGTTAACTGGGGTCAATGCTATGACATCCGGATATTACATGTGAACTTGGCTAATCTCAGCATCAAACAATTATGTGAAAGTAGGTCTTTAAAATGTTACATTTATGAAATTGTGTAATCCCTTGTGGATGTCAGAAGAGGTGTTTAGTGTACCTGTGACCCCTTCTTAGTTCAAATGAATGAAGTTTTTCATTTTTCTTTATCCAAGTGATGCAATGGCAAAGTTCCTGGATATTTACTCACACCCTTGAGGTGGCTATTAAACAGTGGCCAACCTTCTAGCACAGTGATTACTGGACACACACACATGAACGCATGCATACACACGCACAGCGCACGTACACAGCACACGCGCACGTACACAGCACACGCGCCCGCACATGTACACGCACACGCACATGTACATGCGCACGCACATGTACAGGCGCATGGACCAACAGTCATTCCACAGAGTTTTCATCATTAAAACATCTCTAGAGGATTGAGGCATGGACTGGATGGTTTTTTTTCCCAGTCTGCCTTAGTGTAGCTACTTGGTCTTGGTGGTCTAATGATGCCATCACTTACAGGAGTCCAGGTTGATCAGTATGCAATATGCATGCACTATGCACACGCATTTATGCGCCTGTACAGTGTGCTATTAGATACATACAGTCCACAAACACACATGTACCATGCAATTCAGGACTTTTCATCTAACTAGGAGCCTAAGACCACTTGTCATGGATCCCTGTCCCTTTTCAATCTGACAGGCCTGCCCTCTCATACCCTCTCTCTAAGTCAGGGATGTCACGCTCAAATTGACTGAGGGCCAAAAACAAAATCTGGAACGAAGTAGCAGGCTGAACTCAATATTTCTTTTATAAAATGGACTTCAATTGTGCGTCCACGCGCTTAATACTCATAGTAACACTTCACACACGCACTTTCCCATCACATGGTAGTTCAAATGTTTTGCACAGATTGTGCTGCATGTGAGTGTGAGCTCTCGACTCATATTCCTGTGACAATCCAAATGTCATGCTCAACTTCAAATGATCTCGTGGGCCAAATAAAATGACTCCGCGGGCCAAATTTGGCCCAGGGCCTGAGTTTGACATCCCAGCTCTAAGTTGTTACATTATTCCTACCCTCTATTCACTGCCGCCTCTTTTCCCTTTGAAGGACAAAATCTCCCACTTTTTTCACTCCACTGTGAAACATCCAGGTGTCACCAACGTGGTGCCCGCGGGCGCCAGGTAGCCCTCCAGGAGCTTCTGAGGTGCCCACCAAGGATGTTAATAAATAGGGATGACTACAAGATTTTAGTCACAGTTGAGGTTTTTCTTCATTTAAACACGAGATTATTTCTTTATAACCTATAAAGAATACTTCTTTATAACCTATCAGCAAATGATCATTCAATCATAGTGTGATTTTTAGAAGAATGTCAAGACAGAGGTCTTGTAGCCCGCGGGTAGCCATCACTAGCCCTCGGGTAGCCCTTGGTAGCCCTCCAACCCAAAAAGGTTGGGGACCCCTGATCCATAGGCTATACTATTTATGTACAGTATCAAGAGCGGAGACACTATGTTAGACATTTCTTTCATCAGCTTCTCCACGTAGTAATTTGATGTCGCTGGCGAGAGTAGTAGGGAGAACGATAGGAAACTAGAGAGAGGGCAGACAGAAAAGCGGCAGAGCTCTTAAGTGTACTCACATGATCCAGTATGGTATTTTATATGTTGGTCTTAGTCTTATCAGCATGAATATTAGTGGTGTCAACAATGATCGATCCGGCGATCCAATCCAATGCGGGGCATGGACGATCCAGAATTGATCCGGCAAGTTCCAGAATCGATCTGGCAATTTTTTTAAGTTTCAATTACTTCCATGGATATTTCGGGAGCAAATGAATGTCAAATTAAATATAAGCACTTCAAAATATTGCTGATACGGACTGATACAGAAAACAGCCAATAAATTGTTGCTCAGTATCTGACTACTTGTATTGCCTCATCATGACTGAATAAATGCTTTGCTTTCAGTAGAAATGTAATGCATGGCAATGCATTGTAGAATTGAATCGGATCGCATAGAATCGAATCGAATTGCTACCTCCCGAAACGTGATCGAATCGGGTCGTGAGGGCAGTGCCAATCCACACCACAAATGAATATGTGATTGCCACTTCTTTCAGATAAACCTGTCACTCTATTCATCCATCGCACATACCCCTGCCTATCCAGTCACCCCCTAGTTCTTAACCACGGTATCTACCTGTATATTGAAAGCTCATTGTATTAGTGTGGAGCGCTTCTCTCTCTCTCTGGCTGGCTGGCTGTGTTTGTCTGTCTGTCTCTCTTCTCTCTCTCTCTTTCTCTCTCTATTTCTCTCTCTCTCTCTCTCTCTCTCTCTCTTTCTCTCTCTGTGGGGGGTATCAAATAGTATAGGCTGTGTATCACAAAATGTTAGTACAAAATATTTTGCCGAAAGCCAAGTTAGTCTAGCAAAGGGAGTGCACTCGAAGAAAGGCAGCACTCAAAGAAAGGCACCGTGGCCTAACGGTAGGGCACTGGGTTACTAAGCTAGCAACCCTGGTCATTTGCTGGTCCCTCCACGTTTCTCTCTCTGCCCACTCATTCCCTGTCTGTCCTTCACTGTCCTGGGGTGAGTTTCTCAAAAGAGAAATTGTTAGCCTGTTAGCAACTTTGGTAGTTGCCAATGGGAAAATGCATTGAAAACAACAAAGTAGCTAATGTAGTAAGCAACTTTGCTTTTGAGAAATTCACCCCTGTAAAGAATAAAGGCGAAAAGCCCACAAATAAAAATATTTTTAAAAAGAGAAAGGGAGCATCAAAACAGAACATGGAATTGCTTTGCAAATTATCCACTGGCTTCGGTCAAGCCTCTGACTTTGACCGTCATGCTCATGTATTTCTCGACAGGTGAAAGCTCAAAAGCGTTCTTTGTTTCCATTGGGAATTCCCTGTGTGCATATGTGCTTATATGCATGTATGGTGTGTGTGTATGTGTGTGTGTGTGTGTGTGTGTGTGTGTGTGTGTGTGTGTGTGTGTGTGTGTGTGTGTGTGTGTGTGTGTGTGTGTGTGTGTGTGTGTGTGTGTGTGTGTGTGTGTGTTAACATAGAGCTATCTGTTCAGTAGCAGCTGAATGTAACTTGAGTAGTTGAAGAAGAAGAAGAAGAAGAAGAAGAAGAAGAAGAAGAAGAAGAAGAAGAAGAAGAAGAAGAAGAAGAAGAAGAAGAAGAAGAAGAAGAAGAAGGATATGAAGAAGGAGATGAAGATGAAGATGAAAAAGAAGAAGAAGAAGATGATGATGATGAAGATGATGGAGGAGGAGGAGGAGGAGGAGTGGTGGGGAAGGAAGAGGTTAGATGGATACATAGGAGAGGAGATTAAGTGCAACCAAGGGAATGAAACAACTGAACTGTGAAGGAGGGAAAAAAAGAGACAGAAAGAGGGCGTAAGGAAGCAGAGTGCATGCAAGGAAAAGAAGCGTGAATAAAGGAACAGCATAGTTAAAGGGACACTGTGTGAGATTTTTAGTTGTTTATTTCCAGAATTCATGCTGCCCATTCACTAATGTTACCTTTTTCATGGATGCTTACCACCAGCATCAAATTCTAAGTATTCATTATGACTGGAAAAATTGCACTTTTCCCACATGAAAAGCGGGATCTTTCTCCATGGTCCGCCTTTTTGAATTTCCAAAAATAGCCATTTTTAGCAGCAAAAATGACTCTACTTGGACCGTACTAGAAAATATTTATTTATTACTTAGTAAACTTTCATGTAAAGATCAAATTTGGCCATAGGCAGTGCAGTTTCAATGAGCAGCATAGTTGCAGTACCTTTTTTGACCATTTCCTGCACAGTGTCCCTTTAAGGGGTGAAATACAAGGGAAACAAAGGGAACCAATAGAAGCATGTTCGTCAAAGAGAGAAGGGGCGAGAAGGATTGGCAAGTTGCAAAAACCAAGAAAAAGATAGAAAGACACAGAACGCAAACTCTGACAGTGATTTCTTGTTACTGTGTACAAAGAACACAAATTAGCAAATAATTTGACAATTGCACTTAACAAAAAACAATGTCAGGTCTCAGTCTCGTTAAAGTTATTTTTTTTTAAAGATTATTTTGGGCTTTTAGACCTTAGATAATACAGTGAGACTGACAGGGGAGAGTGGGGAAAGAGAGACGGGGAAGGATCAGAAAACAATCCTGGATCAGGAATTGAACCCGGGTCACTAGTAACGCAGTGCCCCACCATTTGAGCCACGGCAGGGCCCTCATTAAAGTTCTACCACGAACTTAAACTTGTTGCATAAGGACAGGTTAATTACCACTGTATATGATCTCATTCAAATTGCATTACACGACTTTCAGAGCAGTACACCTGTGGATGATTGCATGCTTTTCTTCAGCAATGTCCACTAAATGTGCTGTCAGATCTTTGTGCCAACAAGAAATCAGACTGTTTCCCCCATGTTTATGTATGTTGTGTCTTATCAATGTTTATTGTCATATGCCATGCTGTGTGCCATGACGGAAGACGGAGGGAAAATAATGAGCAAATAGAAAGCCAGGGCAAGTGATTGACACTGTTTGAGTGTGAGAAAGAGAGAGAGAGAGAGAGAGAGAGAGAGAGAGAGAGAGAGAGAGAGAGAGAGAGAGAGAATGTTTGAGGGTGTGGTGAGAACAGGACTAGTACCCCACAGTGGATTTGAGGTGGGGCTGGAGAGGAGACACCGCCTCAGTGTCAGCCAGCAGCGTTATCACCACCTCCCCAGCATCCAGCAGTGCTTTGTTCTTCTCCCCTCCGGAAACACAATTCTGCAGGAGAAGGAACCGAGCATGGCAAGTGAAGAGTGTCGCAAACACAAACACACACGCACACACACACGGAGGAGGAGGGAGGGAGGGAGGGAGAGAGAGAGAGAGAGAGAGAGAGAGAGAGAGAGAGAGAGAGAGAAAGAGAGAGAGAGAGAGATTTGAGTACAGACCCTGTCAAAAGGAGGAGCCATAATTTGACTGCAATGAGATGTGTGTGCAGGTGTGTAAGTGTTGCATGGCAGTGTGTTCAGGTTTGTGTGTGTGTGTGTGTGTGTGTGTGTGTGTGTGTGTGTGTGTGTGTGTGTGTGTGTGTGTGTGTGTGTGTGTGTGTGTGTTTGTGCGCGTGCATGTGTTGTACACTCGTGCATGACGTAGGGCTGCGGGGCAGGCTCCCACCTTTTTGGATGCGATGCCTGTCTGGGTGATGAAGTAGCACCTGCCCAGCCACAGGGGACCCCCTGGGAACAAACTGATTTGAGGAAGACGAACGAACGAATGAACGAATGAACGAATGAATGAATGAATGGGTGTGTGTGTGTGTGTGTGTGTGTGTGTGTGTGTGTGTGTGTGTGTGTGTGCGTGCATGCGTGCGTGTGTGTGTGTGTGTATGTGTGTCTGTGTGTGTGTGTTGGGGGACAGGGTTGGTTGGGGTATACAATGCTTGCTCTTAATCAGGTTTTAGATTGTTGTTGGATTCTTGGTGCTTCTTCACTGAATTTCCTGAACAAAGCGTTGTGGCATCCTGTAGATTCGTACTGCCTCTCAAACAACAGCTTGGACGGCCCGACCTCCGTTTGTGTACGGTGCAAACCATGTGATGGCATCGGTCAATCAGGGCCCTCGTCTCCTCCCAAAGTGACCCATGTGACGGGCTGAGTCAGCACAGGGATGTCACACAGAGCACATGTGTGGTGATGCAATAGGGTCGCTTTGGGAAGGATGCGTGGGCAACCTATACGGGCAGTCACACAAAACACACACACGCATAATCATTGGCGCATTATTTTTGGCTACCATGAAGCATCTCCCATTGGCCTATGTACTGTACGTGTGGAGTGAGATGAAACTACGGTACATTCATCTGGTGAGAGTCTGGTTACTTACCTCTGCCCTTACTCCTAACCTTTTTTTAATATAATGTACTTATAGTTTTTGGGCTTTTTATGCCTTTATTATGATTGAGATAGTGAAGAGCGACAAGAAATTAGCAGGGAGAGAGAGACGGGGAGCCGGCCCGAGTCGAACCCGGGTCGCCAGTGTAGGCCTAGCAGTCGAGTGCCCAGCCGATTGAGCAACGGCTGGGCCATACCTTTAACTTTCTTGTAGAAAACAAATGCAAAGTTCTTCTTCACACTTCAACAAGTTGTAATGCACAAAGAGTGTCCACTAAGGAAATTTAATGAGAAGCACCCTCGAACAAATTGATGAGAAGCGACCTTAAACGGTAATTGCTTATTTCAAGAACTCCTTTTAGGCTATAAAAAAACCCCATTCAAGAAATCTGACATGGAGCAAAGAGTCACGGATGAGAAAAATATTCAAGGACGTCAAAAGAAAAGGCGGCTAACTGCAAAGAGTGCCCTTGATTTATGATTAAACGGTGAGTTTGAGGAAACAGAGCATGCACAACCCCTACCTAAATGGTGGGCTCGAGTTGATTCAACTGTGCGCCATGAGTTCTAAAACGTGCAAACTTTATGAATCAACCGTGATTTATTGTTTGCATTCAAAATAACGTGAGCAGGTGATTTCTCAAATTTCCTTACGTCAGAGCTCCATTCCTCCCATATACGTACACACTATAGCTGATCCATTCCCCAAAAAAACCAAAACCTCCCTGCTGTCGCTCTTCAGGGAGCAGGTTGGGGACCAGAGTCAGGGTCCTGGCAGCTGTGGACAGGGATGGCCCAACATCAGTTGCTCTGATTTGGGCACATGGAGAGGTGACAAGCGTTCAGCCAACTTGCTATACGACAAGGTCCTCTATAGCTGTTTTCAGGCTGGCCACAATGGTACAAGTGTCAGTTCCGCCATCAGTTCCTCTGGGATCAAAGGAACCCGGGTCACCCGTGTAGTAACGCAGTGCCCCACCGTTTGAGACACGGCAGGGCCCTCATTAAAGTTCTATCACGAACTTAAACTTGTTGCATAAGGGCAGGTAAATTACCACTGTATATGATCTCATTCAAATTGCATTCCACGACTTTCAGAGCAGTACACCTGTGGATGATTGCATGCTTTTCTTCTTCTTTCTTCTGGGATCAAAGGTGTATACTGACCCCCGTTCATACTACTGTATTTGCCTAGTTCACCATGTGTAACCTGTGTCTGGTGATGTCTAGACACGGTTGTAGTGATGGTTTGCTCAGAGAAAAAAAACAAGGTTTACCACATAAAAACAAGGTTTTGAACCGATCTGTTAGTTCACAAATGCTCTTATATTCGACATGATCGTGTCAGGTTGTTTTCAAGATTAGGTGTGGGTATCCGCACCTGGATGAATTTCGTTAACCTGAAACCCCGCCAATGCTAAAATTCAACTGAAATATTAGAGAATAATTATAAAGAAGACGTGAGGAGAGCGGAGGGAGACAGGCGATAATTAAATGTCATTCCGTAACAGCATGCATTTGTGGCAGATGAATGTCTGATCATATGAAGGTCATTTCTAAAAATGTCACATTTGTTCTTCGACATGATGCATTTATTTCTGTCATTCATATTTTATCAAATTTTCACTTTGTTTAATTAAATTCATTTCTGCCCTATTTATCGAATGTTCAACTGCACTTTCAGATAACATCAGGGGTGAAAGTAGAGGGGTGCGCACAGGTGCCTAGTACCAGTGTAAAATTTACAGCCGGTGCTCAGCACTGGTACGGTAAGAGAATAGGGTTAATGCTGGCTAAAAACCCACATTTGTTGAAAAAAAAGTTAATTGTGCTATTTCAGTAGAAAACACATACAACCACACTAGGCCATTTGAGAAGTGTTCTGCGAAGAGACGCCCAAAATAGTCAGATACAGATCTGTAGTGAACATTAAGGCTGGGTCAAATAATCGATTTAATTGATAATCGATCAATTTCATTTAAAATTCACATAATCGATTCACAGGGCACAACATTGATTTTTTCTTTTTGTTCATTTTGTTTAATTTAGGTCTATGGAAAATACCCAGTAGGTATTAGCCAATTAGGTCTAGGCCTACTTATTACAAATTAGCAATCTGTTAGCACTGTCAAGCCACAGCCCTTGGACATTTTTATATAAAAATAGGCAACAGCATTTTTTGGGGGAAATCCTGGCACCAAGAAGGGAACGAATTGAACCGATTCGGAATGAATCGAATCGAATTGAATCGTGATTAATCGATTCAAAGCCCTAAGAATCGAAATCGAATCGATACAGGAACACGGCTGCGATACCCAGCCCTAGTGAACATGTTCAATTGGTTTGCATGTTCATTTGGTTTGTTTAGTGTTTGTTGGTGGGGGTTGGGTGGCACCGGTAAGACATGAAAACTACTTACACCCCTGGATAACACTATCACTCCATCTCAAACTGCCAACTACAGATATAGACAAAGAGAGGGAGCCATCTTCTTGAAATATACCTTATTACAGTTGTATTACAGTTTCAGTGAACAGCAGTTACAGGGAAGAGTAAGACAAAGCGCCCTAGCGGCTAAATAAAAAACACAAGTGCATAGTGTCGAAATAAAGTAAATGTAACACGACACAGTAAAATGGTCAGGCCGCAGCATAAATCACACCTATTGCAGCAGTGGAATACATTCAAATCCTTCTAAATAGAAAATGGTGTTCTGGCATTCGAGTGGTCTCGGAGTAGACTATGTCTTGTTTGTATGTCTTGTTTATCTGATGAGGCAATCTCTTTACCTATGACACAATGAGCTACTCTCAGTCCGTCTTCACTGCAATCATCAGTTCATAAAATAATAAAATAAATGAGCTGGCAGTGGGCATTTAATTCACTATGCCTCAATCCAGACCATTCAGATAACTAGTTACAATAATGGTCGCATTTGTGATGGCGCATTGCATGAAGCTTTCTGGTTAGAAATTGTGTCCATAACGCTGCATATGGGAGTGACTTCTGCTCCGCATCAATTTCACATGGTCACAAGTCATTGTGGGAACAGATTTTCTGCTGCATAGTCGAGCAGTTACTCGCGCTGGCATGGGACCAGTAATCTGCCCTGAAGGGCGCTCATTTACCTGACGTGAATTGCGGGTGTAGTCCACATGTTTGCGAGGCAATTCACTCGCTACTTAAAGTTTTTTGCGCTGTTATTCACCAGGTGTCTCTAGAGGCGAAGATGAAAATATGTGTGTGAGGATTGATAGTGCAGTCACCAAGGGGGTAGGATGAAATGCCTCCTGTAATCAACACATGAACATTTCTGTTACACAGGAGGTGTTCCGGGGTCATTTTGACCCGTATCAGTTTGGGGGGCTCATACATCAATATTTTCTTAACTCTCTGATACAATAGTGATCACATGTTGAGTAGACAAGGTAGAGGCTGAATTCTGTGGAAAAAGGAGTGCAGATAGTGTCCGTTCCTCCAGTTGTGCATCAATGTTTCAATCTTGCGCAAAAAGAGCACTGGTGGCTCAATCCGAGAGCTTGGATTGAGTTTACTCACTTTGTTCACCGTCTCCTTGTTTTTCTCTCTCTGTGGGCCTATCTCTGACTCTCAAAAAAACATACACAGACATTCACAAGCATGACAAAGGGAAAATGGGGGTAAATATGAGCTATATTTTTTATGCCTGGGTCAAAATGACCTGAACACCTTCTATGTAATCAAAACATGAACACCTTACCAGGCGTACTATAATGAACACATGGACATAGACTTTGTCTATGCAAGGTCATTGTGAGGCATATTTTCACACAGTGGAAGATGATAGCTGTGCTGACATCAGGAAACAGAAGTGAGCAGTGAAAACCTCTTGGATGTGCTTCTTGCCGACGACAGGATAAGTGGGACACATCTGAAAGCTCAACGCAATCAGCATTTTTGTAAACACAAGGACACCAAGACACACACACACATGCACACGCATGCTGACTGTACGGTATAGGCCTACACACTGCACTGTACATTATATTAGGGTGAGAAAGAGAGAGAGGGAAGGAGATAAATATAGAAAGGTACAAAGAATAAATTGGATATCCCGGGAATATGTGCTTGTGGAGTCCCTTTGTTTTGTCTCATTTAGCCTGTAAGCAGAAACCATTTGGCAGGATCAGCATGTGAGGACACAGCATACACATGCATGCTGTTACTGCACACGCACGCGCACACACACGCACGCACGCACGCACGCACGCACGCACGCACGCACACACACACGCGCACGCACACACACACACACACTCACACACACACACACACACACACACACACACACACACACACACACACACACACACACACACACACCACTAAACATTGATGACATCAGATGCATGCCCGTCTGTATGTGTTGGTGCGGTCAGTTGCATAATTACACCCATAGAGAGAACATGTGAAAAATGGTAATAAAAAAACACACGCATGTATGCATGCACAAACACGGGCACGTGCACGCACGCACGCACGCACACGCACGCACGCACGCACGCACACCACTAAACATTGATGACATCAGATGCATGCCCGTCTGTATGTGTTGGTGCGGTCAGTTGCATAATTACACCCATAGAGAGAACATGTGAAAAATGGTAATAAAAAAACACACGCATGTATGCATGCACAAACACGGGCACGTGCACGTGCACACACACACACACACACACACACACACACACACACACACACACACACACACACACACACACACACACACACACACACACACACACACACACACACACACACACACACACACACACACACACACACACACACACACACACACAGATGGAGACATGTAATTCACACATATCCACATAGCCCCACACACATATAAGGGGAAGATGCAGAGGTGGGCTAATGTTTTAGGGCACCTCATCTCTCTCCCTGCTGGATCCATCTCATCTCTCTCCTCACCCCCTCCCTCTTTTTTCAATCTCTTTTTGTGGTGGAAAGAAGGAGACCAGAAGAAAAATAAGAGAGTGAAAGTGAAACAGAAAGAGGGAGAAAGAGGGAGAAAGAGGGAGAAAGAGGGAGAGAGAGAGAGAGAGAGAGAGAGAGAGAGAGAGAGAGAGAGAGAGAGAGAGAGAGAACAAGAACACTCTGCCTTCTCTTTTCCAATTATTAAAACAGTATGATTAAGAGCCTTGTGGGCCAGGAGGAGAGGTCAAGGTCTTGTCTCTCGCTTGGTGCTCTGAGAGCTACAAGAACAGTGATGATGACGGCCACAGTAGAAGTACTTCGACCCCCACCACTATCCTGCCTTCAGAAAAAAAAGATGCTGCTGTTCTCTAATTACCAGGCGCTGTGTCAAGCCATGTGCCCCACACAAATGGCAAATTAGCATGTTGATTTACTGCTCTGAGGAACATGGGCACCTGTCACTTATTTCATTTAAAGGCGGTAATAATTAAGATTAATGGAGAAATGCACCAGAGTGATACTGGGCCAGTGACAAGGGAAGAATGGGTGTCGAGTTGGGGGTTGTTAAGATCTCTCTCTCTCTCTCTGTGTGTGTGTGTGTGTGTGTGTGTGTGTGTGTGTGTGTGTGTGTGTGTGTGTGTGTGTGTGTGTGTGTGTGTGTGTGTGTGTGTGTGTGTGTGTGTGTGTGTGTGTGTGTGTGTGTGTGTTGGTTGGTTGTAAAGCCTATCTGTGAGTGTTTGTGAGATCATTTGTCTTGTTTTTTTATGAACCACACAGAAATGAAGGGCTTTCTTTCAAAGGCTCCCTATCCTGCTTTCAGCTCCCACCGTGGTATCCTTCATCTAACTGGAGAACAAAAAATTCATCAGGACATCTCAGAGTCATTATACACCATCATCTCCATCACAGGTTGTTATTGGCCCAGTCAGAGGCTGCTGACAACTACTGTATTATTGTGAGCACCAAGAACTGAACGTCCACACAGGTCACGTCCTGGGTCCTCATTTAACGTCTGTTATACTGGGGTGCAAATGAGAGGCATTAGCTACCCAGCATCGCAAACGTGACAGAACCTGTTCCTGTGGAAATTATGCAAAAATGTCCTGACAGCCTTAATTGGATGTATAGAATGCACCACGTCTATAGGGGTCACATTGGCAGGTGTGTTTTAGTCAGGATGATCTCTTTTTTTCTCCAGCTTTTCTGTTTTCCCTTTCACATCATGCAAGACTGAAGGATTTGTTGGTTGGTGGAGTGGATCCAAGAAGAGCCAAGAAGATCTTGGAAAAACGGGCAAAATCTATCAGAACTAATTGTCAGAGCAGGGAGATGTATGCTTTTGTTCTCATTAGGAGAGTGTGCCAACTTCCCAATGTTCCAATGTTGTTTCAACCTCCAGTCTACTGCAGAGATACATGGGTGGTTGACGTTTAAGGGCGTAACGCAAAAAAAAAAAAAGTTTTTCAAATTCCTGAAAAAAATGATGGATAAAAATTGGAAAAAAAATAGAAAAAAATAAAGCAGTTAGTGGTCTGTGGAATTTCACCTTTTTTTTTTGCCATTTTTGGGAAAATGTGTCCTGCATCAACACATAGTCACACTGCAGGAAAATGGAGTCACACCACAGGGAATTCACTGCATTATGGCCATTTTAATCCTTTTGTATACATGACTGACATCTGAGCTCAGGCTAACTTGATAATGATATTGTGTTTAATCTTAATATGTGTTTTCATTAATAAAAACACTTTTTTTCCTCCTATAAGAGCAGTCACACCACAGGACACCATAAAATGAACCTAAGCATTGCGTGACAGAAAGATTGCAATATGAAGGCATATTAAGAGGTTAAGAGTCACCTTAAACTTCCACAGCACTCTCCAATAACTGAGGTACTGACTGGTTAGGAGCCAGTCTTTAAGACCCTTGTAGTTGGCCTTGCAGCTGCCCATTCACAAACATTGACATGCATGTCACCCCACAGGACGCAATTTGTGTTACGAAATTGAACTTGTAGTTAATATTACTGTCTTGAGTTTTTTCCACATTCACATATCTTAATCTAAAGTTAAGATTTATGCAGTCATGCCAAATGCTTCATACATTATTCAAAATGTTGTTGGTTAATTTATATATATATTATTATATATTGTTTCATTAATGTTACAGTCACACCGCAGGAAATTTGACATATAAACCTTTACATAAATCTTAACAAAAATGTTTCTTTTTATACAAGACTAATATGAAACATAATGTACCACATCTTCTTTCATTGACATTTGTTTTTTAAAGGAAAATAACAGTTATGTAGGTTTTTAACCAATGTTACGAAAAAACAAGGCGTCACGTCTCCCACCCACATACCAAATATGTGGTCTGTTTCTCAAATTACTAAATTGTAATTCATTTAACTACATGTTTTCTTCAGTACTATCTACTTTCTTCAAGGCGAAATACATGTGTCCTTCTATTTCCGCAGTAAAACAAAAGTAGTTTCAGAAGAGCTCACCTACTTCTACTTCTACTTCCTGAAATAAAATATAAACGTATAGTGTATAAATAAAATGTATATATCAAATGTAGAAATGCATACAGTTTAAATATAGGTAGGGCCTATATAAATGTACATACAATCCTCCTTAAATTACTTATAAGCATTACTTGTATATGACAGCATATCTGCCATATTGGATTAAGGACGTTTCCACTTCAGAAAAATAAATTGGAAACAGGTGGATTTGAAGACTATGGGCCTTGCTGGTGCTTGAAGAAAACATTTACTGTACATTCCATAGCCTATCTATATTCTATACCCACCCCACTATTGTCGTCCCTGCTGCTGCCCCTGATCTATTTGTCTGATCTATGCGAACAATCAAATGAGGAAGTGGCTAGCAGATGACATGCTAATAACAACCCCAAACAAGAGTCATTCGTCAGGAGTCTCTGAGGGTCGTTCTTATTAGTGCAGCTTGAATAAATTGTGTGTGTGTGTGTGCTCGCATCTGAGAAAGACAGAGAGAGAGAGAAAGAGAGAGAGAGAGAGAGAGAGAGAGAGAGAGAGAGAGAGAGAGAGAGAGAGAGAGAGAGAGATTATAACATTTTTGCATGGAAATGTAGGTTACGTTATGTGAAAGGTTAAGGATTTAAGGATAGGATTGGTCTGGATGCAGGTTTTGTGCTTGTTTTTGTTGTTGTTTGATAACAAAAAATGTTTTTTTTTCACTGACAGGTTAGGGTTAGGGATAGGGTGAGGGTTTGTTATTTCTTTTAGAAACAAATCTACCAGGCCTATCTGCACATATGGAAAGGATACTTTGCAAAATGTGAACGCGAAATGCATTGCCATAAATTGACACTATTTTGTGACAACAGTCTGCAGACAGAGACAGAAGAGATCAACACAAAAATATTGAGCATTCAAGATTTTTTTTGATTCCACACACTGCTTTCAGTGAGCAAATAATAGCGAAGAAATTAATAACAAAAACATTGCAAACCAAACTGAAACAGCAAATGAAACAATCCACATCAAACAGAAAAGAAAGTAACAGCAAACCAAACAAAAAGCAAATTACCGGTAGTGCAGCACTAGGGAGTTTTATGGAATGCCCCAATTAGCTGGGCGGGTTGCCACACAGTAACGCGCCAGAATGGCCTACATTCACAGAGGTAGTGCAGCAAGCAGCCGAGCCGCCGAGCGAGCGCCCTGCACCCCAACATTCAAGTACCGCAGCAGTCCACAGAGAAAGCATGAGTGACAGTCACCTTAAACAGACAGGAGGGATCAGGGGAGGACAAAACGGCAACCTCTGATCTCACTGTTGGATGTCACATGGGCCCTAGTGGAAATGGAAAAAAGGCTTCTACATACTGGACTGCTACATATCATCAACAAGATAAAGAGGAAGGGCCTATTTAAGTATCTGGGAACCACCGGCATGAGAGAAAGGCACCCGCTGCCAACAGAGATACTTCACTTGCCGAACCGTCTCGTCGTCATGCAAGCTGAAAGGCAATAATAATGTCAACACGTTGCCTCACTAAATTGTTCAGTGCACAGTGCAAGTAAGTTTTATTGAAAAAAAACCCCACCTAGGTAAGGAGTAGCCAGCGCATCAGATGGAGTTGAACCGCTAAGCAGTTAACCAACAGCCAGAGCAAGCAGCAGTGGCGAAACAAATACCCTCCGAAGCACAAGCGACGATTAGGAGCAGAGCAAGGAAGAAGTGCCCTTCCGGACACAGCAATGAGTATTGGGGTGGCAGAGCTGTGGCCTTGTATGTCCCTCTCCACAAAGCAAGCATTTGTGCAGTGACCCGGTTTTGTACAGGTGCTAGCAGTTGCTCAAACGTGAACCCATTTCACTCTTTAGGCCTACAAACCACAGTTAACAGTTCTGCTACTGCATAAGCTGTAAAGTGTGTGTGTGTGTGTGTGTGTGTGTGTGTGTGTGTGTGTGTGTGTGTGTGTGTGCGTGCGTGCGTGCATGCGTGTGTGTAGCGTGCGTGCGTGCGTGCGTGCGTGTGTGCGTGCGTGCGTATGTGCGCTACAGAGAGATTGAACCCCTGAGGGAGTCTGTGTCTCTGCCAAACTCTTCATGTGTGCATCTGAAAGAGGAAGGTGGTGCCAGTTCTTTTGGTGACACAAACATGCCTAGACCCTGGAGCCCAATAGAAATAATAATGCAGCAGGGCTGACTGGCTAGACCAGTGTTTCTCAACCTTTTTTTTGGCGATGCACCCTTTCAATTCATGAAATATTTCAAGGCACCCCAAACCAACAAGCTGTAACATGGCATCACATTCAATACCACACAAGCTTAGAAATGTAACATATTTGGAGACGTCACACGACCTACGTTCGAAGTTGCAGCTGACTGGGGCGACCTATATTTACTTTATTGTGCGTAAATGGCAGATGAAAGATTCCACTGACTAACATTAACTTATCAATTTAGACAAATATGTATTATATTACATAATTTATTTATCAGCCACATTTCCGCGGCACCCCTGAGGGGGGCCTGCGGCACCCCAGGGTGCCCCGGCACCCCTGTTGAGAAACACTGGCCTAGACTATGAGCACGTTTCATTTAAACATGCTTTCATTTTTACAGAAAAGAAGACAGCATTGCCCTTCACCGATGAAAAGAGCCACAGCAAAAGCAATTCCAGCATCCACTGGCCTGAATTTTTGAGAGGATATGGCCTTCACAACAAAAGTGACAATAGGCTAACAACTCTCAGTTGGTTTTTCACTGTGTAATAGCAGATGTTCCTACGTATGTTTAGTCAGTTTGACTGCAAGAAAAAGTAATTGTGTTGTGTATTGTGAAATGATTGAATACACATTAGAAAGACATGAATAAGATCGACAATGAATCCCATACCATGTACTTTATTTGTCAATAGCCTATATCCATTTGCTTATCAATGGTAAAAACTAGCAACCCCCACTTTCTCTTTCTCTGTCTCAGGTTGTCTGCTTGGCCTGCCCTTTGTTTCACATGATTGATAAAGAGGAGAGCATGAATCACATATGATCCTATCAGACTAATTTCAGTAAATATAATTAGTTACTTTCCACTCCTACTTTTAATTTATGTGAGTAATTTGTAATATTGTGAATATTTTTTTTAAAGTGATACTTCTACTTTTAGTGGAATACATTTTGACCTAAGTTCAAACTACATTTGAACCCACACTGAGTAGTCAGATCAGATTGATAAAATAAAAATTAAATGTGAGAAAAATCTGCCCAAAATGAAGGGACTTTGCACGTTTCAACCATTCAACCATTTCAACAAGTTATATGTCTTGGATCAATGGATGGTTAGCCTGGGCCCATCTATCATTTCGGTGATGCAAAAAAATTAAGTTCAGTATTTTAATTTTCCTAAATAAGTCTAGGAAAAAGTGGACTGATTGATAGCTTAAACTAGGCCTACCAGCAGAGGTATCTTAGGCACATGTTAAGAAGACCCTCTGAGAACACGGTTCAGGAGGCAACTTTGCTAGACCAACGTGGTTAGTGGTCACTGGACATTTAGATGATGACTGCTGCCAAGACGGACAGATCAATATTAGAAGAAACGTTTATCTATTGAGAGAAAAGCTAATTAAAAGTAATTACACACATCTTATTCAAATTACATTTTATATAGGCCTACGTTTTTTGACACTTTTATTCGGGTAGATTTTTAGGTAGGTACTGTACTTTAACTTGAATAGGATTTCAACTAAGAAAAGATACTTTTATATAATGACAGTTTTCAGGACTCTTTCCAATTCTATACGGAGCCAGGTGAGCAAATACAGACATTTTAACCACAAATTACCATTTCTCTCCGAATTGTGTTTCTTTAAAACATCCCACCGTTTGTTTGTTGCAGATGGGCTCCATTACAACCACTAACATTTTCCTTTCACCATTGAGAAAGGCTAAAGAAGGTCCAACAAGAGGGCTCTACTTTCCCAGTTTAAGAGGAACAGAATGTGGGATAAATACACTTTGCAATTTGTCTTCACTCTGACTGCTATGCAGAAAACTGCCTTCTGTGAGTTGTTGAAAACATTGTGCTAATCTTAACTATCCAAGTTCTTTTGTTTGTGCTCTTTTACCTGACATGCTTCGACGGTGAAACTTCCGTCTTGATCAGAGGGTCAAATGGATGTCTAAGTGTGACGTGTTTTAAAACAGCTGATGTTGTGGAGGTGTGACCTTCATTGACAGGTTGGTCACACCTCCTGCTGTTAGAGTTGTGACAAGACCTACATAGGGGAGACAGGAAAGATATTTAATATAAGAAAATATGAACATAAAAGGAGTGTGAAAAAGAAACAGAACAGAGCAATAAAGGAAAAGGCCAAGCAAGAAAATCAGCAATAACTGTAGCCTGATAAACCAGCCTAAATGCGACACCAGAGTAATTTAATCCGGCCCCGATGAACGATACCTCCTACTTCAAACCGTGCCGGCGCTCTGACCAATCAGCGATCTTTGCCGTTGATGTGTTTTCCCAACGGTTTTGCCCGCTTTGATTCAAAACAAATCTCTGCGTTGTAATTGGTTTTGCCAGACTGAGGGCACAGTGTTCAAAACATTAGGTGCGATCGAGATTTTGTCAACGCATGCATGCGCATTTAGACAGCAATGCACCCTGGATGAAAATGCTGCATGACGGTTAGATTTCCTGTCAAACTTCGAAATTTCGTCTTTGTTGTGTTGACGAGGTGACATGTCACATGGTGTCAAATTATCGCGGGATGAATGCGGCTGCAGTCAGATCTTGCAACCTCTGCAGTTGCTTATCCCCTTCAACGCTCATCTGCGGACTGCCTCCGAGGTCACGCGCCCATGAACTGGTTGGTCAACAACTCACTCACGAGTGTATATGGGTCTTGTCTCACACCTCTACACAAGTTTGCGCAGGTCCCCACTTCAGCTCCTCCTCACTGCCTGTCCCCCCACTCCTCACACGTGGTGTGTTAGTAGAGCAAATCGGTGCGAGCTCATCGTCTCGTTCATATTTGTGGCCGACTGTAAATGCGCAGTATTTAATAACACCCACATCGTGACAACAAGTTCTCGCTGCCGTGCTTCGTCAATGTTGGTCGACAGCAACGAAGTCGTATGGGGCTATTATCAGACCCACTCGCAGCTGAATATTTTTCAGCGTCCAGCAGTTGGCGCTGGTTTACCAGGCTACAATAACTGCCGAAGGGAAATCATATAATGGACTGGGACAATGCCAAAATCATACAGCAAGAGAACAACAGATATCACCGTTGCATTTAACGAGTCAGTTGAGATCAGAAAGTGCAACCCGGGGGGCGCTGTGGGGCAGCGCGCTAAGCCCCCCACATTTGGGCTTGCATGCCCACCCTCGGGGACCCCGGTTCGAGTCCGGCCGTGGTCATTTCCCGATCCTCCCCTGTCTCTCTGCCCCATTCGCTTCCTGTCACCATCTTCGACTGTCCTGTCTAATAAAGGCATAAAAGCCCATAAAAATATATATATATAAAAAAAAAGAAAGTGCAGCCCAACCACCATACCTGTCAACTTTGAGCTCCCAAAATCCGGGAAAATTCCCATATTTTAAGCCAAAATCCGGGAAATTTTCTAAAGGCCAAATTCTGACAGTCAACTGGATGACAGAGACGGATCACAACAGCGTGCGTGCAAAGACAGATCCTGTCTAAAATCCTTCAGAACACGCTTTACAGCATGGAAAAACAATGTAATGAAAACAAAACAATGACATGAGCGCAATGAGTTTCTTTCTGTTGTTTTGTCGCATAAGTTGTCTGTTCGTGCTGCTATAGCCTACAGGTTGTGATAAGGTTAATCGCATGAGTCGCTGTTCCGAGGCTGTTTTATGCGTTGCATGAACTGGCAGTTTCTGAGGAAAAGAGTGGGCGCACAAGCGTTAGAAAATGGAGCTCGAGGGTGACAGACAGCTCGTGTTTTCAAGGAACTTCAATTCTTGGTGGCATCTGGCATACAATCTTCTGACAGGTAGCTTGATAAGCAAGACTCTCTCTCTTCAAGAGGGGGTGTGGCTCGTCGGACAGGGCCGTGGGTAGGCTATAGGCCTACTGGACCGACAGTGTTTTTTGATAATGTGAAAAATCCGGGATATTTCCGGGAAGAATGTCAAATCGGGAAGAAATCGGGAAATGAGTAAAAATTAGGGAGTTTCCCGGGAAATTAGGGATGGTTGACAGGTATGTCAACCACCATGAACAGGGATGAGGAGGCATACTGTACATGCTATCTCACACCTGGGCCACCATCCTGAGGCCACAACTCTAACAGATGAGACCAACCTGTCAATATTGAGGGTCACACCTCCACAACATTAGCTGTTTTAAAGCACGTCACACTTCAACATCCATGTGACCCTCTGTTAAAGATGGAAGTCTCACCGTCGAAGCATGTCAGGTAAAAGATAACAAACTTTTACATGTCTGAAACAAAAGAACTTGAATCGTTCAAATAACCTTAAGACATGAACGTCATACATCTATGTACTAATCTACTGTGTATATGAGCATATCGTGTCCCTTATGAAACGTATTTAATATAATTTCGGAGGGATCAGCAAATCTTGTTTGTTCTCCAAATCTTTGAAAAGGGTGGTTAGTTTAATGGATGGGAAAGGGATATTCAGTTAGGCTGATGGTTAATCGCCATACAGAAAACATGGGCTATTAAGCAGCAACTGAGGGGAATCATCGCTAACAGATGAAAATGACTCTGGCCTGCTCTGTGCCCAGCTGAGGCATACGGTGAAAACACTGTGGTGTTTTGTAGGGCCGAAAGGTTAACACTGATTTAAAATGTTTTGGGAGCAATGTCTACCTGGAATAAACATTTCAGTGCACTCTGCACACCAAAACACATATTACTGCCAGCTATGCAGAGCCTACAGCACCAGCGTTTGTTTTCACAAATAAGTGTGCCAACACCAACACATGCTCTGCATACTGCATAGACACGAGCGCGAACACACACGCGAACACACACACAGGTGCGCACACGCGCACACACACACACAAAGACGCACACGCACGCACACGCACACACACTAACACACAAAGACACTCGCGCACGCACACGCACACACACACACAGATATCTAAACAGTAAATATTCATCTTCACATGATGGAATGCCATGCCAATCATAACACAACACCGGCCAAATTCACAATGTCATACTTTTCAGTGTTGATACACAGAAAGAGAGGGAGAGAGAGAACGACAGAGAGAGAGAGAGAGAGAGACAGAGAGAGAGAGACAGAGAGAGAGAGAGAGAGAAAGGACGAATAATGGCGCCTACAAAATTGCAAGATTTTGTACAAGGAGCCATCCATATCCCCATCACAAGCGCAAACGTAATCACACATTATTGCAACATTACATCACACTTATGCTTTTATCTGAAGCAACTTACAAATATCTAGGTATTGGTTACAGTCCCTGGAGCAATATGGGGTTAGGTGCCTTGCTCAATGGCACCATGGCCATGGAGTGCGGCAGGGATTGGAAGGGTTGGACTTGAACCAGCAACCCTCTGTTCTAAACCCCTCCTTAAAGGGCAATGCCGGCCAGTTTGGACCCACACACCACGGCCAAAGCGTTCAAATGGGTTGTAATGCACGCTAGGAGCTTTAAAACAGGTCAAATACCTGCCCAACGGGCCAGGGTTTAACCGAAAACAGTGCAATTGAACAACTTTGCGCAGCACGCATGAAAATTTCTCGCGGTTTCCCCTTTCATCCTTTTCCCTGGGTCCACCCAAGATGGGATATGAATCCAAACTGGCCAGAATTGCCCTTTAACCATTAGACCACGGCTGCCAAGCTGCATGGCTTGCTTGCATGAATAAAGCAAACATTATGAATGCACGTCCAAAATGTGATAGGACCATCACAAACATTCACAGAAACATATAGCATCCCCGACGTGGACTGTGACTTTGTCAACCACATAGCATACTATGGGCCTTTCCCATTTGGAATTTCCACCCCTACCCCTACGTCTTCCCCATGCCCCTCGTGCTTTCAAACGAAGCTGTAAGGTGTAGGGCTTGAAACGCAACCCCTACGAATTGAGATACCCAGAGAAAAGGGCCATCACACATTAGGACAGTGTTAAACTTAGTACAATGGAATAATTATTACCACTTTAAAATTGTCAATTGCAGCAAAAATACTTAAATTTGAATACTGTTGTGGATGACTCGGCTTGCCGCCAATTTTTAAATGCATTCGCAACGCATTCAGGGAAATCTGTCGTAGCCCTCCGTCGTGGAGTGTAGTGTCGGAAAATCTCCGTTCGGAGGGGTGGAAAGCCCTTCGCCTTTCCCCAACCCCTCTGTCTGAATGTGAATCGAGATGCCACTACCCCTACACGTGGACGCACAAAACGGAGGGGAAGGGGAAAGGCGTAGGGCTAAGGGGTGTAATGGGATTTACCGAAAGTCTACAATCCCATGACACCATCTTAGCTGTTAAATGCATGTAAAACAAGACAGACACATTCATCATCCATGATCTTGTACAACCCTATAAGAGAGCGCCAATAACCTGCTGAGAAGGCTACAGAGGGAGAGGGAGCAACATCTTGTGCGGTAGCAGTAAGCCCCTTGGGTACAGAAAGTGCGGACTGTGAGGTCAGAGAGGTGTGCATAAGCACAGCAACCTTGTCTGGCAGGGAGCTAATCGCTGCCAGTGACTGATAAAGGTCTGAGCGCGTGCTGAGACATGACGGGCGAAAGCCGGGAACATGCCCACGGTCCTCTGATGTCTGTTTTTAGCGTGCGGCAGGTAGATATCTCCTCCTTGCCGACACAGACTGAGTTTGAAAATTAATTACCATTGATGGAGATAACATGTTTTAGCGTCTGGCAAGAGCAGAGTGACTGTGTAATCTCACTGAAGGGAAACAGACCTCTACTAATAGGCCTACTGTGATTAACCCTTTAGTATTCTTTGGATTTTTCTTTGATCCAACCATATATACGTATAGGCCTTCAGTATATACGTATATGTACATAAATGTCCTACAGGCGTATGAAGTTCATTTATATGAACATTATAAAATTGCAGAGAGATATTAGCCTGATTATCATTAACGTTCAAATCTCTTCAAGACTTGGTCTGACCAAGAGCATAAGAATTAACATTTCCCAAACAGCATGGTTGACCCACCTCCCTTGGTTTGCTTTTGGTTGTTTGCTTCCCAACAAAGTGGGAGGAGTTCCCGTATTTTCGGTAAAAAATACATGATATGGACATGATTTCACCAGCTTAAAAGGTAGGTGTATTCCTTGTCATGTTTTGCATTTTTTTTCCTTTCTGTAGTGCTTACAGTGTGACAGGTCTTCACCAAAAGCCCGCCATTTTATCACCTGCTGGTCCTTATGATGGAGCCAAACTGTTAAAACATAGTAGAGAATGCAATTCGTCCTTACTATGTGACAGTAGTTGAAGATCTCCCTTCAAAATATAATTCCCTGTTCCAACTTATTTGAGACGTGTTGCAGTTATCAAATTAGAAATGAGTACACATGTCCCCCAAAACAATATTTTCTCTCGGTTTTAACACTTAATATGTTGTCTTTTCACTATTCTCCATCTAATGAATGGATTGAATGTTTTGAAAATGATAGCCTTTTGATTCTATTCATAGTTTACCAATCGTCCCAAATTCACCAGAGTTGGGGTTTGAATTTGTAGGGCTTTTTTTGCCTTTATTTTTGACGAGACAGTGGGGGAGAGACAGGAAACGAGTGGGGAGAGGGGGAAGGATCGGCAAATGACCTGGGCCGGAATCGAAACTGGGTTGCCGCCGTAGTAACTCTGTGTCCTACCGTTAGGCCACGGCAGGGCCAAGATTATCTCACTGATCTACAGTGTGTTTGTGTACATGTGTGAGGGAGAAAAGGTGTGACTAAGGCTGTGTATGTTTATTCCGACATGTGTACCTTGGCAGACCCGGTCGTTTTATTAAATTTTATTCTGGTGGTCATAGATTGAGCACCGTCTGGTTGAACCCATGCTGTGCCTTACTGTAAATATTTGATCTTCTCCTAAGATATTACCATGGTGCTTTGCACAATTTCACAGCAAACGCAGCATGGAATAAAAAGGTTAGAGGGTCCAAAGTCAAGAAAAAATATAAATGTGAAGTGAGGCAACAATATCACGTATTCTTGCTCCCCCGTTGGGCTGTAAAAACCTAATGGTAAGGGGAAGAGGGAGACGAGGTGGCCTGAAAGTAGCCTGGGCGAAAGCTGACAGGACATAGTCTGGAATAAGCTAAGAGGAATCCGTTTCCATGGAGGGTGGGAGATGGTCTGACTTTACTCTGCCATTAATTAGAGTTACGAATTCAAATTAAAATTCAAAATGTGCTTTAATAGCATGACTGTTACAATGCAGTATTGCCAAAGCATACAAATAACAAGACAAAAGTGTGAATAGTGTTACCTTAACCAATGAATAGTGTTACCATAGCATTAGCTGGGCCCTACAGCTGCTGTACGGTGCTACTCTCAATTGAAAATACAGTAGTAGTAAGTGGTGACTGAAGGTGAAAAAATATTTATCTCATGGGACACAAAGAGTAATATTGATCCAGTCGGCACATTTGGTATGCCCACAAAAAACATTGACGGGCGGAGTATGCGGACGGGAAAGCAAGCAGCTTCGAATGAATGGCAGCTGTTAGAAGAGAGATAACAAGTCATTTGCAATTGTCATAATACTTCTAAGAGGCACGTCAAGGCGATAAGATGTTTACATTGTTGATGACAAATGAATGCGGTGGTAAGCCCCTACTGAGCTGGATGAATAGTATGTCCATAGTGAGGTCACTGTTTTTAAACAGCTGATGACCTGGGCTTGATGGCCAACGGCTCAACAGGACGAAGGTCGAAAGGATTTGGCGTTGGAGATGTAACCCGCTGGTGGTTGTAGCCTTAAGTGGGAGGAGGGGTGGACTTTTACTTTGATGTCCGGCTAAGCGAAGTTATGAAGTCTCGTACCAGTGGCAAACTATCGTTTGATCTCAGTTGGTACCAGGGCACACGGTTGTTGGCACGCCAAGTAAAACGCTGCCTTGAATTCTGTTTGCAAAATACTGAAAGCACTGAAGTTTGTTCCAGTCACAATCCGAAGTATCAGTACTAAGCCTGCCGGTATCTTGGTGAGTAGGCTGCGTGTCTTAATTGGGAGGTTTATGTTGCTGGGTTTGTGTATAATACTGACGCCAGTAATTGTTTTAGCAGTAGTGGGCATCCGAGGGAAGCCAGACAGACGCCGGCCGTGTGCCTTGAGAGAAGCGTGGCCAGGTATGAGCAGCCTGTTAGCACACGGCATACACGCACGCACGCACGCACACACACACACACACACACTATCGCTCCATATTAACCCCGCTACCTCTGACTTGCGTTGTACTGAATTATTAACGTTGCCTATGTTGTGTGGCATTGTAGGTGCGAGCCGCACCAACGGGGAAGAGGGGCCTTGAACAGAAGCTAGGGTTTGCCTCGTGCATCGTACAACAGGTAGGCTACAAGCCTGTAAAACTTGAATATGTCTGCTTCAGTCTGTTGGTTTCAAACGCTGCACATTGTGCATTCCATTCATTGTATTTTTGTTGTGTTTTAGGACCGGCACCAACAGAGAGTTTTGCTTAGTGTTTTATTACCTTTTCGTGTGTTTATGTTTGTTACGTTTTATTTTGTAAACCCTTTTCATTGAGTGCCTACGGGTAACTGCGCAATACTGTGCTGTGTGTGAGCGGGGAGCATAACAGCTGGGTTTGTTGTGTGTTTCTTTTGGGGGAACTCCTCACTGGCGAGTGCCATAATTATTAAATACATAGTGTGCAGTGGATACCATAGAGTGTAGTGGGTTGAATCCCCTGAGTGTATACATTTATCTGACTTGAGTCAGCTTGGTGTGAACTACTGAATTACCTGGTTTGCAGTGGTGAAACATTTTGGTGTGAACTGCAGAGTTCGTTTAACCCTCCTTAATACTAGTGTGTAACCAGTGAGTGGGAACCCCCCTTTTTTTCTTTGGTTGTCTATGCTCTCCAACCTGTGCCAATAGTGTGTGCCCGGTCAAGCCTTGTCCAACTTGCACTTGATTTTTACACAAGAAAAAGAAAGAGAAAATATTAAAGAAAATCATTTTAGAAACAAATTTTAAGAAACTATTCTCTATCTTCAATAAAAAGAATATTTGTACTGTGTCAGCACAATCGGTTTCCTGCATGCTTTTCTTTGAGTTTTTATGGTAACAAAAGGTCACAGAAAGGACATTTTATCAACAGTGTATTGGTTACTTGAAGAGTCTTTCATCACCTTCAGCAAACATGTTGATACAGTGTTGTAATAGCCTAGAAATCTAGACGACCCTAGTGGCTGCAAATTCAATCGCTGTATGGGTTTAGCTCGCTAGTGTTGGAAGCAAATGCAAGGGAAATTTTAACAGCTCAAGGAAGCGGGAAAACAATCACGCAGACATCCCACAGGAGCATGCAGATGTGCCGTTTATAGCAAAGAGGCTTGAGACAAGAGGGCTTACTCACGTCATAACGGCGTGGTACGAAATGATGGCGAGGGGAGTACGGAAAATGTATTCTTCTTCTACTGTCAGTATTGGAAGCATCAGGGAAGCATGCAATGACAATACCGCGAGGGTCGGAGTGTGGAACAGGTCATAGGACAGTGTGAATGTTTGCCAGCTGTCCTTAATTACCCCAGCAATAACTGCTGACCAACAGCTGCCGTTAATTTGGCCACAAATTATCCATCATGGTGTCGCCCCCACTGATCATGCGCAAGGGAGTGCGGAAATTGTATCCATCTGACCAATGACCATGCGCAAGGGGTTAATTTTCCATCCACTCGTGTCTTTAGGCAACGCCCCCGTACTACACCGTGGCCAATGCATTTCCCCCCGAGAGATTGTTCTTCTGTTGAGTTTCTTTGGTTTATAGGGAAAGGAAAGGGAGACCAATGTCCTTAATGGGGCACCTAAGTCACGCCCTCTACTTCCTTGTTCATGGGGCAGACAGTTGCTAAAAATTGAATGGAAGTGAACGAGGCGAGTCGTGTTGGACTTGTGGTGCAGAAGTGGAGGTCCAAGGTTTGGATTGTTGTCGAAAAAACACTCATTTCAAGCCCAGTAATTATTTTTTTATTCCCTCTGCCCCATGAACCAGGAAGTAGAGGGCGTGACTTAGGTGCCCCATATGGAACACCCTCTCCACCCATGTAGGCCCATTGAGCTGCTGCTGCTTTCTTAACCCATTGATGCCTGATGTTGCGTTGGGCAACATTGGCCCTGGTGCCTGGAGCTGCATTACGCAACATTTAGGCTCATGAGATTTCAGACAACTTTACTAAGGGACTGTTCGTTATTTATTTTTGGGGTCGCCGGAAGATGTCCACCTTTGATCGTCAAATTTTGCATGACCCTCCCCTAACGAGCTTCAAAACTTTGATGACCCTCCCCGCGACGCCGTCAAAAAAATGCATGACCCTCCCCTATGGAGAAGTAGTAAATAGCCCTATTCTACCTTATTTTTTATTTTTTTGACAAACGTTGATTGACCAACGCTACTGCTAGCTTACTGGATGTTATTGTAGGCGCCCTCTTGAAAACTATAGTAGTCTACTTCACGAACGCGGGGGCATTTCATACATTTATAATTTGATTTAGCTTATGATAACTTATGATAGCTCTTCGACACAACAGAACACAACGGGGTATGAATCTGTGATCAATTTTAGCTAAATGGAGAAGCGTTTCTGAGGCTATGTTACATCAAAGCATACAAACAAGGTAGGAATGCTTTTTTCTAATAAATGTGCCAAACATTTTTGGATGACCCTCCCCTAGCCAGCTTAAAAGAAATTGATGACCCTCCCCTCAGCAATGAAAAAAATGACGTGACCCTCCCCTATTTTCTTCCGGTGACCCCGAAAATAAATAACGAACAGTCCCTAAAAAAAATCTCTAATGAAAGATGAGGGTCTTAGCTTTTAATTGCAACTTAGTGCATAGTTGTATGTGTTTCAGAATCTGAGATATTTAGGTTTTTATAGGCTGAGGGCAGCTTTTCTTAAAAAGGGCTCAGGCATTCAGCACCCTTTTTTGCAGGTGCCTCAGGCGTCAATGGGATAAGCCAGAAGATACAATTGGCAATTTATATAAAGTCCTTAGTAAGGGACATAATGCAATAATTGCACAAAACACTCACATATTTCACAAACACCTCAAACACACACACACACACTGCTTGTGCATGTGTCCGTGTGTGTGTGTGTTTGTGTGTTGGCGCAGCGCAGTGCATGTGTGTGCGTGTTTGTTGGTGTGTTTTTGGGTGTTAATTTGTGGATCTGTCAGTCCAGGTATCAGGGTGGGTACTTTTCATTTATTTTTATTTTTTTTGGGGGGGAGCTTTTTGCCACAATTTGACAGGGCAGTGAAGGTAATGACAGGAAGCCAGTGGGGAGAGAGAGATGGGGTCGGCAAAGGACCCGGCAGGGAATCAAACCCCGGTCGGCCGCACAACAGACGAGTGCCCCACCATCTGTGCCACAGTAGGGCCACCAGGATTGGTACTTAATAGTGAGGGCTTGATGGCAAAGCATTATGTTACAGTCGTTAACCATCTGTTGCACAAAGTTTACAAAGTCAAAGACTTCTGGCCGAAATCAACCAGACACACATGCCTACTTGATACTGTATTGGTTACATCCTCTCTCATTCTCTCACAAACACACATGCACGCACACACACACACATGCATGCATACACACACACACACACACACACACACACACACACACACATACACACATGCATGCATACACACACACGCACGCACGCACGCACACACACACACACACACACACACACACACACACACACACACACACACACACACACACACACACACATTTGATTACTTTTATTTGGAGCCAGGAGACAAGCAATAAGGTACAAGATCCAAATAGTTTTGGATCTTGATCCACACAAACACACACACACACACACACTCATACACACAGCATAAATTATCTTCATCTTCGTTTCCTCTCGCTGCCTGACTTAAGCTATCTGTTTTTCTTACACTTGTGCAGATAATGATTTGACCTTCACCGTGGCTGGAAGATTAATTCACAGTTGACTCTCTGGCAGTCTTTGATGTCAAAATTAGTCAAGCTTAGCAAATGCCCTTTTCCACAAATGCAGCCATCACTTTTCATGTACATGCACACACACTACAAAAATGGCAAAAAAAAAAATGGCAAAAAGAAGAAAAAGGCAAAATATCTCATCCTGCAGTCCCTTTAAGTCCTTAGCACAGAGCCTACTGTATGCTAATCCTAACCCTAACCCTACTGTCACCAAAATGGTAATGGCTATGTCTGTTTCTTAAAGTGATACTGTCCCATTTTTGGAAATAAGCTTATTTTACACCTTCCCTTGAGTTAAATAATAGGGTTTTACCGTTCTCCTACACTTTCAACAGTTCTCTGGGTATGGCGGTGCAAATTTTACCTCCATGCTAGCAGTTAACATTGAGTCCTATGAGACCAGTTAGCCGCCAGCTGGTCTCATAGGACTCAATGTTAACTGCTAGTTTGGAGGTAAAATTTGCACTGCTATAACCAGACAACGGTCGAAAGTACAGGAGAACGGTAAAACCCTATTATTTAACTCAAGGGGAGGTGTAAAATAAGCTAATTTCTAAACTATCTGTATTGTCATAGCAATGCTGTTATGATATAGTTGAGTATTTTCAGCAAATAGTGAATAGGCCCGCCGGCGACCTCATATGCAGTAAGGGGCTATCATGGTCCAGTGTGCTGCAATTTCATGTGTTTATTATTATTAAAGCTTGTATTCAACACGTATGCATTTAATGAATATTTAGCATCAGGAATATTCATGTTGACTTTGCATTTTAAATGTGTATGTGCCATCACCATACTCATGCATGATTTTGCATTGCAGCACAGCATGCTACTGTACCTAATCAGGGGCAACCACGGGTCCAAATGTTTCATTTATTAGTCTACATGATGAACTCGCAGCAGTAGGAATTATGCTGTCAAGTCTCAGCCATGACAACTTCGAAGAAAAGAAGACAAATCTTACTCTCTGTACCTTCAAGTCGTGTTGTTCATGCAATGGACTAAATCTATTGCTGCTCAACTTCTATTTGTCTGCGTATCTATCTCTGCGTGCTGCTGCGAGTGTTTGGGTTCTTTGTTTACTCTTTACCCCACGTTGCTCAGGAAAGCCCAGCTCTGATATGCTTGTCATGTAACTGTGCTAGGACTACAGGGAAATACTACTAAAATAAACAGTGTGTGTGTGTGTGTGCGTGCGTGCGTGCGTGCGTGCGTGCGTGCGTGTGTGTGTGTGTGTGCGTGTGTGTGTGTTTGTAAACAGCCCTCCCCTCCATTTCTCACGTTTTTGCACAGTGAACACATCTTAGCATGTATAATTCATGTGGCTATGCCCATGCACCAGCTCCAACCCCCACAAATAAAAGGCATGATGCATTATAAATAAGCTCCCTTGAAATAGAAACAGTTAATGACAACGCCAAAATAAGAAAGACCAAATAAATTATGAGTCCAACCAGAAGCAGAACAGCGCTCACAGAAAAATAACAATGCTCAATTACATCTTATCTCCAACGGAAGACTGCTGAGTTGAATGAATCTGGGCAGCAAGGGAGAGAGAAGGGTTAGGAAATAAATAGACTATTTTTAGACCGTGCACATTCATACTTTTATGACTATAATATATGAATTAGTTTCATGCCTTGCTTTGCCCTCAGCATTTTCACTCGTGTGTGTGTGTGTGTGTGTGTGTGTGTGTGTGTGTGTGTGTGTGTGTGTGTGTGTGTGTGAGTGTGTGTGTGTCTGTGTCTGTGTCTGTGTCTGTGTGTCGGAGCGAGTGCGCCTGCCCTATGTGCATGCGTGGGTGCATACATGCATGTTGGTGAGGGTGTCTCAGTGTCGGTGTCAGTTCGTGCTTGCTTGTATGTGAGAGAGAAATATGGCATAAGGGATGAAGACGGGTAGACAGGTGCAATTTTGATATGCTCAAGTGTGTAAGATAGTCAAGTCAAGTCAAATTATGTTTTATAGTGAAATATACACAGGTCCAAATGAATGTGCTTCACATAAAACTAAAGATAGAAGAAAGGAAACAAAAAGGTATCAGAGTTACTGTGTGAATATCTACTGATGCCACCGGACACACCGTCATTTAAAACATTAAAATAGAACATCAAATGATTCGAATAAAAAAATTAAAAGATTAAAAACATTTCATGACAGTCGCAGACAATTAAAACATTTGGATGCAAACATTAAATGATTAGAACAAATAAAAATGAGGAATAGACGATGTGCATGTCAGAGGTGATTCCTGGGAAGAAACGTATGGAGCTATTTTAAGGTCATAAATCTTACAGCTCCACAAAACGCATTTCAAATGTGTAAGCTGCACCTTGTACTTGCAGGGTTATTTTCACATCTGTACATTTGTTTTGTAACTGTGTGGGTTTTTTTTGCACATGTGTGTGGGGGAAAACGTATGTGTAAAATATTAAAATGTATGTGTAGAAATGTTTTGAAGTTGTGGCAAGAGAAGTGCGTACGGCTTGTGCCATGCTTTACCAACTTCTTCCTGTTCGGAGCTGCGAGCACACGGCTGTGAAACTTTTTTACAGATGTACGAATTTTGAGCCGGTTTTCACGTGGGGGTGGGGTCATATGGCGAGAGCCAATCAAAACATCTCTTACTGCCAACCAATCAGGCTTCGCCAGGACTGACTGAAAACAACGTGAATCTAACCACAGCACAGGCAGGCAGCAGAAAGACGCAATCTCTCTTTCTTGTGAAGACCGATATGGAGGAGTCACACACAATCAGGTGAAGTTTGCCGAAAGGTTTGCCCCCTTTATGAAGTCCAGTATTGGCAACATAATTATCTGTGGCTTACTAGTGCTTTTAGCTTCTTTGGCATTGTGTCTGTCGCACACATACCCAGCAACAGGGTCCTGACGCCTCCTGTGTGTGTCCAAGCACCTTTAAACTGTATGCTTGGAAAGTAGTTAGCCTATGTTGCATTAGGTAGTTTTCAAACAAGCTCCACTCTTTTGAAACCGGACTAGTCATAGAAGAGACCCCCAGACGTCATTGATACTGACATGGGGGGAGGCTACAATTGCTTCAGCTAGCACTTCCATAGATAATTGCATACATTGCATTGCCGAGTTGGTCAAGCCATAGGCCCTACCAATGTCATGCAGCTTCTGGAAGGAACCACTGTTAAACAAGAACAACAACAACAAAACCCAATGTTCAGTACTCTGTAGCCTACTATGGCAATGGAATTCACGTCATGGCTTGTGGCAAATTGCACAGCCTAGTTTGCTGGCCATGCTCAGCCAACATTTTAATTTCTAATTTTCAATAGCAAGCTTGTTCAATACATTCTGTAGCCTACAGCAGGGGTGGGGAACCTGTGTCTGTTTTATCCATCCCCCGACATGAGTTTAATGTTATGCCGCTTCACATGAAATATAACACATTTTGTAAAGGACTCTTACCAATTACGTTTGCAATAGAGTTTAGTTATATATAAGGGGCGGGCTTAGAGAAGGTGGGGTCGGGGGAAATCCTGGTTCGTGTTCATAATGAGGCCCTTGGAGGACCTCAACGGGCCTTTGAATGAAAAAAAAAAGTTCCCCGCCCCTGCTATATAGTGACTGTAGTTCATCAAACAGTGCGCTCAGGGGTGAAATAGTGTCAATCCCCTAACTACAACACATTCCCCTCCCCCACGTATGGTATGTGTTTATAGAGGACCATGAAAACAATGGGGAAAAAAATCAGAGCCAATTGATGAACCTCTGCTTTTTTCTTTAACACCATGAACTCTGTTTTTTGGACGACCCACCTTAGCTCCAGTCCACGTTGTTCTTGGGTTGGGCGTATCAGTCAAAACTTACAGATAATGTTATCCTACTGCTACTATACAATGTATACCATTCAAAGAGGGGAAACCGTGAGGCCTTTAACAAATGGCTCGTGTTGAGTTAAAACAAAATAAAACAAAACAAAAAATAAGGAGCAAACACTCAATGTTTAATTTCAATTTTGTATGACATTCAAATAGGGAAAAGTCCTTTGCGTAAGAATGTTTAACAGAATTAATTGTTTTTAAAACAAAATGCAAGGAGTCACAACTCAAGCTATCATTCATTCATTCAATCATTTAAAAATAAAATGTATACATACTGTTGCATAAAATTGTGATTTGAAAAGTCATGTTATTAAAATAAATGCAAGGCATCTTGAACATTTGCACATGTTGCATTATTAAGGCACACAATAACTTGACATTTTGTGTTGATTTAGAGGAGAGTAGCCAGCGCTAGTTCTGCTAGTAAGATTCGAATGCCACATGTGCATTTTGCAGAGCCAATCAGCAACCACCACTTCCCTTTATAGTGACATGTCTAACTCTTGCTGTTGCAGGTTCGGTGGTTAAAAATCTCCTCCTCCATCCCCACCACCACCAGGTTGGTCCAGTCTACCTGTCTGCGGGGTTAAAGGTCCGCTTCCTGCTGCACAGCTACATCAGGCTCTACTGGCGCAAGAAGACCCGGGCTGATGATTGGACCTACGCCAAAGACCGTCTACCTTCTGTTAAATGCATAGTCAATTATCTTCTCATTAAATCGCACTTAACCAATTCCTCTCTCTCTGAGTCTTAAGGGCTGAAATATACTTACTTCCTATTTTATTCACCAAAGTCACCAATCCCTTGTGATACTATAGTAGGGTGTAAATGTGCTACTTATAATTTGAAAAATGAAAAAAGGTCGCACCATGCATAGGTTTCTTTATTACAATGAGGAAGGCAGAACGCCGAAACGCGTCTGCGTAATAAAGAAACCTATGCATGATGCAACCTTTTTTCATTTTTCAGTTTTACAATATTTTAGTCAGCACCCTTAAAAGAAGAGAAAAATTGTTGGGTGAAGCCTGCTCCAGCCTTTATGAACTTTACTTATAATTTGGCCTGCTCTGATTTCTCTTGTTACTCTGAAGTGTTAAGACACCTATTGATAGTACGTGGTCAGAAGTAGTAACTTAAACACACACACAAACCAGATACTTCAAAAACATTGAGACAACACCATGGGAAAGGATGTGGGGGATGCCATGTTGTCCCTTGTTATAAGTAGTTAAATCTTGCACTGTGGTCGGCCGGGAGTATGCATGAGGCACAGCAGACTTGTAGTTTGTGCAGTTCCACCGATTCAGTGATGCAGCTGGAGAGCTGGTTGGTCCAAAACCTGGAGAACAGAATAAGATTTTAGTAAGTTATGTGTATCACAATAACTTCAATATTCCAGTAGATCAGTTGTTTCTGAAATACCCCAACCAAGACCCTCTGGCACCAACAGCCATGTCATGTTGAAAGTAATTTAAATCATTTTTCTTCCCCATTCTGATGCTCGGTTTGAACTCAGGTGATTTCAACTATGTGTACTTGCCTAAATTCACAGAGTTGCCACCATGTCATTGGCAGATCAGAAATTTCTGACAATGAACAGTTAGAAATATATAAAATATAAAATTTTAATATAGAACTTAGTTTTATGTTGTCTGTTAAACAGATATTGCATTGAACATAGTCTGTGCATATTGTGGAGATATATTTTGTGTTTATTGAAGTATTTTTCAAAATGTTACTTTTCAAAAGGGCTTTGGCATTAACACGTCTCGATGAGTTATGAGGAATATACAATGCTCAGCAATAATGAGCAAACAAATTGACAATTGGGTGAGGACAAAGACAATGAAGGTGTATGGAGAAGCTTACCACTGATGTGTTTACTGCCTTGCCATAGCTCAGCTTGGAGGTCAGCACGGTCATTCGACAGCAACTGAAAGTGGGGGAGAGATTACATTACATTACATTTAGCTGACGCTTTTAACCAAAGCAACTGACAGTTAAAGGTTAGGTTGAGAAATATAGTTTAGACACTTCCACTGTGCTCCGTTAAGGTTAAGGTCAGGAGAGTTTATATCAGCTGTATTTAAAAACAGACGATCACTTTACAATACAGATAACTTGTGATCGGTTGTCTTGAGATTTGTTTGTGCACACGAGTCTGTGTGCAGAAGTGTAGACCACGTACATCCTTTCGTTTTCACTTAAAAATCAAATGAAAGTGAATGGGCATAACATAACTGCATGATAGCACAATATCTAGAATATGTATAGGTCACGGTCACACAGATGAAAGTACTCTTATTGCCATATTCTTGGGCAAGTAGGCTTAAAGGACCAGTTCAGTCAATTTCAATATGCTGTTGTATTGCTCACGCTACCCTTGACTTGTCAGTACTCGGTGATGCCACCAGATATGATTATTATCCGAGATGAGCTTTTCTAATGGGGGCAGCGTTTGTTTACATTAAAAAAATGTTTTTGCATAGGACTACTCCAAACATTTCCCCGAAAAGTACCGCTGTTTGCTAGTTGTCTGCTGATGTTGTATAACCTTTCGGATGTTTTTGGGTGTTGGGAATAAATACAAATGTTTTTTTGACATGTAAACAAAGCACTGCCCCCATTACAATGACCAAGATTTCGGAAGAAGAAAAAAAACCCTCAGGTACTGACAAGTCCAAGGTAGTGTGAGCATTACAACTGCATGTTAAAAAAATTGACTGAACTGGTCCTTTAAACGTGCTGTGCTATGTTAATGGCAATAATTAATTTTATTTTGCTCAGCATTTGGTTAATTTCAATAGAATACTTTTTGCACCACTTCTGATAACAGCAGATTAGTCTATGGTTTCTATGTCAAATGTGTTCTTATTTGGAATGCGTTGTGCACACTGCTTATAGCCGCCCGTAACGTGCTTCTACAGGGAAGGAAAGGCAACTTGTAGCCTGTTTAGGACATGTAGAGTAAGAATAATAGCGATGATCAGGACAAGATACAGCGGATTGAATTGCTTTACTTTATCTGACTCCCTTTACACGAATGGGATGGCTAAATAGGCTATACATTTACTGAGGTCCCTACAAATGCTATAGAACTAGAATTAGAGGTGGCTGCATTCACACACGATTGTGAAAAATATGTTTCTAAATGTTATTCGGAACCCGTAACCCAACAAAAACGCATAGTTGTGAAGTTAATGAACGTATATTGCCATCAAGTGTATTACTTACCTGCTGCTTATGTTACGGCTTCGTCTTCTGGCTCGGTGTTGTGTTGTTGTAACAGAGCATGTCCACACAGGAGCTGCACCATCATCACCATTTACTGGGTACACAGAAAACATACAGCAGTCATTTGCTGGGGATGAATGTTTCTGTTGTCAGGGAGTTAACAAATACATATAACTTGATATGATGAATAAGTTATTTGCGGAAAGTAACGGTAAGAATGCACACTTGAAGATGTTCAAGTGGTTCTTGGGGATTTATTATAATAAAAAATCAGTAATTACATGTAATCTATATGCATGTGTGTGGTTTTATGAAAGTGAAACAGAAATGACAAAGGAAGAATGACTCCTAAATACTGAATGTGAAATTAGCATGGATCCAAGTATGGTATACGGGCTACGGTATATTGGTTATCGTGACACCCCTACATACCTGTAGTCGCTCGGGGTTGTCGGGCAGCTGCTGCTCCTGGTAGTCCTCTGTGTAGTGTGCGGTCAGCAGGTCGTCCGACACCGCCATGCAGCCACCTGCCGTGTTGCGGCCAAAGGTCATCGGGGCCTGTCATCAAGGGAAACGATTGGCGGGGGATGAGCATGATAGGGCAATGCTATATTCAGTCAAACATAACCACATGCACGATAGGACCCTCCGTAGACGGCAAGGGGTGGGTGATTAACATGAGCTGAAACTTTAAAGAGGTAATTTTTCCGGACCATCTTACAGGAGGTAAAACTCGCGGTGAAGTTTACCCGCCATACTCAGCTATCTTTACCGAACTGGCAATAATATTCCTATGAGTTCAACTACAAACTGTCGCTCTCGTCACGCTAATTGCCTCTAGCCGCGCTTTTGTCTCAATACAACTTCGACTCAATACAAAGCCAATTACTTCCATTGCTCGCCTTGCTTATGTTGCAATTTTGAAAAATTTAGTTGAACATAAAGCATTGATAGTCCTACACAAACTGAAAACCCCCATGTTTTAAGGCACAATACATGAATTGCTTGTCATTCTGAAGTTATGAGGAGGAAATGATCACAGTATGTAATTACATGTTATTGGTTCAGCAATTCACTTTGACTACAGCTTTGAAATTAGGTGTTAGGCAACAAAGTGTGCCTCTGTGGCAACATCAGCAGACTTGGAGAGGTCAAAAAAGCTCACAGTGTCATGGTGTACAGTATGGTTATCTGGTACGGTACAGTATTTTTTTTTCAAGCTGTAATGATTATTGTCAGCACTTTTTAACGTGGCTGATTACCGGTTATCGTGACACCCCTTGTAGAATCAGATTGTCGTAGGCAGGGTTCATGTTAGCCGGCTGTGGCCGGACATTGGCCGTTTTGCATCATGAATGTCCAGCAAAATAAAATGTGACCGGCCAAAATGTCAGACAAAAAATGACTAAAATTAATCGTAAATAATATTAGCTCATTTTAAACACTGAATGTTACACAAAACACCAGTGATATGAAACTGAACAAAGACGAAAATAGTTATGAATAGCCTATGTAAATGAACGTGTAATAGTCTAAACAGCACGCAATAGTGTTGCTTGCGCTCTCGTCCCCCACGGCGTTCTCCCCAATCAAGTTGCTTCCCTTTCACTTGACTCACACAGCTGGCTGATGTCAAGGAACAATTCAGGGTTTTTTTTGTATTTTAACAGTTAACACAAAGGGCATTGCGCTTGCAAAACCGTCATTGATCTAGTGTCAATCACATCTCACCATGGCTGAAGTACCCTTGAGCAAGGCACCTAACTTCACATTGCTCCAGGGTTTGTAACATTTTCCTGGACAAAAATGTCTGCCAATAGTGATACAGTATAATGGAATGCAATAATACACACTGTCCCTACCTTCAGAAACAGCATGTCATCCGCATCCATGGCCTCCTCTATGGTGCTGATGGCGTTCATTAGGGAGGCCATTTCACCAGACAGTTTGTCCGCGGTGTCCTTCATCTTGCGGCTTTTCTGGTCCTCCTACTCCTTCAGGACGATCACATAGGAACTGGTGGATCTTCTCAAACTCCGCTTTCACCAGACGCTCCGCGTGCTAGGACTGCTTCTGCTCACACAAGACACATGATTTTACACAATCATCTTAGTAGTTGACATATTCATATACTTGTGACTTCACAAATACTGGGAATACTTGTGCATGTAGTGTACAATGACAATGTAACAAAGCCTTTAAAAAATACCTTACCAGAAAGTTTCTCATGCACACCAGAAACATCGTGCCTACCAGAAACTACAATCTCAGGTGCGCAGGGGAAAGTGACGCGCACATGTGAACCAGAACATTTTCAGGCGGGCATAAGAAAGTTTCTGGTGTGCACGAGAAACCCTATGTTTATTTGTTTTAACTCATTCATGTCAGTAGAATGTATAACTTAATGCATGATTTGACGCTGTGTCTTTCCATTACAAAGAACCTAACTCTCTCATCATTTAAACCCCTCAGCTTATCCTTGAAGGACCTCAGTAAAAAAAACCCACGCATCATCATCATGAGAAAACATACAGTGATACAGTGTAGACTCAAAACTGAAGCGCTGTCTTGGAAATGGTCAACATTGAGAAGACGACAGCCGTACACTTTGATGTCTTCCTGATATTTCATTAAAACCAACCAGCTTTAACGTGAAGGCAGATGGTTCAAAATTATAATGTTCATAAGTATATAAAAAAACATGCTCTCTCTCTCTCTCTCTCTCTCTCTCTCTCATTACGGTCCTCCGCGGCCTCCTTTGTGGAGCAGGTGACATGATCTTCGTGCTCCTCTCTCACACACTGCTCACACACCAGTTCCTGGTCCTGGTGCAGAACAGCAGTATCCTCTCACTGTTCACATCGCGCCCAAGCGCGGGGGTTGAGAGCTGCGGACACGCACATCACAGATGCCTTGTGTCTTTTGTGTGTGTTAACAAAGTGCAAAAAAGGAGTGATGACATGGAGGTCCACTATAGTATATATTTTTGGTACTGCTGGTGCACCATGCGCAAACACAAAAAAGTCAATTCGAGTCATTCAGTTTGAGAGCAACACATCAAAATACTAGAAGTAGGCCTACTAGCATCTACTCCGCCTCGGCCAGGTTTCAGCAGCGAATGGGGCAATCTTGTATTCAGAGCTGCCCCCTCAAATGAGTGTGTTGACCACCATAGAACACTTTCTCGGCCTACACACGAAATTCGAATGGACACGCTATAAAATGTGTATATATCATCCAACTTAATCAGTTATGCACCTGGCAAGTTGACAAGTCCTGACAACATATTCTTGAAATGTGTTGGTCTGCATGTGACACCACCGCAGTAGGCATAATGCCTGATTTGCTAACCCATAAGCAAATCAGGACAAAAGCAAGAACTAATATAGACAACTATGCTGCCTCTGCGTTACTGGTGCAGAACTAGACAGCTAGCGAACAGTTCAAGAGAAGGCAAGCTGAAGTGTAATTTTGTCCTTTTATTTTCTTTCTTTCATTTCCTTACTGACTTTTCTCTTGCACTTTCACTTTGTACACTTGCACTTCCAATCTCAATACATCTCTCAACACTTCTCTTTACTGTAAAACTGTTAACAGAAAACGAAATAAACATACAACAGTTTCACTTACTTCAACATTTCCACGACACACAAATCTACAAGCAACCCAGCGATCTATTTTCAGTCAACACAACGTGACCTAGCTTAGCTCAGTAGAATCTGACTAGCCAAACTTTACAGGAAAGTGAACATCACTTCTTGAGGCAAATAGATAGACATATACATCAAAATATCAATGCAATTTCGTTACAAACAACATCCATCACAAAATGATTACTTACAGACTAATATTGCCCAAGGCTCAAGTGTGAAAATATATAAATTGCGGGAGAGATGAAGTCTGTGTCTTAACGACAGAAAACACTTTGAAAACACTGGAAACTAACCAGGAAGTAGATTTGCGCTGAAGGCGCAGTACCGCGAGAAAGTCCACTAGGTGGCGGTATTCACCATAAGATTTACGTGGGAGAAACTAAACTCGGGCATGGAATTAAATGGAAGGCAGAACAACAATTTTGGAACAAGCACATTGGAAACACGGTCTTTTCCGGACATCAGCTACTATTACATTTTCTGAAGGGACAGGTTGACGTAGCAATGGTGCGTGCCAACAGACGTGTACTAGCACTACAACATTATCAAACCCAAGTGTTTGATGATCACATCGTCATGACTCACCTACATTGATGGAGGTTGCAAATATGACATAACTTTCCTCCTGGCAAACTAACCACGTCATTAATCCTTTCGATTGATAATGGTTGGCATTGTTGTATGGTCTTTCAATGTTTGAACTCCCTCAGGTCAATCAAAATAATAAAACAGCTTTTGTGAATGGTTTGGAGACCAATTGACTTACACAACGGGAGACAATGTGAGGAAGTACAAAACCTCACGGGTAGGTTATTCCATTTTCCCGAACAGACCACAAAAAAACAGAGACGAAAAACCTCCGGGAAAACCTGGACGTGCGGCAACACCGCTCAGAGAAATATGCATTTAGTTCTAGTTCTAGCCTGACCAATGATACAGTATGTAGACCTCCTTGAGCCTGACTTAATAGCTAGATACCAAATGCCCCATTACAAGTTCAAAATAGCCAACCAAAACGGCAAGGTTTCCCCTCATAATCGACTAAATAATGATAAAAACATCCATTATACACATATATTAACGCATTATGAATACAAGTAGGCTGATACAATAATAACCATCCAGATAAAATAGCTGCAGATAAAACAGTAACACACTTTGGGGTAAACAACATAGGCCTGCCTACCTACCTCTGCGATGGAAATTACACAAAGTTTAAACAACTCCTGCCAAATAATACACCGTAGCCTAACACATGCAGACATCAAACAATTAAGTTTACTCACGTTTCTTCGCACACAAGACACAACATTAGAGATAAGAATACCCATCTGTCTGGTTCTAACACTAGCTAACATTAAATGGCTACCTAGCTAACAAATAAGGTATCCGTCATCGAAGCTAGCTAACACACAGAGAACATATATTGAATGACAGCGATCATACAACCCAAGTTAAGAAGAACTCGTGGATACTAGAGTTAGTTATTAGTCTAGTTCTACTAAAATGTCAACCTGGCACCTTAGTCAGACCATTGAGAGTGCGAATCAGACCCTGTCTGAGAGTGAAGAATCTTTCTTCTCTGGCTCAACAGCCACGCTAGCAGAGATTCTAGGAATAGCTATTAGTTATGTTATCTCTCTGGCGCTAGCATTTCAAGCTAGGCGGATCCGATCGATTAGCTATCTCGTTCTATGCTAGCGGGCTGACAAGCATCGTACCCTCATACAATGATATTGATACATGAACGATCCAAATACAAATTAGTACACACCGGGGTACACAGAAAACATACAGCCGTCATTTGCTGGGGGGGATTGCCTCTGTCTGGCTATATCGAAAAGGCTTCATGCTAATGTGTACAACAACAGTACACAATTGTTAACCCATCAAGTAGACCTAGTCACCTGCATCATGAAAAGCGGCCTACTAGCTCTACCTCTCTGCTACTACTAGAGCTACAGAAATTGGAGACACAATCTGAGCACAAACAACTTACAGGTACAAACAAAGTGCAGTTCGGTCTCAGTAGAAAAAAAAACAATAAACCACTCACCTTGGTCTCACCTGTCTGCGTCATCCACAACCTGTTGGTGCTCCGTCGGAATCGTCAGCCTGCAGAAACCTAATAACTAGCACTCCAAGTTATATTTATGTATCGGTAGTTATTACAGCTCCGTCGTTAGAGTTGCATTATTACTGGACTGTGTCGCGTGAACGCACGAGTGAGTTGGCCTGTTCTCGCTGCACACACAGAGGCCTTGATCCCGCTGTCAAGCCATGCCTCTGATTGGTCCCACGGAAAGCGATAACTTGCCAATAAGCGGTATTTTGATTGGCTTCCACCCTCTGACCCCACCCCCCATCAAAAGAGGGCCAAAATTCGTAGACTTGTAAAAGCGATCCACACTTGTGAGCTTGCTGCTCCGAGCAGGAAGAGGTTCGCACAGCATGGCAAAACAGATTCACATTTGTACACACTCCTACTGCCACACAACTACAAAACATTTATACAGGTACGTTTTATATTTTAGGAGATGCAAAATATGTGTGCAGATCTACAAAATTAACCTGCAGATGCAAGATGTTTTTCCACAAATACATTGTATCTGGCACATATGTGAAATTATTCTTCACATTTGAATTTTATTTCTGGACATACAATCTTTATGGCCTTGTTCTAGTTCCATAGAAAGGAGCATGTGTGTGTTTGCGTGCGCGTTTCTGTGTGTGTTAACATGGGTCAGGAGAGAAGGTGTATATATTTATCTAGTTTAAAAAGCCAGCAAAGGGGGAGAAGGGGGTATGAGCCTGAAATGTTTCCTCTTGCTGATAGGATTTAAAAAAATGGCCGGTTTAGGACACGTGAAGAGAGAGGATAGTATGCATGCCCATCTTCGTCCCTCCCTCTCTCTATTCTTGGCCTCTCCACCCAATCTTAAGCTTAGTTCCTTGCTACCCATCTTGTTCTCTCATGCCTGTTTGTCTGTCAGAAAAGACAAACTGGCAAAAAAGAGGGATGGATTTGGAAGGGACATGGTGTATAACAGGAAGAAAGGAAAAGAAAGAGGGCAGGCACATAAATGGAGAGGAAGCGAAAGAGCAGGAACAAGGAATAGGAAGTACTGTAAGTGGTAAGAATGCAAATGAGAAAGAGACAATGCAGATTCATTGGGAGGCAGGCATGTGTGTTTATGGAGAAGACGTGAGAAATCATGGGCAAAAATGTATCAATTACATACGCCATCTGTTGACCGAAAGTGGTGAACAGTTTGTTTGCACATGCAGGCATGTAAACAAACACAGGCATGCACACACAGACATTTTCTTGTTTGCCCAACCATGTATGTACGGTACGTAGGTGTGCAGTCAGTGTGTCCTTGGATGTGACCTTTCAAATACAGCACACACAAAACTCCCAACCATGTGAACCATGCAGCATGAGCCACTGACATTCTAGAACGGCATGAGTGTTTACAAACCAAACAATACTCTTTTTCAATTATAATGGCTGTACACACACATCACATCCACCTCACATGTTTTCATCTACAGGCATACATGTGATTGCATTAATGAAAGATAGATAGATTGATAGAGAGAGAGAGAGGGGGAGGGGGGGGGCTCTCTCTTGAAGGAAAACATAAAGAAATGGATAAATGTCAGATGGTGCCATTTGTTACCTGAGAGGTGTAACATTAAGCTACTAAAATGCTACTGCTACAGAGGAATTGGGGAAAAGTGCAAGGACACATGAAGGGCAATTAAACACTGTTTCCTCAAACGCAGACATGCCCAGAATTAAACACAAACACGTCACGTTTTTTCCTGCCGACTGTTAACCACAAACTCATTCACTTTCCTCTCACATTCACTCCCCCCTCCCTTATTCTCTCTTTCTCTCTTTCACTGTCATTCTCTCTTTTCCTCTGCTCGCCTCTCCACAGCCCTCATTCACCTGCTCTCTGCCATTCATTTGTTCTCTCTGCCACACACCTCCCTCCTCTGACATGCGCATCGCCTGTGCCTCATAACTGTTTCACACACTACTGCATTTCAAAATGGCACCTATCTACTCGTTTTCATCTCTTATGCCATATTTCTCTCTCCCATACAGGCAAACACGAACTGACACACAGACAGACATGGAGAAACACACACCAATATGCATGCAAACAAGCGCGTACGCACGCACGCACGCACACGCACACGCACACGCACACGCACACACACACACACACACACACACACACATTAGTTATGTTGTGGGGATATATTTGTACAAGCTTCCTTATCATAAGTCAACTGCACCCCACACCTGTGCAGGAGGCAACCCCCGTGCTTGGGTCCTATTCCATCAGCTTTCACTGCCAGCGTCTGTCAATCCATCTCACTTTATTTCCTCACTAATAACCATTCAGCGCGCCGCCACTGCACCACACACCATCCTTCATATCTCTCTTCCTCTCCAATGTGCCACTATCTCTCTGCGGTCACATTACTATCAGTCACTTTTGCTCTCAGCATCACTGTGTCTGTGTTTCTTTTCAGCGTTCTGTCTTCATGCAGCAGGGCTGTCACACCACACCAGCCTACCATGTGACTCCCTGGCTGTGACCTTGGCGGTGTTCCGTCAACAAAGTCATTGGCCTCTTTTCATGCCACATGCCAAGGTCAGTGCACGGTAAGCTGCAATGCTGGATGAGCAGCTTATTCCCTTGTCAGCCTTCGGACTCTGTTCAGATGTCATCGCTATACGTAGTCTCGCTCCGCTATTCAGTGTGGAAAAATGTTGTGAACACATCTCCTCCATCCTAGCCTTCGAGTCAGGGCTGGATTGGGGGAGGAATTAGGCCCAGGCACTTTTGGCTTTAAGGGGCCCCTCATAACTTGCGCCACAGAACTGACTCAGCCACCAGTGAACGTAAAATATATATTTTTATTTCTGAAAATAGGGGCCCACGAGGATGCGGGGCCCACCGGGAAATGCCCATATGCCAGATGGCCAGTCCAGCCCTGCTTCGAGTCAGTCCTAAGAATTCTGGAGGGAGTTCAGATTCCTGGGGCCTCATTTATCATCAGTTCGTAGAATGTCTTCTAAAGTGTGTCTTACGAGTGAAATTTAGAATGTTTGCAAGTACAGAAAAATCGGGATTTATGAAACGTGCGTTGGCTGTTCCTACGCACACGTCTGCATGATAAATCCCACACCTTCCAAATCACTGTGCACGCGCGCATTCGGGGTAATTTGCATCCCGAAACGCCTCCAAGTAACCATATATGGTATTAAAATATATTCAAATGCCATGTGAATTCGAAGGCGCCACCCTGTTTGGACACACATGAACACACGCGGACACACGCGCCAGTCGAAGCGCTGGCGGGAAGTGTGGAGATAGAAACATTTCCGCAGCAGAAGTGGAGGTGCTTTCGACAGGAGGAGGACAGTGTTTCAAAATAAGTAAAAGAAGGAGACACACATGGACGAAAACACTGTAAAATAGCACACTGTCATACTCCATTGTCATTCAAAGCAAACTGTACCTGGCACGGTCAATATTATTTGCAATTTCGTGTTTCTTCCACTCGCACGCGTGGTCTGAGGTGTGCGTAGATTTAGGCACATTTCTACGTTCAAGTACATGTTCATAAATCCCATACTTTGCTCAGGAATCGCACGCACGCTTTACGCACAGATCTGTGCCTAAGAACGCTTGATAAATGAGGCCCCTGGTATTTGGAAGCGGCGGTAGGCTAAAGGATGATGGTGGTCTTGCATTCAGGCAGCCGTTGCTACATTTGCAAGGCAGGCATTGCTACTACATCTTTGTTTTTAGGCCCATCATTGCCAATCAATAAGCTGTTGGCTATGCTTGAAAGTATACAGTATCTCAGAGAGGCAAAAATAAGTTTTTTTTTGGTACAGTGTGTTGAGTTGATGTACTGAGTAGTTTTCTGACATCATTTGATTTGAATCATCGTTTGAAATAAAGATTTTATTTCATGGTGAATTTATTTGGTCAGTTTCATCATTTTCAATAGGATGATGTGATAATGTCACACACACACACACACACACACACACACACACACACACACACACACACACACACACACACACACACACACACACACACACACACACACACACAAACAGAGAAATTTGACTTGGGGTTGACCTGTTCAAAAAAGACTGCCATAAGCCCTGATGTACAAGCAGACACTCAATAGCCTATGTCAATAGGTCTCTTCAAATCAACAATGTCTGAAGTGGACATAAAAAGATGCTCAACATTATAGATGGAATATGCTCATTTTTTCACCATACAATACATGCTCCCACACACACGCCCACACAGTAGGGACATGCCGTACCCTCATCCTGTAATGGAGAAAGCATAACGGAGACACATGACAGCGAGGGGGCGTTACAATAGATCATTGTGCCCTGCGATCTCTCTACCGACACATCCAGAGCCTTGCTGCTGCCCCAGTAATTGAGACGGGATCCTGGAGAAAAAGCTTGGGTAATTGCTCTACCCTCCTCTCTGGCACTTTCTCCCTCCTCGCTATCCATCACCCCAGTCCTCCCCCCCTTATTTCGGCTTGCATTTATCCAAACAATTACAGTGAGTGGGTTTCTAATCTTCCAAAACCACATTGAAGCAGGAGTGTGATGTACCCCACCTGAAGGAGACCTGGAGTGTTTCTATGTTGATGAGACGAAAATGTGTGTCTGCGTGTGTGCTTTCATATTTTTGTGCATGATTTTGTGTGTGTGTGTGTGTTTGTGTGTGTGCACGTGTGTGTGAACATGTGTGCGTGCATGTGTGTCTGCGTGTGTGTGTGTGTGTGTGTAGGCCTATGTGTGTTTGTGTGTGTGTGTGTGCATTTGCACATGGGTGTGTGAGAGTGCGTGTGTGCCTTGTATGCGTGCATGACTGCGCGTGTGTGTGCGCGCGCGTCTGTGTGCATGTGCCTGTGTGTCAGAAAGTATTCTTTGTGCTCCGGGCATAAAGCAGTTATGGGAGCAGCGCTGGTCATAATGCCAGTAAAGCCATCGCATTACCATGACAATCAGCCCCTGTGAGGCTGCAGGGCTCAGGGGGGACCCGTGGCATCCCAGCAGTGGTCCATTATACTTCATAACATCTTCCCTCTTCAAAGACAGAGCAAGACAAGCAATCAGACCACCTACGCCCTTTCCTGGTTGTGTGAGAAGGTTTTTTTAACGTTATTTTATATGTCAAGATTTTGTTGATGTAAACGTGTATGTCTGAAGTTAGAAGCTCAGGCTAAAAAAAGGGGGATGAAAGAGAATCCAGAATAAAGCAAAGGAAAGGAGAAAAGAGGCTAAAATGCCATAACTTCAGTCACCGTCATGTATTCAGACCAGCCACTTATACCACCTGGAAGGAATGCATGGTCACACTGCGTGGGCATCAAGGGCTAATAAGCACGCTCCCCAATGACTTGTACCCTCCTCCTACCTAGTCTGGCAAGGGAGGGGAAGTGAGCCTGGTGAACAAGTGGACCTACCGACAGGGAAGCTGACAGGGGGGTTCAAAGGGGTCACTTGTCCCGGGCCCAAGGAAAGAGGGGGCCCAGAATTAGATCCTCATTATATTGTATGTATTGGGTTTGGGGGGCCCTTTCAGATGTCTTTGTCCCGGGCCCAGCCAAAGCTGTCAGCGCCCCTTGCCTACGGATGGCGTCATGCAGTGGCACTCTTCATGGGGAAGGTCAGGGGTCAGGAGAGCTCCCGGGGCCTGTAGTACCTGCCCCTGCACGGCTCGTCCCCCGCAAAGATGCGCTGGCAAGGAGTAGGAGTAGGAGGATCTTTTGTCGGAACTGAATCATCTACCCTTTAGCACTGCAGACTGGAGGGGATGAAATGTTATGTGATAGCTTCTCACTGTGCAGACAGCCTCCTGTTGGTTGCCTTTACTGCGCATGCACTGTTGTGCAGCTGACAGGGGTGTCGCACCGGGGGCTAAAGTGTGATTGAGTTACCAGGGGCCCATGTAGGGGGCTCACACACAGTCCGATTTATGTAGATAGCCTATATGGCAGGGGGGGTCCATTGGAGTTGATTGTAGGGCCCACAATTTGCTGCTACTTCCCTGCAACGGACCTCTGATTCACCCTATATAATAATGCACCTGTCTTCTAGAAACTGTGTAATGGAGTAATGAAAAAAATGATTGCATTGAATAATTTCTTCCTATCGTTAATTCAGCATGCATCATGTCACCCAAAAATGAGTGAAAAATATAGGCCTACTGCTGTGTGCTGTGCAGATGTCTGGGTCTCTGATGGGGTCAAGAATGATTCACTGACCAAAGAGAATAATTTGTTAGCGTTACATTATTAGAAATAGACTTCAAGAAAAGAAATTAAATTAGATTCACATTGACTCAGAAGTGTGCAGCAAAAAAAGGCAATGCGCCTTTGTGACCGCTACTTCCCTTTTTTTTGTTCCTCTGTTTTCCACATTCATGAAAAGTTTGTAATAAATGTTGAGTCACATTTCATGAAATAGTCATGAATGCTTCATGTGTAGTTTATGGCGGCTGCTATTTCTGTGTTATGAAAGTCAAGTAAAGTATAACCTAATAGTTTTTGTGATCTCATTTACTCTAAAGAAGACCAAAAATGAGTTAGAAAAAGACACCTTGGCATCATCAATTAGATTTGTATCTCTGCTGGGCACTGCAAATGTGTGATCAATTATTTCAACATCTCCTGCCCTCTTTCCCCAACCCACACACATTTCATCATGAATGTCTGTCTACCAGATGCTACCATCATGCAAGTGTTTTTATGACCACCAGCAATTAATACACCCAAGGGGTGGTGATTAATAATATTGACAGATAAATATTACACAGAAACAAAATGGGAAGAAGCTGTCTTCTCTGACTGTGGTTTTAGGCTATTTTACAAAGTATGTTTGTGGTGTATGTTTCTATAGACTACTTAAAAAATGAGAAATGTATTCAATGACTTCCTATTACCTGCTCATAATGACGAAAATGTCAAATATTTGTACCGTGAAAATAAACATCTGCATAGACTTCTTGTACATGTACTTTGCCTTTGCACTGTAGGTATATTGCCAATTGAATAACTAAAAACATCTTTAGTAGCCTATGTTTTGACAGGTGACTGGAAAAAGCCCTCTTTCCCATTTTATTTCACCTTGCAGACATTACAACAGCTTCATAATGTTAATCGTGGCCTTACCCAGAAAACGTCATTTTTAAAAAATGACTCCGGATCGGCCCTGCAGGATGGGTTCCAGTGTAATACCTTCAGTGAAAAACAAAGCTCCCAAAAGGGGAATTTCCCCATCACTAATCCTTTCATCCCGCCTGATTCGTGCACTGCTGATATCAGTCTCCTTCAGCTGTCAGGTCTAAAATTAACACCATCTCTCTGCTCTATTGTCTCTGGGCCGTGAGGCACGCCGCGCCGTGCCGGCTGATGGCTTTGACACTTTGCACTGTGGATGTTTCATGGAGATGTGAAAAGGCAGGAAACACAGAGAATGAATGAATCCTAAAATAATGAAAAATGATCTTTGCTTTTGGTATCGTTAAATAGCGGCTCTCAGACTGACAAAAGAGGCCCGGCTCAGCCAGCACTTCTCAATTACGGCACATGCCACCATGCAATATCCATCTTCTTCTAGTGTACTCACACAGTCACCTCTGACGTCTGCAGTTTCTAGATAGACAAACTACCATCAATTCTCACTCTCCTCTGTACTGTATGTGCACTATAAGGGGATAGCATTACTATCCATCATGTAGAGCAGTGGTTCCCAACCTATGGGTCGGGACCCAACTTATGGGTCGCCAAAGATCCACAGGGGGTCGCGTAGCCCTCTTGATTTTAAGGGGTTTCATTTGAGATATATATAGCCCATGATGATTAGCCTAAATGACAAAGCATTTAACTAATACATGCTTAGAAGCAGCAAATTGTATGTGCTACATTAAACATGTAGGCTATTCTATATTTGACCAAAGACTAATAAAATAACTAAAATTAGTTTTCCCAGGAAACAGAGGCCATCTTGTGACTCCGTCTCGTGCGGGCGCTCGCGTGGTTGGGTCACCAAAGCTTACAATAGTAAAAACATGACCCTTAACCCTCTGAGGTCTAAGGCTTTTCAGAGGCTTTTAGGCTGCTTGCACCACCCTAACATTTTCAAGTATTTTCATTTCATATATATATACAGTACTTGGGACCTGGAAGGTCTGAGGTTTCTAATGGTGTGACTTATACAGTGCCCTCCATAATTATTGGCACCCCTGGTTGAGATGTGTTTTTTAGCTTCCAATTATTTTATTTTTTTTCTAAATAATATGGGACCTTCATGGAAAAAAAGAGAAAATTCCAACCTTCAATACAAGTGCATTTATTCAGTGGGGAAAAAATCCCACATAAAGAAATAATTATTTGACATCAAATAATGTGTGTCACAATTATTAGCACCCCTGGTGTTAATATTTTGTACAACCCCCTTTTGCCAACAAAACAGCACCTAATCTTCTCCTATAATGTTTCACAAGATGGGAAAAGACAGAAAGAGGGATCTTCAGCCATTCCTCTTTGCAGAATCTCTCTAAATCATCCAGAGACCTGGGTCCTCTCCTCTGTACTCTCCTCTTCAGCTCACCCCACAGGTTCTCAATGGGGTTGAGGTCAGGGGACTGAGATGGCCATGGGAGGAGCTTGATTTTGTGTCTGGTGAACCATTTCTGTGTAGATTTGGCCATATGTTTAGGGTCATTGTCTTGCTGAAAGACCCAGTGACGACCCAGCTTCAGCTTTCGGGCAGAGGGCAACAGATTTTGATTTAAAATGTCCTGGTATTTCAAAGCATTCATGATGCCATGCACCCTAACAAGGTTCCCAGGGCCTTTGGAAGGGAAACAGCCCCACAGCATCACTGACCCACCCCCATACTTCACAGTGGGTATGAGGTGCTTTTCAGCATGCGCATCTTTCGTGGTACGCCAGACCCACTTAGAGTGTTTGTTGCCAAAAAGCTCAATCTTGGTCTCATCTGACCAAAGCACACGGTCCCAGTTGAAGCCCCAATACCGCTTGGCGAACTCCAGACGCTTGCGTTTATGATTGTGAGTGAGGAAAGGTTTTCTCCGTGCATGCCTCCCAAACAGCTTGTTGGCGTGTAGACAGCACCTGATGGTTGATTTGGAGACTTTGTGACCCCAGGATGCTACCATTTGTTGTAATTCTGTAACAGTGAGCTTTGGAGATCTTTTGATTTCTCTTACCATCCTCCTCACTGTGCGTGATGGCAAAATAAACTTGGGTCCTCGTCCAGGCTTGTTTACCACTGTTCCAGTTGTTTTGAACTTCTTAATTATTCCTCTCACAGTGGATATGGGCAGCTGCAGTTGAGTGGCAATCTTCTTGTAGCCTCTGCCTGACCTGTGAAGGTCGACGCACATCTGCCTCACTTGTATGCTGTGTTCCTTTGTCTTTCCCATGTTTAAGAGTGGATAAGAGAAATGGCCTCTGTGTCACGTCATATTTATACCCCAGGGAAACAGGAAGTGATGAATTACTAATTAAATGTTCCTACATACTCTGGTAAACTTTGTAAACTACTGTAGAAATGACAGAAATGCTTCAATTATATTTATTTCCTGGGAATTGTTAAGGGTGCCAATAATTGTGGAACAGGTGATTTAATGAAAAATAATTATTTTTTAGTCAGGGATTTTTTTATTTTCTTACAATTCATTTGAGTTGAAGGCTACATTTTCCTACAATTTTCAGTGTGACAGTATTCTTCTGCAATAAACACTGAATTTATTTTAAGGCTTTTAACACATCTCAACCAGGGGTGCCAATAATTATGGAGGGCACTGTATGTTTCAATGACAAAAACTCACAGAGTTACAGATTTGTTTTTGGAGACACATTGCCCTCTGAAGGGCACTCGGGCCTCAGAGGGTTAAGAAAAAGGTTGGGAAGCACTGATGTAGAGGAAAGAGGAGATGAAGAGGAATAGGAGGGAGGAGCGTTAAGAGAGTAGGAATAGTGCAAACAGTGTAGTGAGGGTGGCTGGCTAATGATGAGGGTGAAGGTTGGAGTCCATCCTTGGAATGGCGTTGTCCTGGCTCACCACCTTCATCCTCCACAAACACACATAGGAACTAATGAGATTTTTACTATTGCACGACTCCACTCCTTTTCCTCTTCCCTCCCTTCAGCCCTCCCCCCATCCCTCCACACCACCTCCACTGTATGGAGTTTAATCAGCTCATGCCTCATTCAGTGGTGTCTTACTTACATTATGATTAAAACGGTGAGCATAGTGCGGGGTGCAAGGTATCACCTACTGCATAATGTATGGGGGATTGCTGGACACAGTTAATGACGGTGGGGAAGGAGACTGCTCCCTGGAGCAGGTACCTCTTGATTGCAGACTTCTGCAATAACGTTGACTGGACACTCAGGAAACAGAGAGAGGACGGCAGTTCAGAGTGCACACATACACAATCTCTCGCTCTCTATAGCTCTCTCTCTCTCTCTCTCTCTCTCTCTCTCTCTCTCTCTCTCTCTCTCTCTCTCTCTGAATGCTTGCACCATAAATACCAAGCAGTATGCACAGGTTTTAGAGAAGATGCAACAAGCCATCAATCAATTTCTGGAAATTGGAAAAGGAAAAAGGAAAAATGGTTTCAGAAGACACACTAGGGCCTTGATAAGGCACCCCCCCCCCCAATAAGCTCAAGCTGCTGTGCTGCAGTGAATTGAAGGGGTGGGTAGCTATGGAAGTAATCACGGTTATGAATATCTGACCAAATATTCAACAACTCATACATAAAGTCACATCAAGTTCAAACTTATTAAATTATTCAATGGTTATATTTGTTGCACGTGTAAATGCTAGATTTGTGGTATGATAGAGTCCTGCAAACTGAATTAGAGATGCAATCAAACCAAGGACGTAGTCAAGGTCAAGGCTAAGGTCACCATCTCGATATGTTTTTTTTTTTTTATGTTTGCGCAGTCCGTTACATTTGTTCTTCTTTAAGTTATTTTTTTGTTTTACTTTTTTGTTCAGCACCAGGGGTTGTGCCCAAGCAAAGCCACAAGTGACCGTGACACCATCTAGCTATGGGGTCATTCCACGCCAAATCAACAAGAGCCCACACACTTAGGTCTCAAAAAATTCTGAAAATATTACTGAGTGTACCCATGGTACTTAAGAGAAACACTGTTCATTTATTTGAATGTAAGATGTATACTCTCCATGTTACAGCCAATTTTACTGGGGGAGGGGGGTGCCCATTTTGTTCACACTCTTTTTTTTGTCAAAGTTCACAAGCCCGTAGCTCAATAACTAAACCATGTAGGAAGCTCAAATTTGGCATGCTGGTACATAGATAGGAATAGTTTGTTGCAAAACTGTCAGTTTTGGTCTGTATGATCCTGCATCGTCATGGCATTCCCTCAAAGATGATACAAATTGCACTGGAGTTTTTGGCTGTGCTCTGTTTAGGCCTTCAGAAGACATATTTGTGCTCAACATAGCCTCTTGATTTTTTCCCCTTGTAGAGACAAGTAGGAACACTCTCATAAAAATCTATAAATAGAAAGGAAATCCCATCAGTGTTTGACCAGAAGACCTCACAAGTCTGACAAATCATTTTGGGTGTCATTTTCAGAGCTCCAGAACCCCTTGTGGGATTGTCCACAGATTTTTATTTTATTTTTTTCTTCATTCTCCATGAATTCTTCTTTTTAAAAATGCAAATGAGACTTGTCTTATGTGATGTTTTCTTTTGTAATTTCCAACCTGAACATGGGCAACATGCACATTGAGGGCAATATGTTTTCTATGCGTTTCTTCCGCTGCCATCTGCTGGTCAAAAAAAGTAACAACATGAGTCCTTGTGCCTGACCTACTGTCTCTTTTGGTGAGCGAACCTGCTCCCACATTGAACGCTCCTGAAATCATTGAAATTGAAAGGGATACCTGCACCCCTGCACAGGGACTCTCGGGTGATCATGTCTGGGCAAAATTTGCATTTGATTATTTAGTCTTTACATTAAATGTTATCGAAATCATGTTGCTCTCTTTTTGCATTTTGCCCATGTTCAGGGTGGAAATTACAAAAGAAAACATCACACAAGACAAGTCTCATTGGCATTTTTAAAAAGAAGACTTCATGGAGAATGAAGAAAAATATAAAATAAAAATCTGTGGACAATCCCACAAGGGGTTCTGGAGCTCTGAAAATGACACCCAAAATGATTTGTCAGACTTGTGAGGTCTTCTGGTCAAACACTGATGGGGTTTCCTTTCTATTTATAGATTTTTATGAGAGTGTTTCTACTTGTATCTACAAGGGGAAAAAATCATGAGGCTATGTTGGGCACAAATATGTCTTCTGAAGGCCTAAACAGAGCACAGCCAAAAACTCCAGTACAATTTGTATCATATTTGAGGGAATGCCATGACGATGCAAGATCATACAGACCAAAACTGACAGTTTTGCAACAAACTATTCCTATCTATGTACCAGCATGCCAAATTTGAGCTTCCTACATGGTTTAGTTATTGAGCTACGGGCTTGTGAACTTTGACAAAAAAAAGAGTGTGAACAAAATGGGCACCCCCCTCCCCCAGTGAAATTGGCTGTAACATGGAGAGTATACATCTTACATTCAAATAAATGTACAGTGTTTCTCTTAAGTACCATGGGTACACTCAGTAATATTTTCAGAATTTTTTGAGACCTAAGTGTGCGGGCTCTTGTTGATTTGGCGTGGAATGACCCTATGACGTTTTCTGTCTGGCAGAGATTGAAGATACATTATAAACCTAAAAATGTGCCATTTGATTATAACACTACTTTTCTTGTTATCTCATTACTCCCAATACTCCTTAGCAGGACAGACTATCCCAATTATCTGCTTTAGTTGAAAACACAGTGGGTGAAAGCTTGTAACCAGTGCGGTCTTTTCTTCAGTGAAGAGTTTGATGTTTTACTCAGTCTGACATTTTCTGGATGTCTTGTGGTTCATCATGCCACTCTTACTCGATCCTCAGTAGGTAAGATCAAAGCACATAAACAAATAAAGAAAAGCATTGTTAATGAGCTCACACTGGCATGGCATCTAACTTTTACCGCATTGCTGAGTGGCTCAAAGCCTGTTGAGTCACAGACTGCATTTCCCTCTGTCTCCAAAATAATTAAACACCTCTTAGAACAGACAGAAACAGTAGATAGAAATTTGGAGATGAAGAACACACCACACCACAAGGTGTAACTTTGGAAATTTGGAGAGAAGTAGGTTCCAGAATGTTTTCCGAAGTTGTAAAACCCTATCTTCCTACCCTACCTATCTACAATCTTCTTATCTGCCCAATCTTCATTGCCCATTGCACCACTACGGTGTGAAGGTTCTTTAGCAGGGTAAAAGCACAGTTCTGCTCAAAATTTTGCAATGCACACAACATTATAGGTGACATATCAGAGTTCAGAAAGGAACAAAATCTTTGTGCCCGTGTAACTGGTGTAACTGTGACCAAGACAGCAAGTCTTTGTGATGTATCAAGAGCCACAGTATCCAAGGTAATGTCTGCTTACCACCAAGAGGGATGAACCACATCCAATAGGATTAACTGTGGATGCAAAAGGAGGCTGTCTGAACTCTCTGAAAGGGATGTTGGGGTGCTAACCCGGACTGTATCCAAAAAACATAAAACCACAGCTGTCCAAATCACGGTGTAATTAAATGTGCACCTCAACTCTCCTGTTTCCACCAGAACGGTCCATTGGGAGCTCCACAGGGTCAATATTCACTGACTGTCACCCAAACATCCCTTTCAGACAGCTTCCTAGTGTGTCCACGGTTAATCCTTATGTGTGTGTGTAAGTGCAATCCTCACACACACACACACACACACACACACACACACACACACACACACACACACACACACACACACACACACACACACACACACACACACACACACACACAATATCAAACTAATCCAAGTAGCACCACGAACCTGAAGGATGAAACCCGAAAGGAAGCACTAAAGAGGAATGAAAATGCCCTTGGCTCTTCCATGCTGATCACCAATCTTTGCATACCCGGCCCATCACCTTCCTTTCCCAGATTGCTGCTCTGCTACCACCAGCTTAGGGCTGGGCGATATGGAAAAAAATACTATATCACGATATGGATTACATTATCACGATAACAATATATATCACGATATAGCACAATTACATACGTTTTCAGTTATTCTCTTTATTTTCTCTTTATTTTTTCACGTCGCAAAACAACCTTTCTTTAAAATGGATTTTTTTTATTCTTATTTTTACAGTTACATGAACTTATAGTGTGTATTGTGACAACATGAAATGCATTTAAATGATATTCAATTGTATAAAATTGATAAAATTACTATCACAATATAAACGATATAGTAGAGAGGTCACAATATACACTTTTATATCACGATCACGATAACGATATATATCGTCATATTGCCCAGCCCTACACGAGCTTGTAGATAGGTGATTCATCACCCTCACCATATTCTGCTCTAAAGTCTACAGTAGGTGTTAACAACTACACCCTCCAAAGCACATTTATTATAAGTGGAAGGATTTACACCTACTCGCTGATTCACAGCTCTCGAAAACGGGGCCAATCCTCACAAGTTCACACTGTTAGCCTCTGACTTTAGTCTCATGGTTGTTGTGTATATATAGGGTCCTCAGTGTAATGAGATTTCTTAATAAATACGTGAGCATTCTCACCCAGACAGTGAGTAGGGCTCACCTGTAGCATTGTTGATGGGCACAGCGTGTCATGGGACTAAATAAGTCATGATATCTTTTTATTTTTGTCCTAAATGATCATCATCATAGTCATCGAGTATATGAGTCGAGTATACGAGTCATCATATATATTTTTTTAATAACTTTTCCCACTTTTTAAAATGCACCCTGTTTAAATGCAAAGTTGACCTTCGGGTCTTCTATGACACATTGACCACAGTTGACCTATATTTGCCACTTTTCAGTTCATTTAATGCATCCCCTCACAAGATAATTGAAATATAATCAATTCAGCGTTTAGCCCTTCCCATTACGGGAAAATGGGAAACCTGACAGTTCAGGGTCTTGTGGATATTCATTACGGGTATGCTCTGAATCATTCTCATTTAGCACTCATTGGCCCCAGTGCAGCCTGAGCTCCTTAGGGCTCGATGAGGCGGATGGTCACCAATTAAAGACAACACTCTCTGGAGGGCAGTCTCGCAGAACAGAACAGTGGCGCTGTGTGACCCAGTTTGGCTTCAAACGACCCAGGACAACCGAGGCTTGGCTTTAGATGAGGTTCTACGGCTCCCAATGTCAACCAGACCTAGACTCATGACCTGCTCAAAGGATTATTTTATTGTCATTTTCCATTCTAGGTTACTGCATTTTGCACTCCAGAGTAACACCGGCAGGGGTTGAAAGACACGACACCTGCTTCACTTTATTTTCTCAGCAGCCGTCGGTCCAGTGACTGATGCGCCGTCCACTCTGCTATTCACCTCAGTCACACCTCAGGTCCTAATGTGCTCTTGGTGTTCTCCTTTTCTGCTCTCCTCTCTATGGGGAGAATTTCATTTCTTTTTTTTTCTGGAAAATGGTAGAGGCATCGCTCTGCGTGTGTGTGTGTGTGTGTGCACCTTAACCTTGGCTCTCTCTTTCTCCCGAGACAGGGACAGCTCTGCTCCCAGAGATATGTCCACACTTGTCCTCATGTCAGTACGTCGGGTCTCACACTCCTGTAATTATTCATGCCTTCACTGCCTCTCTCTCTCTCTCTCTCTCTCTCTCTCTCTCTCTCTCTCTCTCTCTCTCTCTCTCTCTCTCTCTCTCCCTCTCTCCTCCCCCTAGTCTGTCTCCTATTTCCTCTGTCTCCCCCTGCCATCGCTCCTCACACCTGGTGACTGCCCTGCATGACAATGCCATTCCAAGAGCCAACAGCAGAGCCGATCGGTTTGCCGCACAGAAGTGCTTTTATTACGAAGTGCCTGTCTGTGTGTACACAGTACTGTATGTTATTAGCTCTGGAACCATGCCCGCCAGACTTGCCAATGATTGTGGTTAGTCTAGCTCCCAGATGTGGGAAAGGAAAGCTCATTAAAACCGCAGGCAAGAGGTTCATGTTCATTATCACACATCGATGGCAGGAGGCGGCATGCGGGGAGAACGATTCAAGGGCTGTGCTGTGTCCTGAGAGGCGACCGATTAGTGAAGGTTACACACTGTTTGTGTTCACAAAGGGTTTTGTCAAATCAAGAAAATACAAATAAAATATTTATTTTTGTACTTTTCATAATATTCCTTAACATTTCTAATTCTATACGTATATGTGGACATTATTCAATGTTATTTGACACTCTTTATGAAGCATTAATTTTGACGTGGGCTGTGTTCATATGTTCACATTTCTGCGCTGCCTGCACAGCGCAATACGAATTTACGATTGAAATGGCGAAGTGCGCAATCAATCGTATCATATATTGTAGTGAAGATAATGGTCTGCTGGAAGAGGGACATCAATTTTCTGTGCAATGCTGGTTATCCGATGCACAACATTGCTTAAACATATTTGCCTAATTCATGTTGATAAATGGATGTGTAATGAGTGTGCTTTCTTTTATTTATGTAATTAACAAGTCCCACACTCTTTTCAAAATAGCCAGATTCAAGCTGTTGCTGAACATTCTTCTTTTTTTTTAAAGATTTTTTTTTTGTCTTTTTGACTTTATTCATGATAGTACAGTGCAGATGGTGACAGGAAACGAGTTGGGAGAGAGATGGGGAAGGGTTGGCAAAGGACCCAGGCCGGGAATCAAACCCGGGTCGGCCGCATAGCAGACGAGTGCCCTACCATTTGAGCCAAGGTGGGGCCTGCAGAACATTATTCAGCAAAGTGATGCAAACTTGCCTGATTATCATGATGAACCAAAACGTACCGAGATGTTGGTCTGACCAAGAATATAACTAGAAATGTTCTCTGCTAAGGAAGCTGTTTGATAGAACATTTGACTATGTTACACCCTATTTTTATTTTAAGTCTGTCTGCCTTCTTTCTGTGGACTTAAGGGTGGTTTATGCCTCGAGATCAGCGTCCCTGCGTCGTGATGCAGTGAGCCGCGCAGTTAACGGAGTGAAGCCCCCCCCCATCACGCAGGTACTCTGGGGCACCTCCCCAAAATTGTGTCTCGACGCAGGTAGCGACGGCGTGGAGGGCGAAAATAGGTCTCTGATTGGTCCTCTCGACCAGCCGCTCTGTCCTTGAGTCGAGAACAAGCTACTTCCTTGTTCTACCTTCGTCGGTCTACGGACTGTGAGCTCTTCATTAAATAAGTTGCCCGTGCTTTGTCGTTTCATTTATTTACACGAACCAAAGACAACACGTGCGCTTGCAAGTTACGACGCTGAAGTTATTTGGACAGTTGAACAGTGGTTCCGAGGTCGAGGAAACATTCCGCTTCGTGCGACCTATCCTCGACAAATGAGCCACTTCTTTGTTCCAAACTACTCGCTGGCTGCCAGTGCGATAAAAAATGCACGTGACAAAGATTTAATGTTTCATTTTCATTGTCCTCGAGTCTGTGAAGCTAAAAATCAACCGACACGTCTAGGTTACTCTTTATATTGAAGGCAGTTTGAGCGTGAAATGACATCGCGCAGACCGCGCTTCAAAACAGGGCATAAACCAAAATGAACTGCATCATGGCTGGGACAAGCTCACTCCGTGGCACTGAAAGGAAGTATAACCTGCCCTTTAGAAACTGGAATGTCAAAATGTCCCGCAATTCAAATTGCTGTCACTAGGGGCATCTAGATTTCTAGGCTAGCAATGGTGAAGAATCTTTTAAAAAATCCTGGTTCCGGTTGGTGATCCGGATCACCGCCAAAGGTGTATCACTAGTTCCTTTGGTCACTTCCAACAACTCCACAAAGTTTCATCCAAATCCGTTCATAACTTTTTGAGTTATCCTGCTGACAAACAAACAGACAGACACACAAATCAACACGTCCGAAAACACAACATCCTTGGCAAAGGTAATAACGTTTCCCAAATGACCTGGTAAGTTAACCCGCCTCCCTCAGTTTGCAACTGGCCGAAGACAGAAAAGGCTATGCTGATTTTAACATTTTCTTAATCCCAATAGAACGTCTTTGATTAAACCACGTCACTGCCTTGAACACGCCTCTAACCAGGAACGTTGGAGCTGTTCAAAGTTGATGGCTTCCGGATTTTTCCAGCGCTCAGAAATGATATTTGTATTGCTCCTGGTGTCACTAGGAGGGCTTGATCTGCAGATGCAAACTGCATTCTCAGATATTAACCTGTGAGATCATCCATCCCCTCATGAATAGAAGAGAACAGTGGCCGGAATTTATAACATAAAAATCAAAATGCCAAAAGCAACAGAATAAAACTAATTGTCACAAAACATTCATTGTTTGGTTCACACTGAAGTTGAAGGCTGCATGTCACAAGTGATGCTGGATAGGTCAACTGATCACTTGATCATTTGACCAAAAATGGGGCTAAAGGAATTTGATTGAGTGCATCTTAATATGCGACCTTGCCTCCTCCACTTGCCTCCTCCACTTGCTTCTCGTCATGATGACATCACTGACAACAGCATTATATTTCAATATCTTGCAAAAGCTCAATTGTAGAGACTTTTTCTCTTTTGCAATTGGGATGGTGAATGAAAAACAGTCCCTCAAAAGTTGTTGTGGCTAGGCTGAGAGCTGGGAAACTTTATCGTTTTCTCCACGGAGGAGGGGCCAGGAGGCGGGACGAGGAGACAAGCGCAAGTGGAGGAGGCAAGGTCGCATATTAATACGCACTCAGTGTGATGGGGGCCTGATGGGCATGCCCTGCTGAGAGACCGCATCTGACAGCATGACGTTGTCAAGCTAAACAGCCATGCATGAGGAGAAAGATTAACACATTCTCACTGATGGGCAGATAACAGAGACTGGAGAGGGGAAGAAGAGAGAAAACAGTGTCAAAATACACATGCCAAATTGGCAATCTGTATCATTTCATTTTACAGAGCAACATAACTCGGAGAAATATTGCACAGATCCAAAAATAACCCGTCTTTCAAAGTAGTCTAATGGAATTTTGTCTGTATACAGCCTTGCTGCATCCCATAAATACCTTTCTGTCTGCCGCAAGCGAAGCCTGAAGCCAGTGTCAAAACCATGGTAAAGCGTTCTCCTGGGGGGCATAAATCAGTGCATCACACCACTGCAGCTGTCACTCTATCCGTCTCTCAAATCCCCTCTGCCTAAACTCCTTGATCAGGCAAGCCTAGAGCATTTTTGTTCCACAAAACCTTCATATCAGAACTGAAATAGCCCACTTGCCCTCCCTGTCCTGCATCTCTGTGTAGGCTATGTCATATAGCATGCATGCTTTTAAACCTGCCTATCAATTATTCACAAGGGCACGAGACTTGCTGCTATTTCTGAGAGCATGCCAGGTTAAGGCCACATAGAGCTTTACTCTTGAAATATTTACTACGAGTCTAAAATTACTGCATTTTCCCCTGAGTTTACTAAAGATAGCATTGTGCCTGGTGAATGTAACAAATCATATACAGCAGATATCAAGTCAGGTCACATTTATTATAAAGCACTTTAAAAACAACAGCCAACAAGCTTTGCATTACTGGTTAGTGTCACACATGAGTGAAACACATGCAGAGAACAGAGTGCATGTAAACGACAATAAATTGTTCACTCCAATAACCTGTTTATTCCAATAACCTGATAATTGTGTAGTGTAAACGGTCTCAATAAGGCCTTCATTTTGTATTGAACACTAAAGGCATAAATGTTGTAAGGTGAAACATACAGCCTGTATTCTTCTTGATAACCTTGGAGAACCCAATACGTATTTCTGTATTTATACAAGTTGTGGTGTGCTGAAGTGGGACTGCTTTAAGGAGCCATAGTGGCTCATGCACAGACATAGCCTATCACACTTTCTGACAGAATCGTCTGCTGCTCCATACACATACCTCACAACAAATCACAAACAAATCTGCCAAGTGCATACACATACAGGAAACCATGACCGCAAGAATGTGTACTAATTATGTAACATAGTGACACGGTGAACAACAACAGTGAAAGAACGAGAAATACGAGTTAGCAAGCGAGAGTGAAAAACATCGGCAGGCTCTGATGAGACAGTGACAAATGCTGTGGCTGTGCAGGTTGTTGTTCCTTTTCCCGACATGTGGATGTGCCAGTCCGTCCGCTCACGCGGGGCTGACTGGCTTTGACAGACAGTTTGAAAGGGCCAGAATGACAGTGATTATATCTGGGGGACATGTCAGACATATCTGAAATGAAAGCACTCCCACAAACAGCTGTGAAAGCGTGAGCACTGAGACCTTGTCAGGGGAATCACAATATGCAGCAAAGGAAAATATATGAGGGTGAATAACAATTTTTCCTCATTATTAATATATCACTATGCAGCTAAAGGAGAATATGGCTCACCAAAGCAAAGCATCATACTTCAATTTTTTTGCACAAAATGAATGCTTACTAGCCATGATGATTTTTTTTTAAACTTTGGGTTTTATCCAACATTGGCGTCCCATTTGATCTGTGGGGTTTGGTCCCAAAGCTGAACTTCATAGATACTGCAATTTAACGTTTTCATGGACACTGCATTGTAATCACCAATTCACAGTTAAACACAAGTTAAACACAAATTAAGTGTTACTGATGTGCTGTCCCTTCTACTATTCACCTCAGTCACACCTCAGGTCCTAATGTGCTCAAATGAACTACCATAGCATGGAGCAATCAGTGGTGCTAAACAGCCCACATAGTCTCAGTGGCAGAGAAGCATTCATCACCATGATGCTGTTAAGAGAGAGCTCCATAGATGCTTGTGTGTCTGCGACTATGGCAGACCTGCTTAAAGCAATGTCAACACAGCTGACAGTTTTTCCGTAGAAACGTTTATTTCACCCATTGATGCATGAACTGAATGCGTCGGCTGGAATTAGAGCAAAGCTGGATGGAGGAATTGTTTTGACGCAAGGCTCGGCAAGGGTGGGAGAGGTCAGGAGTAGTCTGTTGGGGGCATGTACATTTATCCACAGGAGGCTGTAGGAGTGGGTGTACAATTGAGGTGTTGTGGGCACACGTGTAATTGTTTAAACTTGAAGCAGCTTTGCCATCGTCACAGCTCCCCCAACTTCATCGCAGACAAAATGTCAGTGTCACATTTGATGCAGAAAAAAACGATTTGTTTGTTTCACCTCTGCTGTTCTTAACAGTCCCCTTCCGTCTCCCCTCTATTTATTTCCTCCACCATTTTCACCACAGGGACACCAACAAACAGAGGGAGGCTTTTCACAAACAGCTGAATCACAAAACAAGCTGAAATTGATTTGTGGCTGAAGAATGGCAGAGTGATTCAGCGCCTGTTTTTTAAATTATTTTTTTCTATCCCAAATGTTGGGGATGTGCAGTATCAACACGTGAGGTTCACATGCTGGCATAGAGACATGTGCACACGTGAATCCACAGACCACACTCTACACACACTTGCACGTGTGTGCATTCATATTCTGATAATAAAACCAAACACTGCTAAGCACTGTTAACCTGTAAAAAACATTCTTAACCTAGAACTGTCATTAGATCAATGTGTATCCATTTTTATCCATTACATTTCATCATTAACAGCAATATGACCCATGAGAACCATAATAACATGCACACTAACACCCCCCCAACCCATCCCCAACAAACACACACGACACGCACACACGTGCACACACACACACACACACACACACATACACGCACACGCACACACACACACACACACACACACACACACACACACACACACGTGCACACACACACACACACACACACTTTCAATATTGCGTTTACAGGGGGGCATGGGATAAATGTGATCGCCTAAGCAGGAATCATAGCGAGGCAAGGCAGAAGGCAATTCTGGATTACGTCTGGTCAGGACAGGAAGACACAATAGAGTGGTTTAGTAGCCTCACATGTAAGCAGACTAGTGTGGCCAATAAACCATCTGTAATCATGTCAGCTGTACGGTAAGGCCACACCATTGCAGTGATGGGGAATACCCCCCACAGAGGACATTTACCGTATGTGCATGCACATTAATGACCGCATCTCAAATTTCCCAGAGGCATCCGGTTTATCTGAAGATAAAAATGTCAGCTCTATTTCTGTCACTGAGAAGCACCTGAATAAGGTACAGTGTGTGAAATGAAATAGGCCCTTCGCAGACCAATGGCAACAGCTTATCACTCTCTCCAGGTTGGACAGTCAGGGACACTCATCCCTCCAGGCACATTAAGACACACAATACAACACTTATACCATATGGGGAAGAGGTGTTTAATACATATAGCCTACACGTTATACATCTGAGCCAAAGTGTGTTTTTTTTAACGTCAAGATTATTCAAGTCTTATTGCATGTTAAGGAGTTAACCAGGCTGTCCTTTCACTTCAAGCTGTAACCTGCAGCTTTGTATGTGCTACCGTAGTTAGCAACTATGGATTCGAGAAATGCACTCATGTACTGTATTGTACTCTACTCAAACAGCAAAGCTACAATTTCAACTGTAATCAGCTATTGGTCTTGGAATCAATACATTATTGAGCCTCAAGTCACGCCTGAAACCAATGTAATATTTTTTGACCAAGAAACGAACAATGCACGAAAGTTCTGGTGTCCTGTATTGCAAAATCATCAGTAATTTTCGGAGTGAGGAGTCAGAACACTTGAAATCTATTTTGTTGTTTTGTTATTTCATGGCTGGATTACGTTTCGACTTCAACAGTATTAATCAGATTCTTAGATTCTCACTCCGAAAACACAGTCAGCCTTTGTCCTGCACCTTTTCCTGGGATGTGCACAATCTTACCCTTCAACTGAAAAGCCATCTGTAATTCCACACTGTAAATGCAAGTAGTTTACAGGAGAGGTGCCAGCCCCACACTTCCACACTATCCTCGCTTACAGAATGTGGCTAGATAGAGCAAGTGGCCTTGCTGTTGTTATGCCCATCCTATTGCATTGTGAGCATCCTATTGTACACCAAGCCCAGTAAAAAACATGTAGATTATCTTTTCCATCGAAAGAGGATCCACAGCTACAGCATGTCATGGGAGATCACATGCTCACCAAGAGCAAAAACTACTTTCCTGAATGAGAAACGCAGAGGAGGAGCACAGTGAGACATGGTCCAAGATGAGCTCGAGGTTTTAAAACCCTATGGTCAACATTGGCATGCATTTGAGAATACAATTTGTGAGAGAGGTCCAAGCAGAACATTGCTCACATCATGTTATGAGGAATGAAAGATCAGGCAGGAGAAAGGAGAGCAGGCTGGGAGGCATTCTCTTATCTACTGTAATATCAAATAACACAATCAGAGAAGAGCCCTGCAGGCAGAAACACAAAATGGAAAAAAATATAAAACACGACAAAGTGAGAATATGACAACAAACAGAATCAAACAAGACAAGAATTCCTGGCAAAAACAGGATGGAATGGATGTTTCAAAAATAGTGTGAGGTTGAGTCATTGTGAGGCAACTTGATGAATGATGAAATGCAAGCTCAACCATACACATGAACCCTGTTTACATATACGGTACAAATACAGTTTTTGTAACGGAGGCTTTCCCCTCCGTTTTAACTTTTGTTTACACAGAAATAGAGATGCATCCTCTGAAATCAATTTGTGAAAACTCCAGTTTCATGATTTCATCNCCCCCCCCCACACACACACACAGACAGACAGACACAGACAGACAGACACAGACACAGACACACACACACACACACACACACACACACACACACACACACACACACACACACACACACACACACACACACACACACACACACACACACACACACACACACACACAGACACAAACTTGAATGCTTTTCTTCTTCTCCCTACACCAGTGTTTCAAAACCTTTTCTGTCTTGCGTACCCCCTAAGCCTTTGTGTCATACCATGAGTACCCCCTCACTGAAAGGCAGTTTTGACTTCAGCAAGGTCGGACAATTGCCCAGGGCTTTGTCCAATCAGGGGCCTCGTCATCACATCATGGTATTTGCTTTCCTACATTTCAACTTGTTTTCCACACATCGCACTCTTCCTTATTGTTGGTGCGTCTCTGAAGTATGTCAATGTAAGGAATAGATTACACTCAACTTTTTTTCTTTGTATTCATTCATGACTACGTCAGAGACGCACCAAAATTCTTCTTGACGCTCAAAATTGTTCTTTGCCCAGGGCCTCAGATTTCCTAGAACCGGCACTGCCCTCACTCATGCTCATAGTGGGCTTGCGTACTCCTTTTAGAAACATACTCCTGGTTAGGAAACACTGCCCTACAGCAGCCCATGGGCTAAGTGTATTTATTACTATAGCTCTTGACAGCATATTTATGACGATTTACTGATGGCAGAGCTACATAACTTTGACTCCTGCACATGGTGAAATACAGCATTCTCTAGTATCTGAAACGTTACCTTCTTACTCACAGCATCTAATTATACTATTGGGTAATAAGTTAGTAAGTACAGCAACATTTGGCTAAACATCCAAAAATAATCAAAAAAGAGGGAATAATCATCTGAACGTGGGATGGTGGGATGCAGTGGTGGTTGGGGCTTCAGTGTTTCCCACAGAAATTTTGGAAATTATGGGGGCAGCCAGGATTTGTGTGTGTGTGTGTGTGTGTGTGTGTGTGTGGGGGGGGGGTGTCGGTGTGGGTCACATCTTGGGGGGTGTTGCGTGGAAATTCACGCTGCATAAATGCAAAACGGCAAAACAATGAGTAAAGTGACATTGGCGCATGGAGAAACTATAGGCCTACATTTCAGCCATTTATGTGTTTAGAAACTAGCATAAGATTTTACCCATAGCATGTATAGTAGTACATTGTCAAATATATATATATAAAATGCAGTACAGTGAATTTCTGTTTGCAACACACTTTAATGGACCAGTTCAGTCAATTTCAACATGCTGTTGTATTGCTCACGCTACCCTTGACTTGTCAGTACCCGGTGATGCCACATTTTTCGGCTCAGCCCTTTCCGAGATATGAGCAATTCTAATGGGGGCAGCGTTTGTTTACATTTTTTAAAAATGAAACATAGGCCAACTCCAAATATTTTCCCAAAAGGTACTGCTGTTTGCTAGTTGTCTGCTGATGTTTTATAACCTTTTGGATGTTTTTGGGAATAAATAAAAATGTTTTTTTGAAATGTAAACAAAGAGCTGCCCCCATTACAATGACCAGGATCTCGGAAACGCCTAAAGAAGAAGAAAAAAAAATCTCAGGCACTGACAAGTCCAGGGTAGTGTGAGCATTACAACTGCATGTTGAAATTGACTGAACTGGTCCTTAAGTTAATTTAATTTTTTTTTTCATTTTCTGAAACTATGGTGGCCAAATGTAAACTATGGCGGTGCGCTATAGTTTCCTCAATGTATGGGAAACACTGGGCTTAAAGATGACATGTATAATAAAACATTATGCCAGAGCCTTCAAGGTGCACATGCAGGGCGGCAATTTTCTGTCCATTAGTCTGATAATGGATCGGCCATGGGCTACAGATGGATGATGATACTCTTAATGTTTATTCAGGGTCATTTTGGCATGTTGTTTACAGTAGAATGCCCCCTTCTCACTGGGTCCACAGGACAGGTTGCTGTATTTTTGAAGGATATGAGGGCTGCACATGCTCCTAACATGCATATGTACTGTATGCATTTTGTCTGATTTTATTTGGAATCTCTGTATTGTAATTTTAGCATTAACATAGCATGACAGTGTGTGTGGACTTTCCCCCCCTGATTTTTGTTTTTGTTTTAGTTTTGTTTTTGTTTGGGACTTTAGTACACTGGTTTAACTGGCACTGGCGTTGAAGACTTGATGTAGGCCTACGGTGATGAAGGGTTGATGCAGATAAATTTGATATGGACAGACATTTTTCAATGTACGGTATGTGTCATACACGTTGTCACCTTAGAATCAGAAATATTGATGTTCATTTGACAAGTATGCTTGGACCATCAGGGAATGAGAAGGAGGGCCTGCTTGGTTCTTGTAAAGTATTGCATGTTGAGGATGAGTGGTAAGTGGGGGAGTGATGGTGATGGTACTGTACGTGGGTAGATGACGGATAGGCAGCAAAAAACATTTTTTTTACAAAACATTGTTTATGAGGGAAAAAAGTATATGTATACGTAGTGTAGCAATTAATCTTTCAAAAAATCCAAGTGGTCACAATGTTGGTCTATTCATTGATTATTTATTTACGTTGATAAAGCAATTTGCTGAAAATATGTCCTTTGGTGTGACGTTAAGAAATAAATATATTAAGTAATGTAGAAATGGCTTGATGGAGTTTTATGAACATTGTTACACTCTTCATATTTATTGCAATTTTTTAAAGTCTTAATTTAATGAGAAATTACCATTTAAGTATTTTTTTTCCCATTAGATGTGAGATTATTAGAAACCTTCCAGGAAAAACAGGGATATCTTTCTTTTAAATGTTCAAAATTGTCCGAATTTATACTAACTTTTCAGGGACGATAATTTGTTCTTCCCTAATGCAATATTCAGTGTTTATCAAACATATTGTTTAGCTCAAACAAGTATTTGAGCGTTTAAAACATGTCACACCGTAGGACATTCATGTCACGCTAAAGGACAGAAATGCAAAACTGAGCCAGAAACAAATATATCAACATGATTATTTTGTCTTTTGATCATAATATAATGTTGTAGTCAATATGGACCTACACTTTACACTCATAAGTCTTTGAATTGTCGATTATCAGCCTATCGTAACTCTTAATGACGGCCATGCGGTCATTAAATGTAACCTGCAGAGCTCATAAGACTCATACTGAAGTGTGACCTTGGCATGACCATCACACTTTTGTAGGTATGCTACGACTGTCACACCATTGAACCTGTAGTGTGTAGTGGCCAGTGCCTGTTTGGTATCTCAAGCTGGACAGCACATTTATGCTGTATATTGAGCTCTCCACAACATACTTTATTCATCTATACTCCTCTTTATACTCTCTCACTGATCTTTCCGTCACTGTTGTATTTTATGGTTTCAAAGCACCATTAATGACA
>NC_085872.1:31820875-31833375 GCF_034702125.1 Engraulis encrasicolus
AACCTTAACCTGTCATTAAAGACATATTTTTGAAAAATACCTTTTCCAGTTGGTTGATGGCTATCAAATGGCTATCAAATTCATATAATGAATGAAAGAATACTACTGTGCCCAGACCAAAACAATCCCTAACCCTAACCTGTCAGTAAGAGAAAAAAATATTTGAAATTCGAAAAATCCTGAGAAAACTCAAGACTGTGGAAACATAGCTGTGGGAGTATAGAGTGAGCACTTCCATGTGTCCATCACGGAAAACAATTCCATGTCCAGGAGCACGGAATTTTGGAGATCATGTTGCACACACACACACACACACACACACACACACACACACACACACACACACACACACACACACACACACACACACACACACACACACACACACACAGTACTGTATATTCTTCCTTGATACATCATGACACTGTGCCAGCTGGTCTGTGATGGCATGTGGCTTAGCTGGATCTCCTAGTCGTGTGTTTGTGTGTTTCCTCAGCTGCACGTGCTTTGTGGGAATCAGAGCAGAGAGATTTCTGGGCCCTCTGTCTGCAGTTGAGATTATGGCCTGCGTGCTAGATGCTTCACTGCATATCTGGAGGTTGGCACGCACGCTAGAGTGTACCTACACAGTAACAAATGCACTGTTAAACTAGAATGGGCACTCGGTAGAGCGCAAACCTTCGCCTACGCCACTTATTCTTTTCTGGCCATCTTCAAAGTGTGGGGCATAACATTCTCCAAATTTTGGTGTTAGTTTCATTTAAATCGGACCGGAATATCGTAATATTACATTTTTGGCCCAGTCTTGACCTCTTATTCAATTCAGCATGCGCACGTTCTTCTGGCATATAGTGCTTGGCAAAGAAAAACGTGTTTGACCTTTTCGTGACCTTAACCTTGACCTTTGACCCAATCACTCCCAAAAAGTAATCGGTTGTTCCTTGGGTCATGACCAATCATCCCACTAAATGTCATAAAAATCGGCTCAATTTACGTTTTGACCTTTTCGTGACCTTGACCTTTGACCCAATCACTCCCAAAAAGTAATTGATTTTTCCTTGGGTCATGACCAATCATCCCACTAAATTTCATAAAAATCGGCTCAATTTACGTTTTTGACCTTTTCGTGGCCTTGACCTGGACCTTTGACCTTTGACCCAATCACTCCCAAAAAGTAATCAATTGTTCCTTGGGTCATGACCAATCATCCCACTAAATTTCATAAAAATCGGCTCAATGTACTTTTTTGACCTTTTCGTGACCTTGACCTTTGACTTTGGACCCAATCACTCCCAAAAACTAATCAATTGTTCCTTGGGTCATGACCAATCATCCCACTAAATTTCATAAAAATCGTCTCAGTTCTGTCTGAGTTATACGAAGTACAAACAAACATTTTGACCTTGACCTTTGACCTTTGACCCAATCACTCCCAAAAACTAATCGATTCTTCCTTGGGTCAGGACCAATCATCCCACAAAATTTCATAAAAATCGGCTCAGTTTTGACTGAGTTAGACGAAGTACAAACAAACAGACATATTGACAAATAAATACACGGCGGGCAAAACATAACCTTCTGGCGGCGAAGGTAATCAACACTTAGAGAGTACTATGGGACCAAATCCACTCTAGAACATGTTATATCGACTCTCTAAGAGTTGAATTAACACTGCTAATTTTACTGTGTGCACACTGTCTGCTGCCCTCTCTGGCACACACATACATGTTCAAATAAGGAGACAATCCACACACTTCACGTCCTTTTCGGTGCAAAGCTTCACTGGACTTGCAAGCTTTCGTTGCTAGACCTTCATCAGGCAGAGTCTGGTGTGCCACTGTCATGGGGAGTGCCATTCCCCATATAATGATAATGGTCAAAAATCATTGAGGTCGTTATTCACCATTGTTTTGGGTTTTTTCTTTGTATATTAATTGATAGCCTATACATTCTCATCTTGCATTAAAATTGCACTGTACTGTATTCTCTAAATTTCTCAGGGGACAAAGCCCCGAACCGCCAACAATCATAATCCGTGCCTGACCTTCCCCCCTTGTTTGAATGTACAACTCCACCACTGTCAACATCATCTGGAAATGCCAACTTTAGACATTTTAAAGATTCTCCTGTTGGTCATTCTATTTTGCACCTAATGTGCTGCCCATCATTTTTACTCTTCAACCACAAAGGATGACACACCATAGGCTTTCATTCCCAATTACCCCATTCCCTCAAATCTTAAGCTTTACATTCTCTCACTAGTCTCTACCCCCCCCCCCCTTCTCCTGCCATTTCCAATCTCTGCTTTTCTATTCCATTATTCTTATCACTGTGCCCTTGGCTTTAATGTCTTTTGCGTTCTGATTTCACTGATGACTGAGAATTGAGTGACAGACAGATTTTTTTTTTCTCTGCTGAAAGATGGAGCATGATGACATCACACCTCACTGCCATTCTCCTTCTCCCTAAACATGGAAATACGCATAGGCCTACAGACTCTCGCACACAATTTGGATTGACTCACTGCCTCATACCGTCTCTCTCTCTCTCTCTCATGTTAACATCTTTCACGACTGCAGTTGAGCAGTTTTAAATCACTAATAGCCTTACCACTTTTTCATTTACCTTTGGATTGTGGCATTCGCAATATGAAGAATAGTACATGATACATGATACATGATATGGAGACAGCAATTTTTCAATTATTGATGTGGATTAACTGTCACCTAATAACCTCCAAAGGCTAGTCAGTAAAAGGAGGCATGGGTGCAACATAAAATGCTGATGGACAGGGGCAATAGGAACAAGGACAGGAAAAGTCAAAATCTTTCTTTGATGGAAACATAAAAAAAGAGATACATTGCAAAGCAGAAATGCACAAACCAGGCAGAGATGTGCTTTATGCAAATCAGTTTAGCATCCCTTGCACCCAAATTAACTCCCATAGCAATATTGTCTGAATTAAAATGTGATGTAAAATGTCAGAAAATAACACTCATCCCAACTCGCTAGTCATGTCTTTACCTGTGCTGCTGGGATGCAATTCTTGGACATCATCCTGGCCAAACCTTGGCACATAGAACAGCTTTATCCTTCACCATGACTCATGGTTTTAGTTTGGGTGCTGCTGACCACCTGACTGATGAACCTGCAATGACAAAACAAGATAAACACAAATATAAATAACATGTCTGTTGTGCTTTTCTTTCTCTTGTGAAGGCCATCTTTTCAAATGTTTTATTTATGCTTAAACTAATCAAAGTAACCGACATTCTGCCCTTTGTGTTTCTACATGTGCAATGCAACACTGATTTGAAACATTGAAGTATTTCACAAATATATAATAGCCTATATTGCGGAGACATGGCTGAAACAACAATGAAATCCACTTGGATGAAATGAAACGAGTGAAGCCAAGTTAACCTACAAAATACATCTGAAATGAAAAGATATGCTATTCAAAACACCACTTTGTCAAATAATTGATAATAGATACATCTACCGTTTTGTGTTGTCTGATATATAAACATGTATGCACACGCTTACATCACTACCAGGGATTTTACGTTTAATTCTGAAATAAGAGCAAAACCAACAGCACAAGGCTAGTGTTGCTAGATTTACGATAATTATCGTATCTGTAACATAATTTTGTCAATTTTGACCTCTGTACAATAAAGAAAAAAAAGATCACTCCATGTACGATCACTTCAGAGTTGTCATTCAGTTCATTTTGATGCCTTGAAACAGCAATTTGGGTCTTGTACAATAATTTCCTCCCAAAAAGCCCCCAAAACAATAATGTTGACGTTTTGTTACAAAAATTCTGCATTTTCCATCTGGCAACACTGACAAGGCCCTAGTGTGGCACTAACGGTAGGGCACTCGTCTGATATGCACGCGTCTGCTATATTAAATTCCCGGCCCGGGTCGTTTGTCGTCCCTTCCCCGTCTCTTTCTCCACACTCACTTCCTGTCATGTCTTCACTGTCCTGTCTCAAAATAAAGGCAAAAAGCCCAATATATACATATACTATATATATATGAAGAGTTCAGATGCAAAACCCCCTAAGTGCCTTTTCAGAAAATAATCTTAATTCATTTTTACTTAATACAAAGCTATCAAAATTGCATATTTTTAAATTTTATTTATGTAATATAACTATTTCTATGTATTATCAAGTACATGAATGTAAACCAAACCAACAACAGGGTCCTCTAAAAGTATAGAAGTGCAGGTCTTCAGAAATGGAGTTAGGGGATTTTGCATCTGAACTCTTCATAGATATATATATATATATATATATATATATATATATATATATAAAACAACAACAATAGCACAAAACAAAAAAGCTAATGACATGTTAAGCTTTGACAAACCATAACTTCCTATTGTGATGCTGACAATAAGTATGCCCCTGTGATCCTGTGTATTGATTCCTTTTAAGGAAGCAAAGTGATATGCCGCATGGATCTGTCAGCGCTGACATTTTCTGTTTCCCACTTTGCGATCTGCATGACTGTGGACGACTTGCAGAGGGCGAAAGTGAATGGAGCAGCACGTGCCACCGAAAGCAGCGGCCGACAGCTGGACTAAAAATAGACACAGGGATGCACGGCGCGGCGCGTGGCTGTGAATGAGCAGCATGGTTTTAATATCACCGCTTCTGTTTAATATTCATGAGCTTAAGCACTCACCGTGCAGCAGTTTATCCACTAAGTCGCATTGTTTCAAGTGAGAAAGAAAGTCATTCTGCCTAAAATGCCATTTTAGCAATCTCTGATCATGTCAGACTTGCCTGTCAGAAGCACATAAATCTCTTCTTGCCAATCCCCCAGATTTTTTTTTTCTCAAATTAATAACCCAATCAGAAAAGATGCCACCAGAAGCAACCTTATCAATTTTGTGCAGCGCGAGGTGTAATTAAATTACGAAGAACCTGTCCACTTTGTTGTCCTAAATGACTACTTGTTCCAATCAACCTTGCAAATTTCAGCACTTTTTTCTGAAAGAGTTGAGCAAGAAAGGACACTACGGTTTTACTATTTTTCATGATAAACACCAAAACACACACACCGTTCTAATGTATATGTTCATAAATCATTCCATTTTATGTATGGTTCCCGTGACAAAAAAATAAATAAAATAACGAAAAAGATCTGCTTTACAGTAACACAATGACAATCTATGTACCTGTATTACGCCACATATTTACATGTGAGCACTGTTACAGAATAGCTAACTATCCATTCACTGGATACACTGACAACCAGCTAAGTATCTGAAAGAAATTGATGAGCCTGATCTACAGTACCATGGTGTCAAGATTTGGGAGTGCTGGAGAACCAGCTGGCATGACTGCACCGGGCATTGTGACCTTAGAAAGGTCAGTGTCGCCACATCCTGTCTGCTTCCCCTTGGGCTGACAGGCCTGGCAGGCCAGTGGTGTCTATCCAGAGAGGAGGTGCTCGTGCAGATGCCTGAACAGAAAAGAGACTTTAGCCGGGTCACATGGGCATTGTGTGGGCGATGAAATTTGTTCCAGTCGGGAGCATTTTGTTTGGGGGTTTTGTGAGCACGACGATGGCGAGACTGCTCACAGGTTGTGTTGCATTTGGGCACTGTATACCACACTGCATTGTAGTTAAACACAGTAAACCTCATTGGCAATTCTGGAGACTTTGGTGTCCTCGGTCGACCAAAACAGAAACTGGGGTCCAATTATAGACCGCATTCAATGCTTTGTAACCCCACCCCATCCCCAAAAACATGAATAGATTTAGTTGCTCTGTGCATTTCCTTGGTTAGTGCTCAAGAGTGTGTGTTATGAGAGCTCCTCACAAATCATAGGACATAAAAAATATGAGTCTCATTTGGCGCCTTTTTGGTTCCCCAACAGCCAGAGCTCGCAGAGAAGTTGGCCAATACTAAAACAGCTTTCATGCCTTGCACTCAGAACATGCCACCAAAGCAAGTACTGTAGAATTCCAAGCACCAATAATGCAGGCAATAGGATGAAGGGGGGGGCATAAAAAGGTGGAAGACTTGTCTACAATCATAAGGACAACAGAGGGGAAAAGCAGGAAGACACAGAACAGAAATAAGAAAGAGGTACAATAACAATATGAGCTACAGAGAGGAAATGAAGGGGATGGATAAAAAGGATAGCAAAATAAAGGCACTTAGAGTAAAAGTAGTCACGTTCATTCACGTTCAATGCTGTAAGGTATTTCTGATTTCCATGTTGAGCAAGGTGACAAAGAATGGACCTTGTTATATAGCTGACAAAGTGACCAAACCCTGTGGGGGAAAGGGAGAGAGACAGAGATGTGTTGATTTTGTCTCTTTCTCTCATGCTCATACAGTTCAACTCTATTTGGACACGGTCATTCTCATGCCCTCCTTAAACATCACCTCATATCAGTCTTCGTTGTGGATTTCTCAAGCCTTTTGAGACAGGAAAATGTCCATTGGTGCTAAAGAGAAACAATGCATGTACATTGTACAGTATGGGATAATCTATGGAGGTAGGCCCTACATATCAGTTTTTTGTATTTTTCTGTATTTCTAAAAAAAATAACCTAGATGTTTCCATGGTGTACACCCTTAAGTGTCCAAACTAACTAATTGCCAAGTTGTATCTTAAATACTTGTCCGTACTTGTACGAATGTGTTTCATGGCTATCTTCCCATATCAACAAACATATCCAAATGATGCAAAACTTCCATGGGTAAGTAAATACAAATTTTTGTTCTACAAATATGGGTCTTGTCCTTCAATGCAGTGTTGTTTGAGTGTATAGCCCTTGCTCAATAGAAAGGAAGAAGTTAACATGATTCATGATTAATAAACGTGAGCTATAGGATAAGGTTTTGATTATGGTCAGATTGGGATACCTTAAACATGAATGGTTAAGTTTTGGGTTAGGTCTAGGTCTGGGTCAGGAGGACAGTAGGTGTGGATATTGGCTGTGTTGAATAAATAGAACATTAGCACCCTTTTTGTAGACATGCTCAAAACATACACTACCTTTTCTTCTTTGAAACATGCTCTGGATTATGTCATGGATTATGTCAATTACCTGAAATTATGTGACTATATTTGCAGATAACCTTGATTAAAACCCATTGCAGACTCCAGAATATCCACAGAATGTGTCTATAGAAAAGGTTGGCTTTTTACAGCTTAAAGAATATATGAAACAAATACAAAACAAATTTAATTGTTGAAATTGTACAGTTTTTGTTGCTGATTACAAAAGTTCCAAGCTTTGTGATTAAACAAGATATTGTGTGTGTAATAATTTATCCGGGAAGTCATGTTAAAACGTGCTCAAAAGGAGCAATATTTTGTCAAGTAGTGCGAATTTATTGTCTTATGCGTGACGTCATAAGGTTGACACAGTTCAACTCCGAACCCACAAAGTTATTGTAGTCAATGGCGGCGTTTATGGCTAGTAATAAATCAAAAATATTGTGTTCATGGCGGTCCAAATGGTGCAGTTGGCAACAAGTATTCACTGAAGGCATCTCACTGCATAAGTTTCCTAAATTCAAAAATACTGGACAAGGCAAAACCACGCTGATAGTGTACGGAGGCATCGGCTTGATTTTTGAAGTGACCTCAACATCAATGTTGTGCTCCGGCATTTCCACCCATCCTGTTGTTTACCTAAAAAAAGTTTGGAGTCCGTGGACATGGTTGGAAATAGACTCCTAGACTATTACCACAAGCAGTCCCAACTATGGATGTGCCGACGAATATCTTTAGCTGCCACTCGAGTGCGAATACGGGTGAGTCTGGCTGACAGCCACATTAGCAGGATAGCAGCATGCTATTTAGATGCTATTCCTCTCTGCCATTGCATTGTAGCACTCTAGTACTAAAAAGAGTCCTCGGACAATGCGCTGCGGATCGAGGCTGTGTTTAGTTACAACTTTATGCCCGTCAGTCGTGGAGTTATTGCTTTATGCAATGAAATCGCCCCTCCATCCGAGCACGAACATCTGTGTAGTTATGACTCCATCCATGGCCGTCGGTCAAGGAGTTATTACGTTATATGCAACAATCGCCCCTGTATCTGAGCACGAACATCTGAGTCAAAAAATGGCTTCCGACTTCCAAATTTTCTGCATAATAATGGGTATAACGCCATTTTTTATTAAGATTACATTAAAACCATGCTATTAGGCAACCTCATCATACGTTTTTAAAGTATCTGAAGGTGCCACTTAGGTTTCAACATGTCAATGACAGAGCGCAGCAGCCGCATTCCATAATCTGCGAAACAGGCATGTTTCAACATTTTCCAGTTTACCACAAGCATACACTGTTGTGTCATTTGATTGATATCATCTTACTAATTATCAGCATGTAGTACGAGCGATAGCTGTTTTGTGCCTGTCGATCCTGGACCTATGTCACCTAAATGGTGACTTCTATTTCATTACCCATGGCATAGGCTACGGGAGGTGCATAATCACAGAGAGTCTCTAATATAGGTGTGTGTGGCTTATAATCAACGTGAGTTTTTTCACGTAATGTTAGAGGTGTGTTCTTTCGACATGTTGATGTTTGTCAGAATTTTGGTTCCTTTATGAGATATGGGTCCATCAAATGTATGTTATTTCCGCAGCCAGCCATACTAGCAGATGAGGGAGTCAATCGTATGTCGCACCAGAGGCGCAGTTTTAAGTTGCCGTTCTAACAAATATGCCTGGAAAATTGATTTAAAGTTGGATTGATGTTTTAGAAATAGGGAAACTATTTAATTTGAATAATAGATGAATATTCGTTTCATATCTTCTTTAAAGGGACACTGTGCAGGAAATGGTCAAAAAAGGTACTGCAACTATCCTGCTTATTGAAATTGGGCTGCCTATTAGTTTACTAAGTATTAAACTATTATGGTCCAAGTACAGTCATTTTTGCAGGTAAAAATGGCTATTTTTGGAAATTCAAAATGGCGGACAATGGAGAAGATCCCCCTTTTCATGTATGAAAAGTGCAATTTTTCCAGTCATAATGAATACTTAGAATTTGATGCCGGTGGTAAGTATTCATGAAAAAGGTAACATTAGTGAATGGGCAGCATGAATTCTGGAAATAAACAACTCAAAATCTCACACAGTTTCCCTTTAAGGCTGTTTACACAGTAGGGCGGTAAAACGTTGCGGGACGGAAGCGATTTTTACCAGCGTTGGTGAAAATACATGGAAACATATCTGTCTTTCCACCGGCGGAAGTCGGGCGTCAGCGGCACGGGAGCCGGCTCCGCTCCGTGCTGCATTTGGAAAATAGAACTCGAGCGTATTTTTCACTCCGGCGACCGGCGGTGTCCCATTCAAATGAATGGCAAAGTAGCATGCTAGCTTTGGCTGTGGGAGGGATTTTGAATTGGACTGGCCGTGCACGACGATGCTGTCGGTGTGAAAGGCAGAGTAGAACACACCGGCCGAAACTAAGCAGAAAGACATCAATCGTCTCGCTTCCGTTCCGTTTGTACCTTGGTGTGTCTGACGCCTAATGGTACTATATAGACGGGTTCAATTATTATTTACTATGGGGTAAGTTGTGTTTGCTTATGAATATAAATCCGTCCACTCTGTTGCAAAACTAAGAGAAAAAGGATTCATTCATTTTACTGGACTTTAAGTAGACGATGGTATAGATGTGAAGCATGATGAAACTAAGCTTCTTCTATGGATCCCCAGTTGCCACAGATAAACATGTTAAAATGAGATTGGATACAGAGGGAAAGTTCTACAATGACTGGCGCCCTGGACGCCCGGACTGGCGCCCCATACAACAGCGGCCCTGCCCCCAATGGGAAAAAAATGCAAAATCGGTGAAAAAAGGTTTATAACTGCAGATAAAAAAACGCAAATATCATAATATCAATACTGTAGTAATAGCTCGGAGAAACATGTTAATAACGCTAATTTATTAATGCTGCTGGGGGCGGAGTTTTGTGGTGGTGCTGCCCCCGTTCGGGTGCCACCCCGGGCAATTGTCTGGTCGGCCTGTCCCTAGGAACACCCCTGATTGGATATGTATGGGAATCCGGTCACACAATAACCGTGTACACAAAAACAACACCCAGCCATATACACACACATACACACAGATTATTGGTATTTGGTTCAACAGACACTATGTAAAGAGAATCAATACTGCCTGCAATTTGTCATTTTTTCTATTTGTCTCTCTCTCAACCACCCCCCACCCCCTCTCTCTCTCACACACACACACATCATACACACACATGTGCTGAATGGAAGTGTCCATCCGTAAAACCTGACCTTCATTTTGTCCCTGGGAGCTCTGTGGGGTGTGGAAGCCAAAGATGATGGGCCTGCCTGTGGCCAGCTGGAGGATGCTGTGTGTGTGTGTGTGTGTGTGTGTGTGTGTGTGTGTGTGTGTGTGTGTGTGTGTGTGTGTGTGTGTGTGTGTGTGTGTGTGTGTGTGTGTGTGTGTGTGTGTGTGTGTGTGTGTGTGTGTGTGAGGAGAGAGAGAGAGAGAGAGAGAGAGAGAGAGAGAGAGAGAGAGAGAGAGTGTGTGTGTTAGGACTGTAACCATATAATGTATGGACTGTATTGAATAGAGAACCGAGTCATGATACTGTATCCTGATGCAAGAAAGCAGTATTGTGATCTTTCAAAGTTGTTTTTACCCGGCAGTCTCAAAAACAACCAAATAATATAATGTGATGGTGCTTTTAATAGTGATGATTATTTGAATATAATCATCACTATTATTTTAAAACTTAAAAAATATATTAGTAGCCTCTTGTAACCTATTGTACATATAACATATGATATTTTTATTTATATTTATATTTCATAACGCATCTGTATTTTATAAAGATGCATTAATTTAAAAATCGTGGCTTGTATCGAACCATAGGTCAAAGATCATGATGCGAACTGAACCGTGAGTTGAGTGTATCGATGCAGCCCGAGTGTGTGTGTGTGTGTGTGTGTGTGTGTGTGTGTGTGTGTGTGTGTGTGTGTGTGTGTGTGTGTGTGTGTGTGACGGAAGATCGGGAAGATGGTTAGCAGCATATGTTCCATACAGTCCTTTTCAGACCTCCCATATGCTATCCTCAGAGCATGTATACATCTTACTGGAAGTAAAACACAAACATATACACAAATACAAATACACATACAAATACATAAACTATATACACAAAAGTGAACTTATGCAAAAGACATAAGACTTTACATACCGTAATACACAAGCAAGACATAGAGAGAAGGGGGGAGAGAGTGTAAATTACATTTCCAGTTATAATTATTACATTTCGCTGTTGAAGATGCACAGCAAATACCTCTTTTTGATATATGTTCTCTATGTGTCTTCTGTTGACCAGTCTTGCACTTTAAATGTTTGTATGTGTATTGTATGGGTACTGTATGTGTATTGTCTATGTCTATACTGCCTGTACCCAAAGTGTGTCTATGTCTGCATGGGAAAGTAAAAAACGAAATTTCAATTCTTTGTATGACCAGTGCATGTGTTGGCTAAATAAATTGACTTGACTGCATCACAAACAAACAAACAATCATTCACAACAAAGTTTATAGAATGTACATATAGAATGTGATGGCGTTCCGAGACTGTTAATCTGTGGTGGATACTGTTTTCCGGTGACGGCGAGGGGATTCTGCCCGTATTAGCATTATTAATGCCTTCCCAGCATGCTCTCTGCTCTGCCAAATGGTGTCCCTGTCTCGTTAGGGACCGCCGTGGATCAGCCATTTGATGCAGGCAAACAGGACCCTGCTGAGGGTGGCAGTGCAGTAGGCACCAAGCCACTGCTTCCATGTTGACTTGCCAGGTTTAAGACACGCACGCACGCACGCATGCACACATACAAACACACACACTCACACACACACACACACACACACACACACACACACACACACACACACACACACACACACACACACACACACACACACACACACACACACACACACACACACACACACACACACACACACACAGACAGAGAGAGAATGTGAGATAGAGAGCGAGAGAGAATAAGTATTAAGGCCTTCATATATTTTAAACTCAAATTCCATCTAATTCCCTTTTTTCTTCCACTCTGAATTTAGTTTTTTTTTAATCTGCCAGGCCCAGAGCTTAGCTAATTGGCACCACAGCTAGATTCAAAGAGAGCTGCTGTCACAACTGATTTCCCACTCTTGTTTGCAATCTTTGGAGGGTACGAAGTGATCTAAATTAAAACCATTTGAATGTGGCACTTCATACCTGCAATACAGAAATCCCACCCTCGCTGTGCAGGTATTGTTAAACAATTGCACTTCACCTTAGATTGAGAGACAATTTGACTTCCAATCATTAGGCCAACCAAAGAGGAAAGTAAGTGTTACTTGAAACAAACGTTTTCCAAAGTTTCGACTCATTTCATCTTCAAAGGCACCACAGCGTCATTTTGATTGACATTACTGGCTGGGTGGACAT
>NC_085872.1:31838375-31850875 GCF_034702125.1 Engraulis encrasicolus
GCCTACAATGCTTTTGTCATACTAGATTCACCAACACCAAAAGGAGCCCCTTCCAGGAGTAAATTTACCCAAAAATGTATATCTTCACTGTCATATAACAATATTTTAGAATTCATAAAAAACTATAAAACTTTTGTATGCTTTTAGAATATTCTTTCTGTATGGGTATGAACCCATTTCAGTCTCACAGCCTCAATCCTTCCATCCCTCATCCTACCCTCTTCCCCTCAGCCTCCTCGCTACCCTCGCCCACTCCCCTTCTTCAATGGTGACTCATACTCGGTGGTGTGTAAATCAAAGCCTTTGTTCCGCTAACAGACCTAGAATCGGAAATTGACCGACCAACTCACTGGCATAGGGGGAGGGGTTTAGTGAGTGAATGTGCTCGTATTATCATTCTCACATTTCAGTATAGAGTAGAGCAGTGTTTCTCAATGTAGTATCTGTAGTATCTGGCAAATGTAATTTATAACATGGCAGGGGAAATCAAGTAAATTGATGAATGTTAACGTGAAGAGTTCAGACACAGAAGAGATTGAGTGTTTACTGGCAGCCGCGGTTCTTCCCATTTTTGTGGGGCCCTAGGCAATCGCCCCGTCTGCCTATTAGTAAAACCAGCTCTCCTTACTGGCATCTGTTAAACATGCCACAAAGGCCTGGGCTTAGGGATGCAGTCTGGGGCACTGAGAAAAGAGGTGGATATTTGCCTGAAAAGTGTTTTTGCGCTGCGAGAAATGATTAATTCATGTATTGATTTCGATAGGGCTGAAAATTACATTATGTCAGCCACCTTGTGATGCACCACAGCACACCCTCAAGCCATAAGCTATAAAAACAGGCAAAGAAAGAAAGAAAGAAAGAAAGAAAGAAAGAAAGAAAGAAAGAAAGAAAGAAAGAAAGAAAGAAAGAAAGAAAGAAAGAAAGAAAGAAGAAAGAAAGAAACTTTATTACAGGCTAGGCCCAATAAGAGGACATACAACATAAACCTACTGTACATAAAAAAGACAGAGAGACTGTCACATGTGACATTTAGCATGCATAGGCAAGAGGATACTCTTGATTTTCCCTAATGAAAGCAACAAATCTCAGATACTGTATCATCAGACACATCAGATGTAGATTTACACTATACATGGGCTCTCAGTGTTTATCAACACATGTTATGAGGAGGGGCAAGACACTGGCAGCCAACCATGTGAGCTAATTTTTTGACCGACAGCAGTTTCCAACAGTCAGAGGTTGAGTTGTGCGCAGCTACTGTAGGTTTGCGCAGTCAGGTTATAAATAAAATTTTGAACCCATGTATACTACTCCTAAGCAAATGTACCTAAAATGGTCATGCATCACCTCATTATCTCATTAACACCTATTTGTGGATTTTTTTCCCAGCTCAGTCAGACGTGTTATTAGTAGTATTTCATGTGACCCCCCCCCCCCCTTCCTTTTAAAGCAGCTACGGTATGTGAAGGGATTGATTAAGGCCTTTCATAGTCAAGAGTGTCTCTGGCTGCCAGTTCAGTTGGATAAGTTTCGTTTCATTTCAAGGAGGGTGGAACATTGGGAATCTATTCACAAAAGAATGACACTTGAGAAATTACACAGATTAACTTGGTAAAAAACTGAAGCACGAGATGTGACTTCTTTCTTCCCCTTTCATTTCTGACAGTATCAAAGAGGAGCAGAGTGACTACTCTTCACAGCCTTGGCATACCACTTACATTAAGTCTTTTTCACAGACTGTAATATCATGTTCATTCATTCCCTTGAACTCATTCAACTGCTCACAGCAATTTCAGATGAAAAAAATGTGAGACCAGATGATTCCAGGCTTTTAAGATGACACTTTTATGCAGTCACAAGTCAGACTTAAGTCGGGCCAGTCACAAATGGAATATTATGTTAAACTGAAGATCTCCCATTTGCTTTGACTACCTGTGGAAGTAACATGACAAGATACTTGTAGAGAAATACTGCTGGAACTGATTCATTACCAGGGTTGCCAGATGAGGCTGATGATTTCCAGCCCAAAAAATGCTCAAAACCCGCCTGGAAGCACAAAATCCCGCCCAATTCTATTGACTTCTATGGCAAAAATTGGGCGGATTTTTTTGCTAAATGCCATTTTTACCTGCATACGGCCATCCTAAGCAGCCCAATTAGGCGGGAAACAGCCCAATCTGGCAACACTGTTCATTACTTGCATTTGTAGAATGCATTTGCATTAGTGCATGTGTACTTGTACTTGCAGAATTGTAGCTTTGTGATGATTTACCAGTTCGTACAATCACCCTCTGAATATGGATGGATAAATTAGTAATATGACAGGTGGAAGGAGAATAAACTGTCCTACAGATTAAGCAAAGACCAAAGCCGTTCTCTCTGATAACGATGTTTGTTTTCTCTGGCATATTTTTGAGTGCCCTTGCAGGGGTTCCCAAACTTTACCATACAAGACCTCTCATATGCCTGTAAATTCCAACCAAGGCTCTTCTGACATGGGCCGTGCCACATCATTTTTTTCGGTGCTCCCCCTAAACCCATTCAGGAACTACAGGATTCAAAAGACGGAAAGACGGAAATGATAACACAATCACAGCAGATTCACCATCAGCCATCACATCACCTGTTTCATATCATGCCCAAACAACAGGCAGCATATTGCATGTGGGCTACTAGTCTATGAGGCAGTGCCCCACTGGGATATATAAATTAATGACAATATTGTAATAGTAGCTAGTCTATAGCTATAGTCTCCATGAGAGTTCACCTGAGCCTCAGGATCCCCAAACCAAGTCCCAAGATCCGATACAACTGGAAAGCCTTATCGAGTAACCCTGGCCTTCAAACCAGATATACAGAGGAGGTGAGGAGACGATTCCTCCAACTGGACAGGGAAGCGGATCCTAGTGGCTAATACAGGAGATTCATCTCTGCGAATGAGGAGGCGAGCAGGACCCATGATGGAGAAAGTCTTAACCTCCATGTGATCCAAACACCCAGAGGTCGTAGCGGCAAGTGGGAAGGTGGAGGAAGCCTGCCTCAACTTTGACCGGCAACCAACTGCAGAGAGCCGTGGCGAGCTGAATGAAGCCAAACAGTTTCTTTTCGGTACGTATGACACCATCAGAGGGGAGGAACTGATGGAGAGAGTGTGGAGGGTGCAGGAGGCGCAAGGTGAACAGCAGTATGGGGAGGCCTGGAGGATCATCAATGAGGTGGAAGAGGACCAAGGAGGGACAGGTCGCATGACACAGCCAGGAGGAGAGGGTGACGATTTGGACCACCCACTTCCAAAGGCTGCTGGGAGAACCAACAGAAGCAGAGGAAGAAGTACCATCAGTCCTCCCAAACCTGAACATCAATGACGGCCCCTTCACACTCAGAGAACTCGCCAGGGCAAAAACCACCTTGAGAGCAGGAAAGAGTGTTGGTCCGGATGGTATACCCCCAGAGGTGCTGAAGAACTGTGACATGGATGACATCATTTTAGAGTTCTGCAACCTTGCCCTGCTGCACAATCGGCTGCCTGATATGTGGTCTCTATCAAACATCGTGCCAGTGCCTAAATCTGGAGACCTCTCGAAGGCAGACAACTATCAAGGCATCAGCCTGACATGCATCACTACGAAAGTCTACAACCGCATGATCCTAAACAGGGTCCGGCAGGCAATTGACCCTCTTCTGAGGATGAACCAGAACGGCTTTCGAGAAGGATGCACTACTACATTCCAGATCTTGGCACTAAGGAGAATGATTAAGGAAGTGAGGAAGAACAACCTGACAGCAGTACTATGCTTCATAGACTTCAAAAAGGCAATTGACTCTATCCACCGAGGCATGATGGTGAAGATCTTGAAGGCATACAGAATTCTCCCCAACCTACTCCGAGCAATAGAGTCCATGTACGCAGGAACAAGGGCCAGGGTGGTGACCCCAGACGGCAACAGTGAGGAGTTTGGCATCCTGGCTGGAGTTATGCTGGGGCACACACTGGCCTCAATCAGTGGGCGAGAGCAGGAACTTGGCTTCACACTATCTCCAAGGAGGTCGAGTCGATACCCCGCAGTGGTCCTCACAGACCTTGACTATGCGGATGACATCAGTTTGCTCTCCGACAACGTGGAACAAGCACAAACACTATTGAACAGGGTAGAGCTAGAGGGCGCCAAGGTCGGCCTCAGGCTAAACGCCAAGAAAACTGAGGTCATTACCTACAACATTCCACCAGAACATCAACCTCTTACTACAGCAGTCACTGTGCTGAAAGAAGTCGACGACTTCAAATACCTGGGCTCAACTGAACTGAGCAAGGCACTTGCATGGAGAGCCCTGAACGGTATGGCCAGTGTATGGAACTCCAATCTCCCCCGTCAAATCAAAGTCAGCTTCTTCTACACGACAGTAGAGTATGTTCTCCTTTATGGCAGTGAATGCTGGACCCTTAAGCCAACCCTAGAGAAGTCTCTTGATGGGTGCTACACCAGGATGCTTCATGCAGTGCTTAACATCAGCAATAGTGCGCATGTAACCAATGAAACCCTGTATGAGGAAATAAAAAAGGTGAGCAAGAAGATTGCTGTATGAGACTTGCAGGCAGCGGTGAAGTCTACTTTTTTGAAGTGGGTATACTGTATATTCGAACATTTTGTGAAGTGGTTATACTGTATATATTTATGCCATTCTAAATAATGGATCAATCAATTTTAAGTGGGTATACTGAAGCCCCTAAATTGTAGAAGTGGGTATACTCCGTATACCTGCGTTCTACGTAGACTACACCACTGCTTGCAGGACATTGCCAAAGGCACCAAGAACTGCCAGCCAGCAAACTGGTGCTGTGGGAACCATCACGAGGGTGCCGGTGAAGAGGACGTCCCACAGGAACATATGTGGACATACTCAGGAAAGACCCGGGAGCCCAGAGTACCAGCGAACTGAAAAGTTATATGGAGAATGGGGCTGACTGGAAGCAACGTTGGAAGGCTCGTCTGAGGACGACCTAGAGAGAGAGAGAGAGAGAGAGAGAGAGAGAGAGAGCTATAGTAGTAGTAGATATCACAGATATCATTATAAATTATTATAATGCATTTTATATTACAATAGATTATTATAATGCCTAATAATATATTATTATGGTTTTATTAACTAATTGAAGTACATATTGAAGTATATATACTTATACTTATATACTATATGTATAAGTGAAGCTTATTTTTGTTTATTTTGGTTTATCTTAGTTATTCAATTCATTCAATTATTTCTTTTGCTTTCTTCTATATTTGCTGCCAACCTGCCTCGGCCTCCTTAGCATTCCTTTGAGCCTTCAGGGACCTTCGGCCCCCACATTGAAGACCACTGCTCTATTGCTTCAGCCAGTAGCTGTGGCAAATCTGTATCTTGTTTTGACATCAGAAGTACAGCCAAATCTTCCTTCTATTTCCACTTAAGAGAATTTAGCATATTTTACAATTTGTGTTTTGTGGTATCCATAGCTTACAAAACATCCTTTGTGCTTACGATTCAGTTATAGTAAAAATGTCATATTATAGTGCCTCTGACGGTTAATTTCTTTTTTTTTTTGCACTATTATAACAATTGATCAAGTATAGTGTTAGCTCAACTCTCTTACCAACTGATGCGAAAAGAGCTCTCAGCTCTCCTTCATCCTTCTTTTTTCTGAAGGCTGGGTGTGTGCAGCACATGGGTGTGGGCAGTAGCTGTATCCAAGATGAAGGGGAGGGGAGACGCTGTCTGATGATCATGATGCTAGTCATTAAAAGTTCAGCGATCAGCACACCACTCAACTGTGGAATTATCTACAGCGGAAGTGCCGGTCTGACAGTGAGGTTGCAGCAGTGAGTCACCAGGGCCCCAGCCAGCCCAGCCGCCCCCGTCGTCACATCATTTGTGGTGGAGCATAATGGTAGATTAAATGATTGTGTAATGTCAGTGATTATATCTGAAGCTGGCCATCAAACCATGCTAATGGATGAAAATAAAGTTTTTTTTTCCATTCACACTGAAATAAAAACTTCCCTGTGTCTCCCCCGTGGCTCTGTCTTTTTACACATTCATATAGTAACCAGATGCCCTGTCAGTGTACAGTCAGAAATGTTCCATGTCCCCTAAGGCAAGATGCCTGATCTAAGGCAGCTCTCTATGCGATGCCCCTGCAGTCTGAAATGACTTGCAGTGCCCTTTGGTAACAAAGCGATGCACCATGTGTTGTATAAATAAAATAGGACAGTTATGGGTTATATGTAGCCATATAAATTGGATTGTGTGTTTACTGTATGTGACATACTCCATGTGACAGACAATGTGTCAATCCAAGCACGAGTAGTGAGAGCAGAAGTGGATGGATGGATGACCGGGGTGACACTAAGGGAGGAAATAGAAGAGTTGGGGGAAGGGAGACCAAAGGAGTGGGGGGTGAGGTGGAAAAAAAGAGAATTACCTGAATGGCCGAATGACCATTTCCCCAAACGGTTTGAGCGTACACCTGGAGTGCCATACAGAAGGAGATTACCTAGAGTCTGTCGCGGATTGAAAGCTTATGCATGCAGATAGATCTTCAAGGTCAAGGTGAATTTGAGGACTCTCAGAAAGCACTTGCGGACTGGTGTTGTCTGACACATTGCTGAAACATTGCTTTCTGAATCGCCTTGTTTGAACAGTCCTACTCAAATGCATGTTATTCATCACTTTAGTTCAAATAAGCAGCCAGTATACTGTATGTGTGCACAAACATGTGCGTTCTCTCTATTTAAAACCAAGATTCACATGACAACAGAAATAACAATGACAACAATATATTTTTTACAAATCTAGGTCAAACATCCATTTGCTCAAACGTCAACTGGCCCTTTACACATTCCATCACTTGATCTCTTGATGTTATTTTGGTCCCATCCATCGGCCTCCACCCCCACTGCTTCCATCACTTCCCTTTTATTTCTCACTGTAATATGTGATTAATGGGCGCACTCGCATTTCTGAGGATTAATCTCCCTTACACCCGGATTCTCTAATCCTAATCTATATGCAGGACGTCATGTCTGCTGGCACCCTCATTCGATTTCCCCCGTGTGATGGATGAGCCACTGTCCCACGCATTGTTATTTATGGCATCCAAATGGCTTTTTTTTCTTGATGGGGTGGTGGGGTTGGGGACTCAAGGGTTAACCCAGGAGAAAAGATGGGAAAACCCAAAGGGGTGATTTTCCATTCTTGTGTTTCTCTTCAAGTGTGTCCCGGGCATTAATGCCCTCACTTTGTTTCAGTGCTGCACTCAGGGAAGCCGACAGCGGGGGGACTTGTCCCGGGCCCAGGCAGAGAGGGGCCCCAGAATTGGATTGCAGTGTAGTATGTATTGGGTTTGGGACCCCTTCATGTGTCTTTGTCCCGGGCCCTGCCAAAGCTGTCAGCGGCCCTGGCTGCACTAACTCAGTTTCTCTCACCTTTGGATTTGGTGTAGAGCCTAAAATGTTTATCTATATGCAGATGTTTGATTAGGGGTTGACTGTTCGAGACCTGGGTTAGGATGCAATGCATTAAGCACCGGTCCCCTTGATGCGATTCTCCATCTGAATATTCATGACCACTGCAGTCGAGATCTTCTCCAAACAGATAGCTGCACATACTGCAGATTTTGCTGTGTGTTTGCCTGAACAAGACATGTGTTAATGTGTACCTACAATGTTGTTGTGTGTCTATGAAGTGTTTTGTTTTTAGCAGTTAGAAGTGGTCCTGCATTCTGCATCCCGTCCTCCTTTTAGCATTGGTTTTAAAAACGTAGTGCCTCATTTGTGTTAATGCAGAGTACATTATGCATATGATGAGGGAATATAGGCTTACTATTCAGGTCAGAGGACTGGGACCTCCTCCATGAATTTATGAATTAACATCAACAACACAATTAAAATGCCAGAATCAGTGTCGACACATGATTCCCTGCTGTGAGTCACCATTGGCATTACAAGGATACAGGCATACAAGGAGTTTTATTGGTCAAATACGTAGCCCCTTAATGGCGCCGTACCTCCAGTGGCACGCTGTAATAGTCATTGAAATGTAACTACCACAGCACTACAATACTATGACACAACACAGGCCCTTTAGTAATGCACCACGACTTGGTCATTACCATACTGGTAACAACAAATGAATAAAGCCGCGTCTTAAGGGGTTAAAATTACAAAGTAAAAGTAGTAAGTAAAGGTAAGTAGTAAGTAAAGGTGTCTGTCTGTACTAGGTCTGTGTGTGTGTGTGTGTGTGTGTGTGTGTGTGTGTGTGCGTGCGTGCGTGCGTGCGTGCGTGCGTGCGTGCGTGCGTGCGTGCGTGCGTGCGTGCGTGCGTGCGTGTGTTGGAGGCCTGAAAGTGAAATGGTGCCAAATAGTGTGTGGTATATACCTAGTGTTGTATACAATGGTTACCATGGTGTCTTTCTTAGTTGGTAAACTCTGTTTTAATCAGTTGCCTTTCTACGTCACTTTGAAGAAAATCAAAGATTTTGAATATGGTAACCGGGATAAAGCACATTAGCCTTTATGGCACCAGTGCGGCACAGTGGGATCAAGTCTGATTTCCTAAATGGCTGTGACTTTCCCATTGAACTCCTCATGATGGCAACTATAGAAACTTACACCATATTGAATCTGGAAGAAACACTTTATAAACCGTTTCTTCCTTATGAATAATCTCTGGCTGAGTTCTGCACTACGATCCTGACTGCTGTAATCATTTTTTTTATCTTGAAATACTTCCCAGCGGGTTAGATCCCAGAAGGAAGGAAAGCAGTAGAATGCCATACGGATCTACATTCATCTGCATTCAGGTTAGACATGTCTTACCTGAGGAGAAAGAATTGTTGCAAGTCATTTGATATATTTTTTAAGTATGACATTTTAGTCTGTTAACAAATTTGATTTCCTCAAGAATAGTAACAAAGTTACCAGAATGATCAACGTTCAGTGAATTCAGTGAATTCAGTGAGCAGGTAAGTGTCTATAGCTGGCAAATCAAAATGGCAGGCTTGTTGAAGGTCCAGCTATTCATGAATAAAAAAGTGTACATTTCCAAGGCATAATCAATACTTAGAAGTTAATGGCGCTGGTAAATTAAATATCTGACGTTTGTGAATTGACAGCATGAATTCCGGAAATACATGGCTAAAAATGGCATACTTTACCTTTGAGTAATAGAGTTGATGCTGCTTATTGTAGGCCCCTTTCATGTACATCAGGGGTATTCAATTAAATGTCAACGAGGGCCAGTTTTTCAAATTCCTCCCAGTAAAGGGGCCGAAGTTTACATATGTATTACAGTTGCCAACTGTCAATGAAAAAAATATGGGAGACTTCATTGAAGTGGAGGGTCTGGGGGTCCTCCCCCAGAAAGTTTTACATTTCTTAGATGTAATTTCCTGCATTTTAACGTCCTGTGTCCCATTTCAGCACGATAACGGAACCCATACTTTTATCTCTAAATTCCGAAAAACGATTCTGTATTTCAGGTGGTTTGTGGGGGGGCAGAACCTTGCTGTCCAAGGGCCGCCATTTGAATAGCCCTGCCATAGTATATCGGATATTTAGAGGTCATATTGCTCACACTCGGGGGCATAGCAGCAAATTGTGAACCCTAGGTACAATCAGCTCCAATTGACCCCCCAACCATATATTTACATAAATCAGACCCCCTATGGGCCCCCTACTGTATATACAACATGTGTCACTGGTTACTCAGTCACACTTTACCCCCCTGTACGATACCCCTGCTCACACTACACTGAATGGATGAGATGTTTTAGCGATGCAAACTATGAATGTCCACCATTATTAGAGTATGGAGAATGGTTACGAGGTGGGAATTATTTAGGATATATTGATGTGTTTGTGTGTGTGTGTGTGTGTGTGTGTGTGTGTGTGTGTGTGTGTGTGTGTGTGTGTGCGTGCGTGCGTGCGTGCGTGCGTGCGTGCGTGCGTGCGTGCGTGCGTGCGTGCGTGTGTGTGTGTGCACGCGTGCAAGGATGCATGCTTGAGTATGTGAGAGGGGAGGGGGGTGCATGCTTACGTGCCTGCAGTGTGTGTGTGTGTGTGTGTTTTTTTTGCGTGTGTGTGTTCTGATATGCTCACATGTGCATGTGTGTGTTTGAACATGATAAGGGCTCGGAGGTCTTGAAGATACAGCTCTTGCCTCCTGAGACAGACAGCATGAGCACTTTCCATGCCAACTGAGGCCGTATGTGGGTAGATAAGAGGCCTCGGACAGGTCAGGGCAGCGCAAAGTGACCACATCCTCAACTCTCAACAGTGGCTTGGTTTTATCAGCTCTGGTAACATGTCCATACACCAGTGCATAGACACATACACGCAGATAAACACACAGACACACAGACACACACACAGACACACACACACACACTCACACATACGCGTGCACACACACACACACGCACACACGCGCGCCGCGTACATGCGCACGCACACACACACACAACTGTATTCCTACAGTGTGACTGGACAGATTGTCATCATCAACTTACTGTAATAAAGTGTGTAAAGTGTAGCATAATCACTGTGCTCGATTTGACATTCAAACTTGTCCTGTTCTGCATGTTATTCACTTTCTTCTTGCCGATGTACTGTACACATGCAGGCTGTACTGTATGAGATGGGTATGTCCAGATCAGATTTAGCCACTCTGCAGTGCAAACAGCATCATCAGCTGGCAACAGATGTTTCCATAAAACCATATTGGTGCTTGTCTGCCTCAGACCTGTCGCACATTAACGATCGACAAAAAGGAAAGCAGATGGAGACAGACTGTTGTTTGTTGAGGGTGAATGCATGCATGGAGGGCCTTTTACTGTAATTTCTGTGTGGATTCCTACCAATACAATTACAAGACAACACATGCAGAGCCAAATATATAGCAGATTTTATGTTTGCTTATACATTAAAATGCAGATATTCCACAACTATGTAATGCCACTTAACTCTTAAATATGTTTATTTTACAAAACATGTATGCAATACATATGGTTACAGTATATTGTAAGGTCACCTTTCCATTTTAAAACACGGACATCAATGACCAAACGTTGCAACCAACTATTCAACACAGCCTTAACACTGTACTATAGACAGCAGAGGAGTCACACTGCACAGAAATGTGAGGCAACGTTGTAGCAAAAGAAATAGTGACGGTGTAGATGAGGATGAACTTTATGTGGAAAGGGGTAGTAATAAGAAGAGGCAAATAGGCTACGTTTGCTGTATGGTAGATGTAGAGGAGAGTATGAAGGCACAAGATGAGGACAAAATGTATACTGTAATTTGTGATATGATATGACAAATTGAAAAGGACTGTGCTTACACTGTGCCTTTTCTGCAACACTATGTTTTCATGTTTGCAATGTGTACATTCTTTTCAATATGCATTCAGGCACATTGGCTGATTCTGCACTGTACGTATATACATGTTTGTAAATGTATTCATGTCATTCATCAGTATTTTTAAAGAAATGAAATCCTGGTTAAGTCACGCCATAACTCAGAAGGATTCAATCGTTTGGAACTGATTGCAGTACCTACAGTATGTGGGTGACTCATTTAAGCACAAATCTGTCACGGGTCATGTCCCATGTAAACTATAAAATGTTTTAGAAATTAGTGTAAATTAATTTTATGATTAGAAGGCCCTCTAGAATGTTGCGAGAGGTTCCATTCATTTTGAATGGGCTTTCCCAATGCTCGGACATGATTATTTCTTGATATCTGAATTGCACTGGTAATGCGAACGAGTTTTGTCACTTCAGATTCACTGTTTCATAGCACTCTGCAAGTAGCAGTCATATGTGACTGAGCACCTTGCTCGTAGAGGAAGGTTGCCTGGTAAACACCAGATGATCTCACAAGAGATTTCTTGTAGGAAATGTGTGGTTTACGATTACCCATGGTCGTTTATTGAGGCGTTACGAATGTGTCATTTGGCATACATTACATAACATTACATTACATTGCATTTGGCAGACGCTTTATAACCAAAGCGACTTTCAAAAGAGGACATAATCAAGCCAGCATCATAAGCAAATACAAAGTGTACAGGAGATATACAGAACAAGTTCAATTGCAAAGAGGGTTTTTTTTTTAGTTTTTTCATTAAGAGTAAATAACGAGTACACACACACACAAACACACACACACAAACTATTTTTTTTATTATTATTATTTTTTTTACAGAGCAAACTGGAAAAAGAATTGCCCCTTGGGGATAAATAAAGTTTGATCTAATCTAATCTAATCTAATCTAATCTAATCTAATCTAATATATCTAAACTAAACTAAACATCATGTCAGGAGTCTGCCCTGGGGCAAGGCCAGTTCAAGCATTAGTCTAGTAGATTCTCTCGAAAGAGGAAGGTCTTTAGTTGTTTCTTTGAAGGCTGCAAGAGATGTGCTTAGTCTTGCTGCCTCTGGGAGACCATTCCACCACTTGGG
>NC_085872.1:31855875-31858375 GCF_034702125.1 Engraulis encrasicolus
ACACACACACACACACACACACACACACACACACACACACACACAGGGCCGGATTAAGATGGCCTGGGGCCCCTTGGCTACAGGTGCTGTGGGTCCCCCCCAAAAGGCAAATTTCGCTACAAATTTACATAGAGAATGTCATAAATAGGAGCTAGGGATTAAGGGTACTATTTCGACCAACTACACTCAACACGACAGATGAGTTTTTTTAAGATTGCGTCTTGTCACAATTCTGCAATTTTTCACTTTTGTCCAATTAGGGGGCCCTTTGTAGGTGGGGGCCCCTAGGCTGCAGCCATAAGGTAGCCTGTGCGTTAATCCGGCCCTGCACACACACACACACACACACACACACACACACACACACACACACACACACACACACACACACACACACACCATCATACACTCGAATTCACCCACAACCCCCACTGCGATGCGTTAGCCTTTGTCTGTTCCACTGACCCCGCTGCCCAGGAGAGTTAGATAATGACAGGCCAATGCGTCGAAGCTTGCACACATTCATCGAGCAAGAGAGCATGTGTGCCGCGGAGGAGCACACTTCTTCATAGTCTTACTCTGTGTGTGTGTGTGTGTGCGTGTGTGTGTGTGTGTGCGTGTGTGTGTGTGTGTGTGTGTGTGTGTGTGTGTGTGTGTGTGTGTGTGTGTGTGTGTGTGTGTGTGTGTGCGCGCCCATGTTGGCAACGGCTTACCCTCCGACCTCCAAATATTTATCATTTGGGACAAGGACTCTTGCCAGGAACAAAGGAGTACAGCAGTTTTACATAGAGTATTTATTGAACCCCACAATGGTGTTTGATCAAACCGAAGCACAAAACGTTAAGCAATAGTGCACATGGAGGTACTATGGTTCTGAATCCCTTTCAGTGATAACAATGCTGCAATAACAAGTCAGGGGCGCACTTCTCGAAACCATAGTTGCTAACTATGTTAGCTACATTGCTGTTTGCAATGCAATTTCCCATTACCCACGTTACTAACTGGCGAACAACTACGTTTTCGAAAAACACACCCCGGGACTGAGGGCATCAATTAACAGTTTGTGTCAGTGACCGTGCCTGTTCACATAGATCTGTTAAATTCTGAAGGCATCTCCTAAAGTGTGTTCAGTAATGTTTCAGCAGCCTTTTTCTTCCTCGTTTTCATTTCATTTTTCATCCATTATCTGTGCAGACAATGATGGTGAATTACTGGGAGGAATTGAGTGGTGAGGAATTACTGGGTGAAGTGTGTTAGTGTGTGTTAGTGTGTGTGTGTGTGTGTGTGTGTGTGTGTGTGTGTGTGTGTGTGTGTGTGTGTGTGTGTGTGTGTGTGTGTGTGTGTGTGTGTGTCTGTCTGTCCCTCTGTCTGTGTGATCTTGCATATTTAAACGTAAAAATGTGTGGCTGTACTCCAGTGTAATCCTGAAACATGTGGGTTCTGTAACATGTGTATGGTGTTTATTCTGCATTTTCTAAATGGTAGAGACGCAACACCATTTTAGAAGTACAGACTCCTCTCTATTCTGCAAACATGTTTGTTTTTTATTCATATTTTATTTGGCATATGAATGAGTCATCAGATCCATGCGTTCAAGAAGCTGAAAAAGTATGGATGATATGGCAAGAGAGCTGGGTTGATAGAAGAGAAGAGGTGATCTTTAAAAAAAAGTAAGGGAGGAGCTGAGAGAAGGGGCAGAGACAGAATCAGACAGAGTAGAGGAGAGGAGACAGAGAGAGATACAAAGATTTCACAAACTTTCAGACAAGTGAATTCCACACAGTGTTTTGGGTAGTTTTTGCAGGATGTCAACATAGTGGTTAATCAGACATATTGCTTCCTCCGTGTGCAGTGGAACAGTGTCACACCACTTAAGGTCATTTCTTTGAAACTGTTAACAGATGATGAGCAATTCTCTTTTGGTTGTACAGACACAGTTGTCACCAGTCATTTGTACAAAGTTGCTGGTTGCTTTTTTATTGTCTTTACCCTCTACTGAACTGTGACAGCCAGACCAGAGAAATGAAGCATTTTCCGTTCATACTGTATAGGTATATATACATATATGTATAAATATATGTATAATATTTATATATCTTATGTCGATGTATAGATACTTAATATAAAATAAATACATATAATACCACTTACATATACTTTTTTCTGATATAATCACTGTAAACACTGAAGCAAAAAAAGACATCATGTAACTTCTCAGGTACCTTGAAACAAGTTAAAAAATAAAATTTCAAATATATTTATATAAACAACAGACAATGAAAGTGCTTTGTAATTGTTGTGACCCATTCCCCCTGTTTCATCACTGATTGTTTAGAGGCATAGAGCACAGTAAGAGTGGAAGTCGATCTTTTGTTCAGTTGATCATTTCTGTTTCTATTTGGTATACATCTTCTTCCTTTCCTTGTTTGATCATCTTTTCTTTCCCTCATGTTTGATCCCATGGCACATCCATGATCTCTTACCTTTCCCCTTGACCTCT
>NC_085872.1:31860875-31888375 GCF_034702125.1 Engraulis encrasicolus
GGACTAATACCATCTAAGAACTGAGTCCTGGATAAAATACAGGGTTGTGTTTCTCGAAACCATAGTTGCTGACCTTAGTTGTGGTCATGTCTTTTCTTTTATAAAGGCCTATTTTTTATTTTATTTTATTTATTTATTTATTTTTTTTTTTTTGGGGGGGGGGCTTTTTGCCTTTATTTTTGAGACAGGACAGTGAAGACATGACAGGAAGCGAGTGGGAAGGGACGGCATAGGACCCAGGCCGGAATCGAACCTGGGTCAGCCGCGTAGCGTACTGTTACCGCCACGGTAGGGCCGGACCGTACCTTTTCAAAAGCTATTGTCTCGGCCCTACCATGACCTAACGGTAGGGCACTGGGTTACTATACCGGTGACCCGGCTTCAATTCCGGCCCGGGTCATTTGCCAGTTCTTCCCCATCTCTCTCTCCTCACTCGTTTCCTGTCCCTCTCTCACTGTCCTCTCACAAATAAAGCTGCACCACTACTAAAGCTATTGTTTCCCACCATAAACCATGCAAATAAAGCAGAATGCCAGTCAATTGCTGCTTATCGATTATGGTTAGATTATGGATAGCATTTTATGAAAGAGTGATGACCCCCTCGTGCTATACCCTACCCTCTTTTGTAAAATGGACAGAACTGGATCGTCAAGCTTGGGTCACCTGTGTATAGTTTTACTTCGACACAGTCTGACAGGCACGCCCAGAGAATGTGACCTGCAGCACGGCAACGGCTGCAACCTCCGCGACCTTCGAACTCCACCTGACGAACCACAAATGACAGTCCTTCCAGGAGCAACTGGAGCGTAATGGATTTCCGTGGAGGCACACAAGCGAACGTGAGACCAGCTCACATGACCTCGGCCACCTGAGGCGTTGCACATGGCTCCCCGTGAAGATGGCATGAGAAAGGTGACGGGCGCAGAAAAGGTCAGGTGTGTACACAGAGAAATACAGACACACACGCACGCATGCACACACACACAAACACACGCCCCCGCACATGCGTACATGTACACATGTGCACACACACACACACACACACACACACACACACACACACACACACACACACACACACACACCCCGCACATGCGCGAAATACAGGTCTGCCCTGGAGCAACTGCCACATTAGGCAATAATCCCCCAGCGGGTCACACTGAAAAATGGAAGGTCAAAGGGCAAGAGGAGAAAGGAGAAAGGAGAAAAAAAAGGTCAGAGAAGGCCCCGGTGCAGTCACCTCTTGCCCTGGCAACCCTCTAAGCCTCAGGATTATGCATAACCTTCACCATAATGTATGTTAATGTATGTTAAACGCCACAGGGATGTGAACTCATTCCAATGTGTCAAGACGCGTGCTACTCCATGACATGCAGAATCAGGGCCGGAGGGGCCGGCAGAGAGCCCTGAAGAGGATGATGGGATTGCACTTTTTTTATTTTCATTTCCTTTCTGTTCCTTTCTCTCTCTCTCTCGCTCCATTTTTTTTTCATTCAAATGCTTCTATATTTGCATGTCCGTCTGAGTACCGTAGTGGCAATGCCAATCAAGGGCGACGGAACAAGTTTGAAAGTGGTGGTGCTTTTTTTCCCCTTTCTTGCTTCTTTATTTGGTTTGATGGGGTCGCCGGCGGGAGTATTCACTACTTTCTGAAAATACTCAACTACATCAAAACAACATTGCTATGACATTACCGAGAGCCTTATAACAGATTAAGGCTCTGCGCTAAGGGGTAAACAGTGTTACTCAGCTGCACTCCACTCGTTCTTTTGCAGTGTAACTTGAGAGGGCCTCATTTAGGGAGCCCAAAAGTGAGGATACAAACGCACCACTGCATCCCCCTTTCCGGCACCTGTGACGCCAATATCCAGACACAACAGCATAAAATGTCTCTCTTTCTGTCTCTGTCTCTCACTTTCTCTCTCACACACTCTCTCTCTGACATTCTCTATACAGTCTCTTGCTCTCTATTGTGTACCATAATTTTTCTTCTTTGATTGTTTCGTAATTCTACTATATTAAATACTATATTACTATAAATACTATATTATGAGTTTTCCATGTATTCTCCCTCAAAACATGGGTGCCGCGAGGGGGGGAAAGGTGTTACAGATTCTATGGGCCCAACAGCACTGACAGGCCCCCTGGAAGGATGCTGATAACACAATTTGTCATTTTGGGGGCCCAAAATGTGCATCTTTCATGGGGCCCAACAATTTTAGCAGCGCCCCTGCCTCAATATGATGACTTATTTATTTGTCCCTGATTGGCTTGGCCATTTGCATGAATGCCAATAATTCAGCTCATCCGTGAGAGATCTGTGGGGACAGAAGTGGCAGCCGAGGGTGATGGGTGGCTGGGAAACCAGGCAACACACACACACACACACACACACACACACACACACACACACACACACACACACACACACACACACACACACACACACACACACTAAGGCAGTTTTTGGTGTCTTGCTGAGAATATGGCCCAGTCTTCCTCGATAGTACTCGGTGTGTCAGATGAGTCAGCCATATAACAAAGCAAATGGGACAGTAGGGCCCAATATCAGGGGTGATGCAGTGCAGAACAAGGTAGGCCTATACAATTAATGGAACAGATCACTGAACAGATCACTATAGCCCCTTTTCGACTAGCCCTGTTAGAACGGGGCTGCGCGCTGCTGGGGCGTGGTTTCGTTTTCTTTTTGCATTTACTCCACCCATACACACCCATCATCAGCTCAAACAGGGCTCAAACAGGGGCGATTATAGAATCGCGAAAGACGTGATTCGAGGCGTGCGGAGCTGAGTTCCACTAGGCTAAAGTCTCTTTTCCATTGGGCTCAGCGTTCTGGTGCGGGCTTTATAAATATTCATGAAACTTGACGGTGTGTCGATGGTGCTGTCTCGCACGCATTTCCATACAACGGGGACTAGAACTGGGCCGGTATGATCAGCTGCTGCAACTAGCCGCGACAACACCGTGTTTTCACGCCATTGTGAATCTAAGCCCTAATCTAAACAATAGGACCTATATAGGACTAAATATAACCAGCGATCTCCTTCTCTTAGACCCATAGACATGTGTTTGGGCTTGTTCGAAAGCTGCGAATCTTAGCTTTTCACAGGTTTTTACGAAACGTTTTTTTGTTCTTTCAATCCAAAGTTATATAACTTTAAGCGGCCGCTGTTTCAAGTGAAAAAATAGCTTTTTCCAACCATTTTTTTTTTACCTCGTCATTTTGTTTTCGAACAGACAGCGATCTCCTTAACCTAGACCTACAGACATGTGTTAGGGCTTGTTCGAAAGCTGAGATTCTTAGCTTTTTACAGGTTTTCACGGAACGTTTGTATGTTCTTTCAATCCAAAGTTATATAACTTTAAGCGGCCGCTGTTTCAAGTGAAAAAATAGCGCTTTCCAACCATTTTTTTTTTACCTCGTCATTTTGTTTTCGAACAGACAGCGATCTCCTTAACCTAGACCTACATACATGTGTTAGGGCTTGTTAGAAGGCTGAGATTCTTAGCTTTTTACAGGTTTTTACGGCAGGTGTTTATGTTCTTTAAATCCAAAGTTATTTAACTTTAAGCGGTCGCCACTTCAAGTAAACAATGGCGTTGTTCTCCAGCCGGATAGAGAGGAAATCTTTGTTCCCTCGAATAAACCAGTTGTCTTTTTCATTCGAAATTTTCATTTTTACATTTAATTTGATAACAGCAAATTCGCCATCCCTCTGAAGGTTCGTAGGCTATATGAAGATATGTGCAATGAAAAGGGCTACTTTAGTGTGCCCTATTTTGCATGGTGGTAAAAAAACGACTTCTCACAAGGAGGAGGCATGGAGCTTTGGAAATAGCGTGATTTTAAAATAATAGCCTAATAAGCTAATAATATAACTCCTTGGCCAAGGACTGGACTTAGGCTACTTTAAAGAACATGATAATTGCTTGAGCAAATTTTATCTGTCTACTGTAAAAACTGCCGACAGAAAAGTTGATTTTTAAAGTGCGTGGGTGGGGATAGGTGTTTTCACATGCCGGTAAATCCTAACACAGGCAACATTTAGCCTAGTGGAACTCAGCTCCGCACGCCTCGAACCACGTCTTTCGCGATTCTATAATCGCCCCTGTTTGAGCCCTGTTTGAGCTGATGATGGGTGGAGTAAATGCAAAAAGAAAACGAAACCACGCCCCAGCAGCGCGCAGCCCCGTTCTAACAGGGCTAGTCGAAAAGGGACTTAGGTGTTGCCTGTGTTAGGATTTACCGGCATGTGAAAACACCTATCCCCACCCACGCACTTTAAAAATCAACTTTTCTGTCGGCAGTTTTTACAGTAGACAGAGAAAATTTGCTCAAGCAATTATCATGTTCTTTAAAGTAGCCTAAGTCCAGTCCTAGGCCAAGGAGTTATATTATTAGCCTATTATTTTAAAATCACGCTATTTCCAAAGCTCCACGCCTCCTCCTTGTGCCTTGTGAGAAGTCGTTTTTTTACCACCATGCAAAATAGGGCACATTAAAGTAGCCCTTTTCATTGCACATATCTTCTATACGAACCTGCAGAGGGATGGCGAATTTGCTGTTATCAAATTAAATGTAAAAATGAAAATTTCGAATGAAAAAGACAACTGTGGTTTATTCGAGGGAACAAAGATTTCCTCTCTATCAGGCTGGAGAACAACGCCATTGTTTACTTGAAGTGGCGACCGCTTAAAGTTAAATAACTTTGGATTTAAAGAACATAAACACGTGCCGTAAAAACCTGTAAAAAGCTAAGAATCACAGCTTTCGAACAAGCCCTAACACATGTCTGTAGGTCTAGGTTAAGGAGATCGCTGTCTGTTCGAAAACAAAATGACGAGGTAAAAAAAAAAGGTTGGAAAGCGCTATTTTTTCACTTGAAACAGCGGCCGCTTAAAGTTATATAACTTTGGATTGAAAGAACATAAAAACGTTCCGTGAAAACCTGTAAAAAGCTAAGAATCTCAGCTTTTGAATCATTCTGTCCAGGGTATGGAATATCCCCGGCTTTTTTTCAAAACAGTAACTACTGAATAGTATCTTCTACTGTATTGCATTAATGTTTCTCGAGGTACTTGTAAGGCTTGTAAGGCCATGGCAGAATGTTCTGTTTCTAAGTATGTATACACAGCCATACGCACACACAAACACAGCACACACACACACACACACACACACACACACACACACACACACACACACACACACACACACACACACACACACACACACACACACACACACACACACACACACACAGATCATGTGTAAAGACAAGTATAAGAACTGCAATGATCAGTGTTGTGGGAGAATTTTACATGTTCAAGGTCCAAAAAGCAAGTGCATCATGGGATCAATCATTTATTTGTGTGAAAGAAAATATATGACTGACAATATCACTGTTAAGATGGCAAAATTATACAGTGTACTGTAGAGTACAGTATTAATCTAAGAGCATTGGTAGTGTCCACATAATTACGTAGAGGTCAGTATAATAGCTTTTGCAGATATTGGGCTACTGACTTCGATAAGACTAAAGTGGGCAAGATAGAAGTGTCACTGCTCAGAAAAACAAGCTCTTATTTTTCAAATTCCACATTTTCGTCTACATTTTATTTCTGTGCATGTATCCCTGGTGCTTCTTCTTCACTCAAAACTGTCTTTTCCCACTTAGGCTACATCTTTAAACAGGCATAAATATAAACTCTTCGACGAAGGTCTCCGTGTATACACTCAGCATCTTTCAATCCTTATATCACTTGTCTCTTCCACTGGCAGACTATTCCTGGCAGATTGCCAAAAGAGTAATGAACACACACACTAAAATAATAAGTGTGAAATATATCAAAATTGGCTGATGAACTGATATGAAGGGTCATCACAAGATGAACCGGTCTTCTGACAAAAGCACTGGCGTTGCACTCTAACCACACAATACTGTCCTTACATGCCCTGAACTTGCCTGGGACTACAGCAGAACTGTGAATCCCAGGACAACACTGAAACAATAGAAAACTAAAACGTCTGAACTCTCATCATCAAACCGTTTGTGGATTTTCTAGGAAGTTGTCTAAACCCAGACTTTGTTCTCTCTGGTACACTCTCTCCATGTTTAGTCAAAACAAATCAAGGGCCTCAAGCTTTTTGCCTCGAGCAACCTGCAGGCGACTGATGTTTTTTTCCCCCCTTTTCCTTGCATTGCTGTTTTTGAGTCTTTCAGGAAGCAAATACACTGATGTTTTTCTTTTATTCCTTACTCACATTTTAAAGTATTTTTCGAGATGCTGCTACAGTATGAGAAGAGCACACACACACACACACACACACACACACACACACACACACACACACACACACACACACACACACACACACACACACACACACACCAGGGCTTGACATTAACCTTTCCTCTTGCCAGCCACTGTGGTAAGTGGTTTTCCAAATTCACTAGCCATCCAGCTCTTGTACTAGCCAAAAATTAGATTTTTTTTTCTTTATCATGATGTTTTACATCTAATCTCAGAAGATGAGATGCTAAAGCAAGAAGATAAAGCACAGCTTTCTACATGGAAATAACTCAGAGAAACTGAGTAACAAATCTCTTTCGTAGATACAATCAATAAGGGGCAAAGTGCAGAATATAGGCTATTCTTATACGTGATAACAGAGAATAAGCTACCTGCCGAATTGGCTAGTGACACTGAAATTATTACCAGCCACAGCCAAGTTTTACCAGCATTTGGCCGGTTGGCAGGTGCCAGTGTCAAGCCCTGACACACACGCATGCACAGAGTGAGCTTTTTCAGAGTTGGTCCAATCCAACTTTTAGTTACAATTTAACAGTGCCAGCTCCCACAAAGGATTTGATAATGAGGTTGTCAGTGTTGGTGAAACTGGTAGCTATACCTTGATTTTTCTGTGAGAATAGGATCCAAGAAATGTGGACTTTGATTCAATGATCAAGTCAAGTCAAGTAGGTTTTATTGTCAATTTCTTTACATGCACTGGTCATACAAAGAATTTGAAATTACATTTCTTGCTTTCCCATACAGACATAGACTAATCTAGGTAAGGACATAGACAGTATAGACATAGACAGTACTTATACATGGACTTAAGACAGTATGGACATAGACAGTGCTCATACAGACATTTAAAGTGCAAGACTGGACAACAGAAGACTTGTAGAGGACATACATTAAGAGGTATTTGTTGTGCTTTTGTGCTTTTCCTAAAAAAAGTCCTTTATAGCGTTCTGACATGGTAATAGTAGCATTTTGAAGAAAAATAAATATTAAAAAGGTCTGTCAAGTACACCAGCAGCAGTGTGTGTGTGTGTGTGTGTGTGTGTGTGTGTGTGTGTGTGTGTGTGTGTGTGTGTGTGTGGTGTGTGTGTGTGTGTGTGTGTGTGTGTGTGTGTGTATGTGTGTGTATGTGTTTAGTGCAGGTAGAAGGTGCGGTGTGCGTCTTGTGTGTGTGTTCGTGTGTCTGTGTGTGTGTGTGTGTGTCAGTGTGTGTATGTTTGGGTTTAGTGCAGAAAGTGCAGTGTGCTTGTGTGTGTGTGTGTGTGTGTGTGTGTGTGTGTGTGTGTGTGTGTGTGTGTGTGTGTGTGTGTGTGTGTGTGTGTGTGTGTGTGTGTGTGTGTGTGTGTGTGTGTGCATGTTTTGAGTTAGTGCAGGTTGAAAGTTCAGTCACAAGTATAGTAGTGCAGGTGGAATGTTCAGTCGCAGATGTGGTGGTGGGGGATGGGGGGGGGGTTGTCAGTGGCCTTGCTGGCTAGAGGCTGACAGTGGAGGGAGAGTGGGTTGAGTGTTCAGCATCTTGATCGCTTGGTGCATTGTGCTGCTCGCCAGCCTGGTGGTACGGGAACGGAGGCGCCTGTACCTCTTTCCAGAGGGCAGGAGGCTGAACAGTTTGTGTGCAGGGTGGCTTGTGTCTTTGATGATCATCAGTGCTTTCCGGGTGAGGCGTGTGGTGTAAATGTCCTGCAGGGAGGGGAGTGGTACTCCAATGATCTTCTTCGCTGTGTTCACAACACGCTGGAGTGTCTTCCTGTTTTTCTCCGTGCAGCTTCCTCCCCACACTGTGATGCAGTTGGACACGACGCTCTCTATGGTTCCTCTGTAGAATGTTGTCATGATGGAGGGTGTAGCACTTGCCTTCTTTAGTTTGCGCAGGAAGTAGAGACGCTGATGGGCCTTCTTCGCCAGTGATGTAGTGTTGGTGGTCCAAGAGAGGTCGTCGCTGATGTGCACTCCAAGGAACAATGATGACCTCAGAGATGGGTCAGATGTCATCTCTGTACATTGCGATAAGCTTTGACGGACAACAAAATATTGTACAAAGTGAGTAGGGTGTTTTAGAGAGGGTTACAACTGAGGATAACTGAATATTACAATGGTTTTGATGGACAAACACATATTGAGTTTTCCTCAAGCACCGCCCTAGACTACACTTTTTACCGTATATACAAGTCCAGAGACCCCAAATTAAGAACTGGTCAAAAGAGAAAAAAGCTCCAACTCCACTCTGTATTAACCATACACACTCTTAAAGACTTTTTTAGGGCTTTTAGTCTTCAATTTTGAGAGGACAGTGGAGGAGAGACAGGAAATGAGTGGGGAGAGAGAGACAGGGAAGGATCGGCAAATGAGCCGGGCCGGAATCGAACCCGGGCCGTCGGCATAGCAATCCAGTATCCTACCGTTAGGCCACGGCAGGGCCACACACTCTTAAAAGACTTAAAGACTCTCTAATGTCGTAGTAGTGTAGTAGTATGGAAGTAATGTTTTTCAATGCGTGTTGGAACAGTGCACATTATGAGGACAAAAAGTCAAAGCCCAACATGACAGAGTGATCCTAAAACCGTTAACTTGTCCAAAGATTTGCAGGTTTAGCTGTTGCACCTCCCACAGATGGAATAAATCAGGTGCAGTGATAGGACAGCAATGATCCCACCACCAATGACTACCAATCACGCCCACATACCAAGCAGAAAGAGTGACAGTTCAGTCGGACAGAGGGGGCCGAGGCTACTATGTGGTGTGACGTGGGGCATGAGGGACTGTGGTGAACTTCAGCCCTGATCAGGCCATGGTACGGTGACACCTGTCAGCCATGCTCATCGTCGCTCTGCGTGGACGTGATCAGACAAAGTGCCACAGGTGGCCTTACACCCTGCATCTGGCCTAGTTTGTCTGAGTGAAGGTGTGCCTGTTTGACAGAGAGTAAATGGGTGTCTGTTTTTGACAGGGAGTAAGTGTGTGTGTCTTTGTGTGTTTTGTGGTGGTTGTATCAGAGAGAGAGAGAGAGAGAGAGAGAGAGAGAGAGAGAGAGAGAGAGAGAGAGAGAGAGAGAGAGAGAGAGAGAGACTGTGAGAGAGAGAGAGTGTGAGAGAGGGGAGGTGTATGAGGTTGTTTGCTCCTGTCAAGCTCCTCAACCTACGGTCAGCTGCTAACAGAGCCACTCTCCGAACAGGGACAACCATCCAAGACACAACAGGACCCAAACAGAAAATGTTCCTCTCTTTCCCTCTTAACCCATTGATGCCTGATGTTGCACTGCGCAACATTGGCCCTGGCGCCTGGAGCTGCATTACGCAACATTCAGGCTCATGAGATTTGAGACAACTTTATTAAAAATCTCTGTTTGTTTGATATGAATGAACACATTCTAATAAAATATGAGGGTATTAGCGTTTAAATGCAACTTAGTGCATATTTTGATGTGCTTCAGAAGCTGAGATATTTAGGTTTTTATAGGCTGAGGGCAGCTTTTCTTAAAAAGGGCTCAGGCATTCAGCACCCTTTTTTGTAGATGCCTTAGGCGTCAATGGGTTAACCTGTGAGTCTACAGTACTGTACCACATAATCCACTGCATTTGTTGTAGATTGCCTGTTTTCCTTTTCGGGAAACTCATGTATACCTAAATGCAATGTGTCATGTGTATTTTAGACATTAGCGTGTTCAATGTATGAACCATTAGGCAATCCAATAATATACAGTACTGTAACTCCTAACATATAACTTCAACTATAAATAGAAATGTAGCCATGATGAGTAGCACGATGACCTAACCTTGCAGCTGTGTCCCGACTGCTGCAGTATAAAAATCCACAGAAAACTGCACAACTGGGGCAGCTCCACAGCTGGTGAGGCAGACAGACAGCTATTAGCAGGGCTGGACTAGGAGAGACATAGGGACCAGGCACTTTTGGCTTAACCCATTTTGTCCTAAGTCCTTTTTGAGAAAGGATGCCCTCTGCCTATTAAATCCTGAATATCTCAGCCTTCGAAGCAAATACAAACATGAAATAGGTTACATTTAAAATCTAGAACCTTCATTTTGCACTAGTGTAGTGTTCATTCAGCTCTAACATGCCCACATCTTTAATAAAACAGCTCAAATCTCAAGACCTTGAATGTAGCGTATATGTTGCTCCAGGACACAATGGGTTAAAGGGGCCCGTCATAATTAGTGGAGAAGAACAGACTCACCGGTGGGCCCCGCACCCTCATGGGCTCCTATTCTCAGAAATGTTTTTTTTACATTCCTGAAAATAGGGGCCCACAAGGGTGCGGGGCCCACCGGGAAATGCCCGCTATGCCAGATGGCCAGTCCAGCCCTGGCTATTATGCTGACCTCAATCGGCCTCTTCTGAAAGTGTGTGAGTGTGTGTGTGTGTGTGTGGGGGGGGGGGGGGGTGGTGGTTTCAGGCTGAGGGTACAGTGTAAACGGGTCAAAGACGTCCAACATGACACTGTCCTTCAGTGCTAACAGATGCTTTTGCTTACTGTAACTGTGAAAAACATGAAATTTCAAAACAATTTTTGAAAAGTGAATGCATGAAAGCCAAGCCAAAAAATGATTTTAAAAAACCCTCTTTTTTTGTATTTACAGTAAGCAAAAGTATCCGTTGCACTGAAGGACATGTTGGACGTCTTTGACTCAAACATGTGTTCACATATTTGTATGCTTACAGTATTCGTGTGTGTGTGTGTGTGTGTGTGTGTGTGTGTGTGTGTGTGTGTGTGTGTGTGTGTGTGTGTGTGTGTCCGCGTGTGTCCGCGTGTGTGTCTGTGTGTGCACGCGCGCTGGCGTGCTTGTGTGTGTGTGCATGTTTTGCATGTCTGTCTGTATGTGTTTATGTGTGTATGTGTGGGGGAGTGGGGTGGGTGTTGGTGATACACTGTACTATAAGACCCGAGGCATAAGTCTTTGACTCGGATGTAATTGTGAATATGGCTACATTCCCAACTGCACGCATAAACACACGGATCCCCTGAGGTGCACAGCTCTTTACCTCAGCTGCTCCACAGGACCTCAGCACTCACACAGTGGGTCCCCTTAACACACACATGCACTCATGCAAGCAGGCACGCAGGCATGCACGCACGCACGGACGGACTCATGCATGCACGCAGGCACTCAGGCACGCACGCAGGCTCTCATGCATGCACGCAGGCATGCACGCACGCACGCAAGCACTCAGGCACGCACGCAGGCATGCACGCACGCAGGCTCTCATGCATGCACGCAGGCATGCACGCACGCACGCACGCAAGCACTCAGGCACGCACGCAGGCATGCACGCAGGCAGGCACTCAGGCATGCACGCACGCAGGCATGCACGCATGCACGCATGCACGCACGTGCACACACACACACTTCTGGTGGCAGAAACCACATACCGCCACAGATTATTATGTAACCACCTTCCCTTCCTGTTTTATTACCACAATGATAAAACACACTAAACATCACAACCCTGTACACACGCAGACACACAGACATACTACACTCACAGACAGATACATAGACAACCAAACACACATGCACACACACACACACATGCACACACACACACACACACACACACACACACACACACACACACACACACACACACACACACACACACACACACACACACACACACACACACACACACACACACACACACACACACACACACACACACACACACACACACACACACACACACACATTTTGAGACATGATTAACCGTAGTTAGATGAAGTGAAGAAGAACATACACAGATAATAACAGTAGTTGGAGTACCAAAGAACATACTGTAGTCAGGCATTACTGTGGCAGCACTCCAAATTGTATCATGGGAATGCATAAAAGAAAAATTGCCATATGTTGTGAAAAAGCCAGGCTAGTACACAACTCCGATTTTTGTGTCCGATGGTCCTGCAGGGTAACATTCCACCGATTGTCGTAAGACTTAGACTTAGACTTCTTTATTGTCCATCAAACTTACATGAAATGGAAAATTTGCTTTGGTGGTGGCATAAGACACACGAGACAAACACACATCACAGTCAACACAATAAGGGGGGTTTTCAGCTGAGAATCAGGCTGACAGTTGGGGGTAGTCAGGGTAGACCAGTATCACTAATCGAGAGATATGACTGTGAAAATGGGCATTTATCCATGTCTTTATTATTATTTATTAGACATTTAATTCCTCAGTTTAAATGTTGAGACTCGAAAAGTGCATATTTGATAAAATACCCTATACTGTGCCTTTCACCCTATACTGAGTCTCCCCTTTTAACACTTGAACGTCCATCTTCGGTCATTTATGACTCCGGGAACATATTTCTGGGAATTTGGAATAATATATATATGTTGTGCAATCATTGTTAGAATTGTTATGCATTTTATACGCCAATCTACCTGGTAATTATAATCCAAACACTTGTGGGGTCTTTTATGACCCTGAGAGGATCCATGATGCTCAACATAATTATTTCAATTTCTAAAAAAAAGAATGAATGCTCTTTTTAATATGACAAATGAAGGGTTACATTGCAAAACGGTGTTATCCATTTTGTAGAATGTTGGTAAATTGACATTTTTGTACTGGGCATTCCATTGCATTGCACAGCAAAATGCACGTTATATAGGTTTAAACAGCATGTTCCCAAAACATTTGAATGGCAAGAATTCACACATAGGTGATACCTCTGAACAGTCATTTCCAATAATAAAATGCAAAACTCAAAAACACGCCGTTTTGCAATGAAACCCTTCGCACTTTCACTCCTTGTCATGTCTGTCTTAGCAGGCCAGTGCGATCCTTGGCTGGTGACTATGTCAAAGTGCTTGCCTTGTACCCATGTGTAAAGCTGAATGGGTGAGGGAGTGTGGAGGCCTGGGGGTGTTTTTCTGGCACGTCGCTGCTGCGATAACTGATGGGTCTGATGCAGGCCATGGCTCAGTGGGGGTCTAGCACGCCGCACCAGAGCTGAGCACATAGCCAAGAGTTCAGCCAAAACACAAGATAGGACAGGGGTAGCAACTGGGAAAGAGAGGAGGGAGGGAGTGAAGGAGATGAGGGAATTAAATGTGTGTATGTGTGCTTGCGTGCATTTTAAGGGGTACTGTGAAATGATACACAGGATTTGTCCTACTGGCCGCTGTATTACCTTTACTGTGCGTTTCTACAGCAACAGGGGAGTGGAATGGAGGGGGCACACACACTACAAACCATAATTTGGCTGACAGAATCTTCTCTTAACCATGATTTTTCTGCCTTTAAACAGTTGAAGAGAAGCTCTAAGACTGAACTGTCTGGAAATAATTACCTCCGCCAAAGAGGTTATGTTTTCGGTCGCGTTGGTTTGTCTGTCTGTTTGATTTTCTGTCTGTTTGTCAGTCAGCAGTCTTGGAATTGGAAATGATCAAAGGAACAAGTGATGATTACATTTTGGTGGTGATCTGGACCACGATCCGGAACCAGGATTTAAAAAAAAAGAAGATTCTTCACCTTTGCTAGCCTAAAATGAAATTGCGGGACAGAGCGAATTTTGACATTCCAGTTTCTAACTCCAAGGCAGAAAGACTTAAATTGAGTCAAATGTTCTATCAAACAGCTTCCTCGGCACAGGTCTGCACTCTCTGAGTGCATTTCTAGCTAAACAACTGTTATATGTTTTGCTGGTTCATTACACCTTGACTTATGGTCCAGACCCTGTCTCAATTAAATTAAGTTAGGTCTCGGAACAAGTCTCCAGTCTCAAAACAAACTCTAGCATTTGAGGCAGCCTTGTATCAAGTTAACTAAAATCTTGATTGCTAGCTAAGTCGGGAGCATGTCTGTGTGAAGTGTCTGGGGGGAGGTTTACTAAGATTCCATGCCAAGTTCTGCTCACTGACACCCATCATGAAAAGCATGCATCTATGTCCAGACATCTGAAATGACTTCCTAAAATGTAAAAGGTGTGATTTATGATGGTCCTGATGTGTGCACCTGGTTGTACTAAGCTTCAGATTCAGTAGGTCACAAAACGGTACTTGACCTGAAACAAGAAATACAGAGATTACTATTGGATGAAATGTGTGTCTGTGAATCTCAGTATCTCTAGTCAAGTTGTGGGCATATGTGAATATCTGTGTTTCTCTTTGACCTTGGCATTGAGTGTGTTTATATGCAGTTCAGTATCCCGAACTACAGGCCTTTGTACAGGCCTTTGAAGTGCACTTGACTTGATTGTTGCACATGGGAGAGTTTGGTCCACAATGAATGAAAGTGTGGTATACTTAAGTAGATACAGCTATGTAAGAGTCTTAGCAGTTACCACAATCAGTAGCTCTAAACCAGACTACAGATTTGCAAATACCCTATGTGTGTGTGTGTGTGCTGTCCAATAACTGCACTAAGGATCTTTTGACCCTTGACCACTGGACATACTTGTTTTTTCCTGCTTACCACAGGCAAAGACTGTGATCTGACGGAGCTGGCCCAGTTACTGGGGAACCTCTTTGTGTGTGTGTGTGTGTGTGTGTGTGTGTGTGTGTGTGTGTGTGTGTGTGTGTGTGTGTGTGTGTGTGGTGTGTGTGTGTGTGTGTGTGTGTGTGTGTGTTTACGTGTGTGTGTGTGTGTGTGTGTGTGTGTGTGTGTGTGTGTGTGTGCTTGCCTAAAACACTTACCTGTACTTTACTGTGACATTGTAAGAATGTTCAACCCCTATCATACTCTGTACACTGCCTACTTCTACATACTATACTATATCATAGATGTATCCATCAACACTTGTTGTCTACCTTAACTGACAGAGTATGTTTTTTTTTTCTGCTTTGGTCTATCCCAACTCACAGAATGTCTTTTTGCACAATTACCTTTTCTACATTTATCTCTATTATTTTATTTTATTTTCCCCACCCTGATGACTATTCCTGTGTTTATTTTTGTCTTGAAATGTCCATGTGGGCTTTTGTGTCTTTGTGTATTTATGTAAGCTACTAGATACCTGAATTTCCCCCTGGGGATCAATAAAGTTACTCTACTCTACTCTACTCTACTCTACTAGATTATGTGTGTCATTTCCACTGGGCAAACAAGAGCTGAAATGAGTCATTTTTTGCACCAGGAGCACCAGAGCTAAATGAAGCACTTCAAAACTATTGAGACCAAAAAAACTATATTTGCCTCAGACAGCCTTTCTCCAAGGGGTGGTGTATATATGGGCTCTCGTCACAGGACTGGGGAATTGGGACCTCGGCCCAGAACCTGGGGACAGGTGTTGCCTCGGGTAACCTAGCACAAGACTAACTATCATAAAGGGAACCTTTTGAGCCAGGCACTGTATGAATAGAAATCCAGAACCCTTGTGACTGGTCACACTATTTTTATCTAGTGTGTAACTAAATTGAATGACAGATAAGAGATTTTCATACTTTATGCATGCTTTTGGGGGAAATTTCTGATGGAAACATTTATTTTCCAAATGACTAATTTGTTATTCAAGAGACACAACTCGAAGTCAAATTTGTGTCAGGAGGGTTGGATGAATTGGGTACTTTCATTATAGTACAACATTAAAACACTATAAATGAACACTGGAAACATTCAGTTTGCCCAGGGTTCATACTCTGTTGCATAAACAGAGCACTTGTTGACAGAGGCCTTCTTTGTCTGCAGTGCCGTTGCAAATGCCAAAGTAGTGCATCGGTACTGAGAACACAAAGCTCGAGGCTTCAGAGGCCAAATGTGCTGAGGCTAAAATTTGTCTGTGTTTGAGTGAGGGGGAAAAAACGTCATTGTCTGTCATTGTACAGTCCGTGTGCAGGTGCTCCTTGTTGTTTAATGGTGGCAAAAAGAGATAGGATGTTAAAGGAAGATGACAATCTTCTTTTCTTCTGCTGTTTGTGGATAGTTCTCCCTTGGCAACAGTGAAATCCAATTGTAACAACCATGCAGTCACAAAAAAAACTGTGCACTCACAGAAATCCACATAGGTGGAAAAGCACTGTAATGTACAGGAAAGAGGGGTTTGCTTCCCATCCGTTTTACAGTGAACAAAACCAATTATGGGAAACTTGGCTTCCAATTTGTAATTACTTACTGAGTTGATGCAGGATTAAGATTGGATTGATCACATTTATTTTGTTTAGCTTTTAAGCTGTCTATACAGAAAGTGCTTCATACAGAGTCGCACATGGACCATTGGAAAATACGCCATGGTGTTCTCCAATCCCCTTAAAAAGAGGAATGGAAGATTAAGCCAATGATATGGCAATCGCTGCAGAGGCCACAGAGATTTGAACTGAGCAAGACGCAAAATCGAAGTGTTTGAAGCTGAAAGAAACTCATCATCTTACTACATAAGCATATTCAAACTAAGCTTGAGAGAGAGAGGGGCAAAAACCATATGGATTCTGTGGGGTGGACGCTATGTGTTGTCAGCAAAGGCAGCCGCATTACTACCACAGTTTGTTATAAATAGCACAAGGGGTGGCCTAACTGGGCCTGTATTTCCATGATGAGTGATGGATTGAACTGTGTGGCCTTATAATCCCCTCAAAAAAATGATTCACGTCTGGCCACGGCCAGTCATTAATGCAGTGCTGAAAGAAAGTACCGCCAGCCGGCTGTTTTTGTACGAATCATCGTTGTCTGTGACACAATGTGTCATGGAAGAAAAGCATCACAAGCAGCCAAGACAAACAACGGCAGGGGGGAGAGAGAGAATGAGAGAGAGAGAGAGAGAGAGAGAGAGAGAGAGACTTTATCAATCCCCACAGGGAAAATTGAATGCCACCTGGCCATCCACACAGCACATTCCAGACAAATAGACATATAATAAATAAGAGCTAACAATAAATAAGCATTAAGAAACAATACACAATAGACACACTCAGATATAAACAGAGAGAGAGAGAGAGAGAGAGAGAGACAGAGAGAGACAGAGAGAGAGAGAGAGAGAGAGAGAGAGAGAGAGATAAAGAACCTCACCCATATACATCTGTTCTTCATTTTTTCCTAAATCCCTCTCTCTTGCTTGAACTTCTTTGTACTTCAGGAAACTTCAACACCAAGGCATACCAGCTTATGAGATGAGGGTCTTAGCACCAATCCTTAGATGGACCCATCACAGGTCAGAAGACAGTCAGAGGTCTAGACGGGGTGTTTACTGTGTACTGCCTTGGATTCAGCTACAGAAATGTTTTTTTTTGTCAATGACACCCCACCGCCCTTCAAAAGAACAAAAAAACGAAAGCAGGGCTGACCCTGCAAACTGAGATTAATCTTCTTAGGGATGAAAATGTGTTGCATTAATATCACTAGCGCTTTGATTATTTCTGCTTATTCATCTTTATATTTACTAGAGATGCACCGGATCCAAGATCCGGTTCCGGATCCGGCAGGATAATAGAGCTTGAAAGTCCCGCCCCTTAGTTCCGCATTTCACAGGACCTAAGCTGACCATTTAACAAAATGGCAGCGAGTAAATATCTTCCGATCTCAGTGATTATATGCGCTGGGCTACAAATATGCTGTTTAAGAGGCTAGATAAAGATTATTCATATAGAAGTATCTATGTTTTGTTCCGAGGCCGTCTGCATGAAAAATATGAATAAACACAGCTTCCTAAAAAGTTTAGGAGTTCGTACGAAAAAATAAACAAAAATATCAGAAACAACTTATGTGGAGCTCGTGGCACAACACGGAGGGGATCGAAATATCATTTTAATACCGACATTGGATTACATGCTTCGATTTTCGGCTAAAAACGCTGTTGAGGTCCCATGAAATCGGGGGAAGTGACGTCACTTTCAAGCTCTATAGGGTTTTTCACAGGATCCGGATCCGGTTCCAGGATCCAGGATCCGGTAGCCGAGGCTTTTCAGTCAAAATTGTTTGAGCCAACGTGATAAAAAGGGCCCACGTATGTGAGTAGGCTATGTGTTTCAACCCTTTCGTAGGATCCGGTATCCGGTTCTGGATCCGGCAGGATCTTAAGCAGTGGATCCGGTATCCGGCAGGATCCCTAAAATCAGGATCCGGTGCATTTTTAATATTTACATACATATGATTCAGATCCAAGTCATACTCATTTCAGCATAACCTAAACCTCTGTACTTTTCACTCATTTCAGCAAACATGGCACACTGGCACTGTACAGTCTGGACATTGGGGTTTAAAACCCCTTAATGCACGCCATACCTCAAGTGGCACGCTGTAATAGACATTGAAAAGTTAACTACCATAGTACTGCAATACTATGACATAACACGTGGCCTTTACATGTAATAATGCACTACGACTTGGTCATTGCCCTTCTGGTAACAGCAAATTTATAACGCTGTGTCTTAGCGGGTTAAGTATTCTACTCTTGCGGGTGTCCTTTTCACTTAACTTATGGGTTACAATCTGGGTCAGAGAGATAACATGCACCCCATCCACCTGCACCTGATCCATCCCCTTCTTCATCTTCTTCTTCTTCATCGCCCGGCTCTGTCCATCCATCCTAGTTTATGCAAAACACCACTGTAATCTAGAGCAGAACTGCAGGGTTTTGGTAGAGTTACTTTTTCATTAATCCCTCTATTAAAAAAGCCCACTCCCATCTCCTCTCCTATCAGTGAGAAATGAATCCTATTTTCCACAACAGCAGCCAGAATTAACCTCCCACCTAACACCCCCACCTCACCTTAGGCCATCACCAAGATAGATGCACGTGACCGTGCACACACGCACACGCACGCAAGCATGCACGCACACACACACACACACACACACACACACACACACACACACACACACACACACACACACACACACACACACACACACACACACACACACACACACACACACACACACACACGACTTTGAGAAATGTCAGGTAATGACACTCCTCGCTGAGCATGTCGGCTCCCATAAACTCTTGATAATGCAAACCTCAGGTGTTCATGCATACATACATATATACATACATAGTACATGCCAGAAACATACATAACAGTGAAATTCTGTCATACATGCTCTATCTCCTCTCTCTCTCTCTCTCTCTCTCTCTCTCTCTCTCTCTCTCTCTCTCTCTCTCTCTCTCTCTCTCTCTCTCTCACACACACACACACACACACACACACACACACACACACACACACACACACACACACACACACACACACACACACACACACACACACACACACACACACATTGTCGTTTCTCTTTCAACACTTGGTGAACCTGCCAAACACTGCCCTTCCTTGCTAACTCAAATAATTATTGTTTTACTTGCTTTGCAATAATTGAAGGATTTCCGGCACAGTATCAGACCATCTACCCTTAGTGTCCTTTCTTTTTTTTACGGAGCATTCAGGGTGAAAGAGTTGGCGTTTTTAGAATGCCATTCGCCATGCGTCCAGGTTATTTTCTTTTCACCTTGTCCCCTCCTCTGTGTGTGTGTCTTGCCCTTAACCCTGTGGGTGGTTGACGTTTAAGGGCGTAACGCAATTTTTAAAAAAAAAGTTATTCCGATTCCTGAAAAAAATGATGAAAAAAATGGAAAAAAGGAAAAAAATAAAGCACTTAGTGGTCTGTGAAATTTCGCCTAATTTTTTTGCCATTTTTGGGTAAAGGTGTCCTGCATCAACTCATTATGTCACACCGCAGGAAAATGAAGTCACACCACAGGAAATTCACTGCATTATGGCCATTTTAATCCTTTTGTATACATGACTGACATCTGAGCTCATGCTAACTTGATAATGATATTGTGTTAATCTTAATATGTGTTTTCATTTTTTAAAAAGACCAGTCACACCACAGGACACCATAAAATGAACCTAAGCATTGCGTGACAGAAACATGGCAATATGAAGACATATTAAGAGGTTAATAGTCACCTTAAACTTCCACAGCACTCTCCAATAACTGAGGTACTGACTGGTTAGGAGCCAGTCTTTAAGACCCTTGTAGTTGGCCTTGCAGCTGCCCGTTCACAAACATTGACATACATGTCACCCCACAGGACGCAATTTGTGTTACGAAATTGAACTTGTAGTTAATATTACTGTCTTGAGTTTTTTCCACATTCACATATCTTAATCTAAAGTTAAGATTTATGCAGTCATGCCAAATGCTTCATACATTATTCAAAATGTTGTTGGTTAATTTATATATATATTATTATATATTGTTTCATTAATGTTACAGTCACACCGCAGGAAATTTGACATATAAACCTTTACATAAATCTTAACAAAAATGTTTCTTTTTATACAAGACTAATATGAAACATAATGTACCACATCTTCTTTAATTGACATTTGTTTTTTAAAGGAAAATAACAGTTATGTAGGTTTTTAACCAATGTTACGAAAAAACAAGGCGTCACGTCTCCCACCCACATACCAAATATGTGGTCTGTTTCTCAAATTACTAAATTGTAATTCATTTAACTACATGTTTTCTTCAGTACTATCTACTTTCTTCAAGGCGAAATACATGTGTCCTTCTATTTCCGCAGTAAAACAAAAGTAGTTTCAGAAGAGCTCACCTACTTCTACTTCTACTTCCTGAAATAAAATATAAACGTATAATGTATAAATAAAATGTATATATCAAATGTAGAAATGCATACAGTTTAAATATAGGTATATAAATGTACATACAATCCTCCTTAAATTACTTATAAGCATTACTTGTATATGACAGCATATCTGCCATATTGGATTAAGGACGTTTCCACTTCAGAAAAATAAATTGGAAACAGGTGAATTTGAAGACTATGGGCAGGGGTGCACATAACTTGAACTTATAGTTAATATTACTGTCTTGAGTTTTTCACATTCACATATCTTAATCTAAAGTTAATATTTAAGCAATCATGACAAATGCTTCATACATTATTCAAAATGTCGTTGGTTAATTTATATATATATTATATATATATATATATATATATATATATATATATATATATATATATATATATATATATATATATATATATTATATTCCAGGTTTCATGAATGTTACAGTCACACCGCAGGATATTTGACATATAAACCTTTACATAAATCTTAACAAAAATGTTTCTTCTCATCTAAGACTAATATGAAACATAATGTACCACATCTTCTTTCATTGACATTTGTTTTCAAAGGAAAAATAACAGTTTTGTAGGTTTTTTGAGTTAAGCTGTTCATGAGTCAGGGTGTTGTTTAAATATGGCCAGTGAAGGGGAATTTTGAATGTGGTTGGGTAAGTTACAGAGGAGTGGGGCAGTTACATGAAAGGCTCTGTCACTGGTGGCCTTGAGTCTGGTGCGGGGGATGACCAGCTCGCCCTTGAAAGAGGACCGCAGCGATCTTGAGGGGGTATAGGGGAGGAGGACGTCTGTGAGGTAGTGGATGCCAGACCATAAAGGGACTTGAGATTTGATACTGTAATCCCTTTACACAGTTCATTACATCAGTTCATTCTCTGCATATATTCATGTGAAATACACTCATTCTTTCAGGAAAATCAAATGTTCTGCCCCTGCAAAAATGTATCTACTTTTCCAGAGTGAAAGCAAACAACAAAAACAATGGTTTGTGAATCCAATTTGCCCAGCAAGGGACACATCAGACAAAGCAAAATACGTGCTTTGTCATCTTATGCAGTCCCCTTCATTCACTCACTTGTTGAATTGCAACAGGGCAGTGTTTCCTCTGACACCTTTATAATCTGTTCAAGAAGGTAGGTCTGTGACAAGACTATGGTGGTGAGAACAAATTTCCCCTTGGGGACAATACAAGTCTATCTCATCTCACTTTACTGTACAGGCTTGTATCGCTGTTAGGTGACGTTTATAGTGTGTGTGTGTGTGTGTGTGTGTGTGTGTGTGTGTGTGTGTGTGTGTGTGTGTGTGTGTGTGTGTGTGTGTGTGTGTGAGAGAGTTAGTGTGTGTGTGTGTGTGTGTGTGTGTGTGTGTGTGTGTGTGTGTGTGTGTGTGTGTGTGTGTGTGTGTGAGAGAGAGTTAGTGTGTGTGTGTGTGTGTGTGTGTGTGTGTGTGTGTGTGTGTGTGTGTGTGTGTGTGTGTGTGTGTGTGAGAGATTATTGTCAATGTCTTATTTAGGTATTTTATATGTTCACGTTTAGTGAAATTTGGTGAATTTAATGAGATTTGGAATGCCTAATTACCACCAGCATTTTATTCTCCACTCAACTCTCAACCTTCTGAAGTCAGCGCGAAAGATAGGCACGCTTATTTACTAACCAGCTGCATCTCATTGTCTGCTCTGCCGTCATTCGGTGGAAATTCAGTGCACTGAAATGTGGAACGCCCCTTAATTAACTATACAGCATTTATTCTCTGCTCACCTGTCCTCAGTCAGAAATTTTCTTTCTCGCTCGCACCCACCATCACCCCATTCGCCTCTCTTATGCTGCTGTTCTATCGATTCGTCAAGCGTCTTGCCCTACACTCTTACAAAAAAGGGTTCTTTTAGGTTCTATATAGCACCATAGGGGTTCAATCTGGGGTAGTGGAACCTTTTTCTGATAAAAAGGTGCTATATCACGCTCGTGAAGAATTATTTGATTTCCAACGAACCTTTTCCACGGCAACAACCTTTCAGGGTAAGTGGCAACAAAATTAATAAACATTCTCTCTTGCCATAATATTGCGCAAATAATGGTGTGTTTCTCTTTAACAACGTGAAGGGATGTCTCTGAACTTCAAGTGTGTGTTTGACTGTTTGATTGGTTGTGAATGATGAAGGGGCGTTAACTTTTTAGCCACACAGTTGTTTTGCTAATGTGTTATCCATTAGCTATTCGCAGGCACATTTGGCTTTGAGCTTGTAACGTAGCATAAACCATTAGTTGATTTCACAAAGATAACAAACGTCAACATTACGGACTTAACGGCGGATGATGATCTATTTTGGTTGTGTGTAGGCAAGGTGGGTTTTCCCCCCGACAAGCAGTCGTGCCGACAATTCTTGTCGGTGGTTGTCACTTAGCAATAGAGGGGCACTCTGTCTCAACAAATAAGATAAACGCCATTAATGTGCGAATACAACAGTAAATAGCCTACATAAAACCCACACGCTTTGTTTCAGATATGCGCTGTTTACGTTTCATAACCCACGCGAGTGCTAGCTAAGCAGGCGTCTCAAGCAAGTTGATCTCTCGGCCAAATGTGTGCGCTTTGGCGTAGCAAAATGAATGCGTGTTTTGGGAAAGTAGGCTACTCTCTACGTCTACACAATCTGGCTGATCACTCGTTCCGTTCGCTGTGTCTCCCCCCTGTATAAAAGTATGGGTAGGCCTATAACACGACGGTTTCATCAACAGACCGTTTCATGCCTGCTCCCGAAATAAACGCAGTTTTGACCCGAGTCAGATAAAGTTTCAAAGGCGAGCCGTGGCTCCGATTAGGCTAGGTGACGACTCATATCAGTCATATCAGCCCAGGGCATACAAATAGGCTGTACATATTGTCTAGAAAGGATGTGCATTGGGCCTATTTATTAGTCTGATGTGCAAACTAAAAATAGGCTTAATAAAAGTGTTATTGTCAAATAGGCTAGTGTTGCTTGTCCTCTGCATTCACAGCCCATTTTGGGGATATTGTTAGGCCTACCTAATATGTGTGATTTGTTCTTTCTTTTTTTGTAGATGACTTAGCACTGGAGTGTTGATGATGTCCTGTCAGCTTGCTAGCCAGTGTGGTCACTGTTTTGTTTATTACTAAGTTCAGAAATTAAACAATTTTCCTATGACTAATTTCAGAGGGCGAAGAGACACGGCAGATGCAGTCCAGACATGTTGGGGGAGCTTGGATACAACACAAGAGGTACAACAATATGAAGGATTTAAACATGGTTCATTGTTCACATGATTCATCTATTATATGACACATTATTCACATTGGCTATTTTCTGTATGTCATGTTTTTATATTGTAGTGGAACTTGAGGGGAGGATGACCTGATGACCCGAGTTTCCAATAACATGCCATAAATAATGAGCTGCGCCGGCGACAGCCAGATCTTCCACATATCATGGACAGGATGAAGCGTACTCAAAGGCTGAATGGCCAAGCAAACAGGTGAAGTGATGTTCCCCTTTTCTCAGATGCCTGAGCTGTTGAGAAGCTATTTGTAGCCCTGGTAAAAGACAGACATTCTTATCAAACTGACAACTAACCACCCCCTCCTCCAATTGTCCTTGTTTTTGGGTGTGCTTGTTGCATTTTTTTTTCTCTAGATGCGTTATGAAATTAGGCTGAGGTTGGAGATATGGAGATAAACATCCACAATGCCCTGACAACATTGGCACCAAATATCATCACGGCGGCTCTGCTGGGGAGCCACAAGGGACAATTCACCACCTTGATGACTGAGGCCAAAGCAGACGGTATGGGCAGCTCCAGTTGTTGTTGTTTTTTTCTTTTCCAGACTCACACCCTCAATTACCTCAATGGATTTAAAAAACAATGTTTATTTTGTCATTTTAGATCATCTGAAGAGTGCTGCGGTCCTCATCGTACCAGAGCAGAGGTTTTGCTGCTTGGATGAGGTATGTACTCTGTAATTGTACTTCTGTAATTGTAATGTGCATCTTCCTTTTGTTATGGCATCCAGATTTCTATCAGGATGTTACTTATACTTATTTTTCATTTATACAGGAGCCATCCAGCCCATCTCCAGTAATGGTGTCACACAACGCTGTGAGTCCCCTGCTGTGTACTACCCAACGCATCCACCGCGACTGGGGAGATGGACGTCCTTCATGCCCTCTAAAGCCTTATTGAAATCTAATTTATTTTTGGTGTGGAATATCCCAAAAAAATCGCCACACGTCAACTTTTTTATTATTATTTTTTTAATTCAAAATATGATATGTTTGAACTTTGAACTATCTTCCGAAATGTTTGTTAGCCACTTTGGCTTTCCTTCATTTGTTTACTAATTTTTAATACAGTTTCTCTGAATAGCATTCAGCTCCTGTGTGCGACTCCTTCTTCTCCACCTTTTACTTGAATTTTATAATGCTTGAACTTTAGAGTGTATTTCACATTCAGTCCAATCACACATAGGCCTGCCTGTAAGTCCATACACATATCTGTGCTCGAATTTTAAAATGCTTGATCTTTAGAATGGATTTCACATTTAGTCCAGTCACATATAGGACTAGTAGGCTACATAAGCATGTCTGTATTTAAATATAATAATAATAATAATAATAATAATAATAAAAGGTACAATAATAATAACAAAGGTGCCTTTTAGCACCCTTTTTTGAAATCATAAAGAACCATTTAAGGTTCTTTTAATCGAACCCTCTGAAATGGTTCTATATAGACCCCTTAAAAGGTGCCATATACGTACCAAGCTATAGAACCCAAAAAGGTTCAATTTAGAACCTTTTGTTTTAAGAGTGTAGCTTCCTCACGGTTCACCTCGCTCCATTGCTCTCCAACCATCATCCGCCAGGGGGTGTCCGCTCGGAGTTTGCACGTATCTGCAGGCGCAGTTACTGCCCGAGCTCTCAGTAGCGTCCTGTACTTCCTGTACAACTGACATTTCCATGGCAGTACTTCAGCACCACGGCCAGCGATCTTGCCTAATACGCCCCTTAATCTTATCTTCTCGAGTGCCGTGGTCCGCGAGGACCCCGTAAAGCACTTTGATGATAGGTCCACCGCATGGACAGTTGTTCTCCTGCGAGAGTGGCACGATCACGAGAAGTCTGTTCTCCAGCGGAACGAAGATGTATGCATACATGCTTAATCCAGATTTCAGAGAGTGAACTAATGAACAGCACATTGGAGACTGGTCAAACTTCTGTGCTAACCGTGTTACATAGATTTTTGAGTGTAAAATAAAGTACACTTGACTTGACTTGCCATAAGCCATGCTATAAATGGCAAGTTTAATGAGATCTGCAGTGAAATAGAGCACTCTGTATTATTGCATATTTGATATCTCATATTTACTATCAAAGAGCTGGGGTTGTGATCCTAACACACATCATCTTTGTCCACTGCTTTGGAATCACAGCTATGCACTCACTGTACGACGAGAGAAGAGGAAGAGAACCAGAGAGGTGAGAGGAGTGAGGAGAGAGCAAAATAGGCACGAGGGAAACTGCTGACGGTGCACCCCCAGCTGTGGGGCTCTTCGGAGAGCCACCCATCCACCCCTCATTATTATTCTACAGGGTCCCCTTCACCGCATGTCCCACTGTATTCATTTTTTACCACCGCAAAGCCAACTTATGGTTAAGGCAACACAGGTGCTACAATGTGACCACCCGACCTGCCTTGCTGACTCCCTGGGGAGTTTGAGGCTTCCATATGGATGCCTACTAATCATATTCCATGGCAACAACATACTCTGTCAAACTTGCATACACTCTAACAACAGTGAGGAAGAAAGTCTTTCACTAAGCAGTCAAGCAGCAAGGCATCAAGCAATCCTTTGCATTGCTATACCAGGCTGAGATGGCATCTGATTTATACCATAGTGTCAATAGGGTGGGACCCATCTGGAAAAAGATTTTTGGTAGTTTGTCATGTGGTTCTGTGATGGACCTGAAAGTATTGCAGACTCTCATAAAGAACTTCTTACGGATGGCGTCAATCCATTCACTCTTCCAGTGTTGTGTCACTATTGTGGCACTGTATATGAACTGCTAAGCCTTAAGAGTAGTAAAAACGACTCTCCTCAGACTGGCATGATCGTTTTTGACGTGCACATTTGAAATGCATGCCGTTTGCCAATACCTGACAAATGGGAGCGCCAGTAAGCTATCTGTAGACAAAAAAGGAGAGCACTGCACTGTGGAGTACATGGCCTCACTGTCATCATCCCGTTGCCTCTCTGGCTCAGTTGCTGTCTCCACATGGGTTGGCTGGAAGCCATGGGAGACCAGCAGGGTGCTTTGCAGCCAGAGACGGGACCTGGTGGGAGTGACAGGTGCAGAGTAGGTGAGATTGGGGCCGGAAGCTTACTTTTGATTTATTTACTCCATGTCACAGCAATTTTCACCTTGGTAAGATGGTTCCTTAGTTTCTACTTTTGAAATTAGTTTATATATTGATATTATCTTTCGTCAACTAAAAAAAAACAAATCTATGCTGGAGAAGCTTCCATGCACTGGAGGAAAAGAGTATTTTCTGTCAGAGGGGTGTTACTCTCTCAATATGTC
>NC_085872.1:31893375-31988375 GCF_034702125.1 Engraulis encrasicolus
GATCACAGCCATTCATCACTCCAGTTTACTCAAACACGCAGCTCGTTTGACTAAATATGCAAATTAAGATTCTCTCCTTCTCCTCCTCCAATGCTATAAAAATGAAATAGGGACAATTAAGCCGCCATATTTGATGTTATTTTAATGACCGTCCCACACAAACAGCAAGGACTCTTTCATGGGTGCCATTATGGCGTCACTGGTGGCTGCTAAAACCCATCTAATTCAACAGCAAACTCTGGTGTATCCAAAAGCTATTTTCCCATTTTACGACCACACACGTTGTAAATCTGTCTATATCTGTCTGATTCCCCCTCCTGCTGCTCTGCTCTGGTCGGCTCGCCTTGTGTAAGCAGCCTGTCTCCCTCCACCGGTTAATATCTCTCCTCCACGCAGCAACAGTGGGTCTACTGCTCTCTATTTTCACCAACAACCTCCTGTCCACTAATATCAACATTGTATTCGGCAAAACCTCATATCACCCCCCGAAAAAGTATGCGTTTACAGCCTCTGTATGATTCTTATGCTTTCGAATTGTTGTACTTTTTTCACCATTTAAACTTGCTCCAATTCCATCCCCAAAACTATTAAAATCAAGCCGGCCTTAACATGGTGTCCTGTTCTAGCTTGTTAATACGTTTTACATAGCATTTTCCTTGGTACTCAATGCCGCTTCATGCGCACGCACGCACGCACGCACGCACGCACGCACGCACACACGCACGCACACACGCACACACCTTCTGCATGCCTCCACCTGACCTTGCGTTTGAAATGATATCACCAGTCCACTAGTTTGCCCTTGAATGCTTGGTGAACAAAATGTGTGTGTGGCATGCTGGCTGGCCTCGGTCTTGGCTTGCTTTAAGCCGAGATCATGCGCGATGAGATCTGCTTCTACCCCCATTTGTACAGAGGAATGTAGCTGGATGCTCTAGTGAAATAGGAAGTGTTGGAGGAGGTGGGGGACAATTCGGAAAGCCTTCACGCATGACAGGTGAAAGGGAAAGGAGGGAGCAAGTGACAGCTGTCAATCACTTGCAGGCTTCCTCTAAAACCATGTTTATATATAAGCAACATTAATAAAGGATGTAACAAAATTTGTTATATTACCGTATTAGCCCGAATATAAGACGATCCTGATTATAAGACGACCCCCCATTTTCAGGCTCATGTTTTGGGGAAAAAAGTTTTTTGAAGACTTAATTTTGTTTCACATTGGAAACTTTTCTCAAAATGCAGTTTTTAATTTGTTGGCAAATCTGAGGCTTTTTACAAAGAAGAAATTTCACAATATAATCTTCATGGAATTTCCATAAGACCACAGATGGCTACTCATATCCTTTTCCTTTCTTTACTCACTTCACCTGTCAAGCGCCAATAGGCACCTACAGGCTACAGCCGCCTGGGCCCGCCTGTTTAAAGTGCGACGCAACATAGCCTACACTCAGAGCATTAGTCTGTGCCAGCCAGGCAACCAGTAGAGATAGGCAATCTATTGTGCAATGCACAGATTTTGCAAAATGCTTAGTTGACAGCAATATCTAACCAGCAGCCGTCTCGCCAAATCGCCGTTCATTTTATGCATCCAAAGTTTTCCGTTGGACTGTAGAAACCGAACGTGACCAAAGGCAGATTGACGCATTGCACTTGAAACCGATGCGCTGCCTATCAGAACCACGTTGACATTAGAAGTCCGATTGATATTCATTTCGTACCAAGGGTAAAACTCCTAGTGATTTTATATGAACAAGACAATCTCTTGCCCTAACCATTATTCTGTGTTGCTGCATCGTTGCGAGGCATATCGTCAAATGCACCGCTTGTCAAAGGCACCGCTTGTCAAAGGCGCCGCTGTCTCGCGCACACACAGATGACCATTGATTGGCTGATGACAGCATCCAAAACTTAGCCTACAGGTTGTTCGTCAAATCACCCTTCATTTCTTTATTTCTAGTGGTGTTGTCGGCTGACCAGAGAGAACGACCAAAGCTTTCCTGATGAGACTGTAAAACCAAACACAAATAAAAGCAGAGTAACGAGCCGCGATTGACTTGTGTTTTTCCCCTTGCACTGTCGTCCGCATCGCGTTGACATTGACAGTTGATAGAGTGCAACAGTCATAACGAAACAAGCATCTGCAAATTTGATATGGACAAAACAATCTCTTAACCCATCCATTATTGAGTTGTGTGGCATTGTTGTGAAGCATATACTAATGGTCGCATTCAGGTTAAGTGAATTTTTTAATTTTTATTATTTTTTTATATTTTTTTTTTACTTTTTTCTCTAGCGCGCGGAAATAAGACAACCCCCCTTTTTAGAGCACTATTTTTAGAACAAAAACTACGTCTTATATTTGGGCCAATACGGGTATTATTTATTTATTATAGGCCTATTAATATTTAATATACAATGTAAAGATCAGTCTTTTGACGTCTAACTCATTATTATGCCTCTGCCTCAAGGTGCTGGATGTATATTCTGTGGTGCAGGGCCAGATTAACGCACAGGCTACATATGGCTGCAGCCTACGGGCCCCCACCTGCCAGGGGGCCCCTGATTGGCCAATAGTGAAAATGTGCAGAATTGTGAGAGGATGCAATATTCAAAATTTCATCTGTCATGTAGAATACTAGTTGTTAGACATGCTATCCTTAATTCCTAGCTCATTGTTATGACACTATGTAAATACGTGGTGAAATTTACCTTCCGGGAAGTTGCACAGCCCTGTAGCCTATTGGGGGCCCCAGGCCATCTTAATACGACCCTGCTGTGGTGGTTGTCTAGCCCAGTGTTTCTCAACCTTTTTTTAGGCGAGGCACCCTTTCAATTCATGAAAAATTTCAAGGCACCCCAAACCAACAAGCCGTAACATGGCATCGCATCCGATACCACACAAGCTTAGAAAAGTAACACATTTGAAAACGTCACACGACCTACGTTTGAAGTTGCTGCTGACTGGGGCGACCTATATTTACTTTATTGTGCATAAATGGCAGATGAAAGATTCCACTGACTAGCATTAACTTATCAATTTAGACAAATATGTAGTATATTACATAATTTTATTTATCAGCCACGCTTCCGCGGCACCCCTGAACGGTGCCCCAGCACCCCTGTTGAGAAACACTGGTCTGGCCATACATGTCTCTGTCATTGAACATGTGCATACTGTACACTTGGCTATTAGAATGAGGAGTGTCAGTCAGTACGCATAAATTCTCTCTCAGACAGCCACATACTGTACAGCCACATACCTTTCAGATGGCATGCACTAACAATGTGTGTACTGTACTGTGCACATTTGCTGTGTTCTCCTACAGGACTCAGATTGTATGTGATCTCTCTGCCGCGAGCTTGACATGTGCTGCGTCTGCATTTGGCTGTGAGCAGATGGAGCTCCACTCTGTAAAATACTGTACTCGCTCACCAGGGTTTAAGAAGAACAGCTGAGCTCTAGGTCACCCACACTGGAAAATATCACCTCAAGCTGTGATCATCGGGGTCCAAGCAGTTCTGCAGCTGTCACAAAGGACATGAGATATGGACATTTTGCCACAGTGCTCCCTTTTGTGGGAATTTGCTGAAATTTTGAGCGTCTCCATAGTTTATTGCAATGATAAAGTAAATAAAGAAATAAGAAATAAAGAAATGGCTATATTCATATGTTACAATGGCAAGGTAGTGGCTGAAAGTATATAGAGGCCCCACCCAAATATATAACTGATATAACTTCAAAACTTTTCTGTTAGAAAAAAAAAACGTTTGGTGAAAGCTACCCCTTATCACAAAGCAAATTATCAAAGAAGGGACCCAACATAGGCTCATGAATTCCCAGATTTTATCCATTGCGCTTGGACCCATATAAATCGAATGAAAATTAACAGCTATCTTATCATCCATAAGATACAGAAGTGCAAAAAATAAAATCTAATAGAGACGCTAGAAGTGCAAAAAAAAAATCTAATAGAGACGCTAACCCATCAAAAAAATGTGGAGGCATTTTGTAAACCCTGGGGTTTGCGTGAGCCCTGTTAGCTCCCATGCACTTTGACATGAAGCACTATTGGCAGAACGGCTCCACAGGTGTGTGGCCTGACGACACACAGGCTGCTCCAAGCGGCAGGGGGTGGATTCATGAATGATCTGAACAGACAGCGGTGTCATGGGGAATGAGGACACACCGGCAAAAAAATATGGTGAACAAGAAATGCACTCAGAGAGTGCAGACCGTCCTCCTCCAAGGAAGCTGTTTGATAGAACATTTGACTATGTTACAACCTATTTTTATTGCAAGTCTTTCTGCTCTCTTTTTGTGGAGTTAGAAACTGGAATGTCAGAATTAATTGATTTGTAGGCTAAGGCTAGCAATGGTGAAGAATCTTTTAAAAAGTTCTGGGGCCTCATTTATCATCAGTTCGTAGAATGCCTTCTAAATTGTGTCCTACAAGTGAAATATTGGTCGCAAGTACGGAAAAATCGGGATTTATCAAACATGTGTTGGCTGCTCCTACGCACACCTCCGCATGATAAATCCCACACCTTCCTAATCACTGTGCACGGGCGCTCTCGAATAATTTGCATACCGAAACGCCTCCAAGTAACGATTTATGGTACTAAAATACATTCAAATACCATGTTAATTTTGAAGCACCACCCTGTTTGGACACACATGGACTCACATGGGCACATGCGGACACATACACCACACGAAGCGCTGGCGGAAAGAGATAGAAACATTTCCGCGGCAGAAGTGTGCTTTCGACAGGAGGACATAGTGTTTCAAAATAAGTGAAGGGAGACATAAATGGATGGAAAAACTGGCAAATAGCACACTGTCATACTCCATTGGCATTCAGAGCAAACTGTGTACGACACAGTCAATATTATGTGCAATTTCATGTTTCTCCCACTCGCACGCATGTAGATTTAGGTACATTTCTACGTTCAAGTACATGTTAAAAAATCCCACAAGTTGCTCAGGAATGATCACATGCATGCTTCACACAGATCTGTGCCTAAGAATGCTTGATAAATGAGGACCCTGGTTCCGGTTCGTGATCCGGATCAACACCAAAATTTAATCACTTGTTCCTTTGGTTACTCATTTCCAACAACTCCACAAAGTTTCATCCAATTCCGTTCTTAAGTTTTTGAGTTATTCTGCTGACAAACAAACAGACAGACAGACAGACAGACAGACAGACAGACAGACAGACAGACAGACAGACGATCCAACGCAAGTAAATTAAGTTATTAAATAAAGTAATTAAAATCCTGATCTCCTGCATCCCCACCATGATACTACAATGGCACACATCACACTGACTCCTTTTGGGTCGTTTTCCCCTTTACAATTCTCAAAAACGTCTCTCCAGGGGCCCTTCCAGCCAGGCCCAGCTGCACCAGGTGACTCTACTCCACTTCACCCCAACCATGGATGTGTAAAGGCCAATCAATGAACAGAGGGTGAACTGAAAACAGTGTGAATACCGGTAGTAATGTTTCTTTTTTCTGGTAGGCCTACAGCTCGACAAAACGCGTCGCGGCCGCCACTTTTTGCTTTTCGAATAGGCACGACACAACTCAATCATAAAGCAAAAAGTGGCATCCGAGTCGCGCTGTGTCGAGCTGTAGGCCTACCAGAAAACAGGCAGAGGAAAAGAGCCATTAGTCAGGCAGTAGTGTGTGCAAACAGTACTGTGGGCAGAAGGGATATTTATCAAACAATCATTCGACGTGGCTAATCAGTTGCTTTTAAACGCCATACATTTTAAAAAGGTATTGATGGGCAAACCTGGCGACATTGGGGGTGAGGCATAGGTCCTTCAATCACAAAATGGATTCATAATATTAAAGGTACGGAAACACGGAGTCTGTGGGCCGTCCGAGTACACAACTGACAGCTACACCAAACGGCGAGACTCATTTACATGATAGTCATGACACTCCCACAACCCTAATGGTGGACATCAGGACCGTAATAAGACTCTGTGGTGCCCCCAGACTCTACAACTCGCAGGTGCCCCCTTAATGAACAATATTTGTAGAGTTTGCGTCATGTGGTGCCCCCATAACTGGCTGTGAATGGTTGGTGCCTCTGGGTGCCACTTGATGCCGCTGATCCTTATGGATAATGCGGCCTTGTTGGACATCCTCACACTGCCTTACCCCTTGGATATGCTACCCCTATGTTTCGACACTCGAGGTGTCCCTCACGCAATTCCCATTCTTCTACATGTCGCTAACACGTTTCACTCACCTTCACATCATGGTCACTCACAGTAATCCCTGGGGTTCCTCTGGTGGACTGACAGCTCACGTAATGGCTGAACCTGCCAGTTGCCATACGGAAAGGCCTCACGCTTCAGACACCGTCTGTGATGAAGGGGAGACCTCTGACCACTGGACCAAAGAGTCAAGCTTGTTGGCATGATAGTCAGAATAACACTTATCCCTCCTCTAGTAATGGCCACACCATCACATCTAAAACTACAAGGTTAAAACGCATTCCAACAAAGCTCAGAGCAGTCTGTTTTGTTATTGATCAGATTTACAGACAGAGAGCCATTTATAGATGAAAGAATACGGAATCTAAGGCGTTTCAATGGCCTCAGTATAGATTTCCTCCCCTTCAAGAAAATGCTGGACGATTTTCCCATGTTTGAAATTGGCTTTGGTTACTTTCCTATGTTTTGTGCCTTTTGAGACATAGTAAAATTCCCTTCACTGGGATTCCAATCACTCTTATCCCTGGGCATCCTAGACCTCTGCATACAAACACATTCATACTCAGGGTGCGATTTGTCGGAAAACCAGAAGGGGGGATATTTTTCAGATTTTAATCGAGATCAATGGAATTACATTGAACTGTGATTAAAATCATGTAGAAAAAGTGGCCATATCAATCCCCCCCCCCCCCCCCCCTAAAAATCGCACCCTGTTCATACTACAATGTTTCTGAAAACCTTCTTCTTTTGATGGGCACTTTGAGAAGATGTGAAAAGACGTTCAATCCCACTATATGTTTACTTTATTCATTCACAATTTTTTTTACAGTATTGATGAACAGCATAAATCAATCAACAAATGAGCGTGCTGGTCTGGGACCAGAAGGCCAACATTAATTCCAAAAATGAGAGTCAGTCCATTGGCAGCTAAACAAAAGCCCCCCGTCAGCTTGTGACCAAGAGTGATCAGGAGACTGATGGGTTGGTGGGTGATTAAAGTCAGAGTACAATAACACCCTGCACCCACCACGCCCACAGGGTAGCCCAAGCACTAAAAAATACAGTAGATTGATTCATGTACCCTCAATGAGCTCAAATAACAAAGGCAATATTAGGTACCAGGGAAGCTGACGGGGGGACAAGGGGGTCAGTTGTCCCGGGCCCAGGGAGATGAGGGGCCCAGGAATGGGTCCCCGTTGCATTGCATGTATTGGTTGGGGGGGGTCCTTTCAGATGACTTTGCCCTGGGCCCAACCAAACCTGTCAATGGGCCTGGAAGGCACAGTGGAGGAAAGGAAAAGGACAAGAAAGACAGAGAGAACTGGGGGTAAAGGGAGACCCTGAAAGAACAGCACAGCAATGAGCAGAGACAAGCACAGCGATGTGAAGGGCAGAAAGTGAGTGAAAAAAGGCCCAGGTGAGTGAGAGCAGTCAGCAAGTGTAAGTGTCAGAGAGAGAGGGAGGGAGAGAGACAGACACAGAGACAGACACAGAGATTGAGAAAGAATGAGTCCGGAATGAAATTAACAGGCCATGAATGAACACTCTTGGCTGCAGTGTCAACACAGCTTAAAGTGTTTCCCTCCACAGATGGCAAAGGCTGACACTTGCACTACCGGTCTCGGCAGCCTCTGCTGTCTCACAACAAGGGACAAGGGGAGGAGAGTAGACCTAGGGGCAAATTTAGGGCACTGCACTGCATTGACAACATCACTACTGATCTGGCATATTCACAGCTAACAGAGGTTTCAGGTAAATAGGCAGATGTTATCCATCTGCAATTTGTCAAGAGCATCACTACAGCCACTTATAATATGAAGGGCAAAAACAAACTTGTCAAATAGTTGAAGCCCACATTGCATCTGTGCTCAGTGAGACTTATGCCTCTTTTCCACTGCCAGTTTTCTGGTAAGCCTACAGCTCGACAAAGCGTGACTCGCCTGCCACTTTTTGCTTTCCAAATAGGCTCAATCGTGAAGCAAAAAGTGGTGGCCGAGTCGCGCTGTGTTGAGCTGTATAGGCCTACCAGAAAATCGGCAGTGGAAAAGAGGCATGGTATATTGTGCTTCACAAAAGCAAAACGAGTTCTAAAATCCTGTACCCATATTCGTCATTTCGAGTGCTGCCGTTCCTGCAGGCTCTGTGTTCAGATATAGTGTGTATTTAGTTGGTCTGATTAGATCTATGACACTGGCAAGGTCCTACCATGGCCCTGGCTCTGGCCCTGGTCTGACATGAATTTGGCCAACTACCAAGAACGACCCACTCAAAACTAGTTTTACACCAGTGAATACAGAACAAATCTAGAAAAAATGCATTACTGGTACTGTCAGCATTTTCCATGGACAGCTTATGTAAATTATCTCAAATTTATTTCATGGAGGAAGTTGATGGAACACGAGGGAACACTCTTAGCAACCCCAAATTCATTCTGGGTCCAGAGATTGCAAGATGGCTAACGCCTTGCCTGACTCTCATCTGGTTTTAGGTGCTGTCCATCATTCTAACACTTTTATAGCAGCCCACCAGAAAATATGCTCTAACACTGATCCATACAGTAGCTGATTTAGGAGCTCCGACAAACACTGGTTGGGTTTGGCTGGCTACCTGCCCAGCTAAGTGACACAGGCATAACTTCAGGTCTGAAGTAAAGGGAATACCATAATGGGACGGGTCACTTTCTGGACGTATGTGATGCCATCAGTAGACTACTTACAGGTATTGGGATCTTGCCTCCAAAGGTGCAGTTTTGGCTTAGATTGTCCAGGTTCGCTATTTTTGCATTATGAAAAAGTGGTGGGGACAAGCTTGGTTCATCTCTAAATTGGTATGGACATGTCCCCACCACCCACACCAAACATTACCAAGCTTGCCACTATAGTAAACATACTTAGAAACAGAACATTCTCAAGTCAAGTCAAGTCAAGTCAAGTTTATTGTCAATTTCTTTACATGCACTGGTCATACAAAGAATTTGAAATTGCGTTTCTTGCTCTCCCATGCAGACATAGACTAATCTAGGTAAGGACATAGACAGTATAGACATAGACAGTACTCATACATGGACATAGACAGTATGGACGTAGACATTGCTCATACAGACATTTAAAGTGCAAGACTGGACAACAGAAGACTTGTAGAGAACATACATTAAGAGGAGGTATTTTGTTGTTCTTTTTCTAAAAGTCCTTTATAGCGTTCTGACATAGTAATAGTAGCATTTGAAGAAATAAATAATTAAAAAAGGTTTTTATTAAATACACCAGCAGCAGTATGTGTGTGTGTGTGTGTGTTTGTATGTGTTTTGTTGTGCGTGTGCGTGTGTTGTGTGTGTGTGTGTGTGTGTGTGTGTGTGTGTGTGTGCCTGAGTGCAGGTAGAAAGTGCGGTGTGCGTCTGTGTGTGTGTACCTGTGTATGTGTGTGTGTGTTGTGTGTGTGTGTATGTGTGTGAGTATGAGTTGTGTCAGTGTGTGTATGTTTGGGTTTAGTGCAGAAAGTGCAGTGTGCTTGTGTGTGTGTGTGTGTGTGTGTGTGTGTGTGTGTGTGTGTGTGTGTGTGTGTGTGCGTGCGTGTTTGTGTGTTGTGTGTGTGTGTGCATGTGTATGTTTTGAGTTAGTGCAGGTTGAAAGTTCAGTCACAGATGTAGTAGTGCAGGTGGAATGTTCAGTCGCAGATATGGTGATGGGGATGAGGGGGGGGAGCGTTGTCAGTGGCCTGGCTGGCTAGAGGCTGACAGTGAAGGGAGTGGTTGAGTGTTCAGTATCTTGATTGCTTGATGCATCGTGCTGCTTGCAAGCCTGGTGGTACTGGGAACGGAGGCGCCTGTACCTCTTTCCAGAGGGCAGGAGGCTGAACAGTTTGTGTGCAGGGTGGCTTGTGTCTTTGATGATCATCAGTGCTTTTCGGGTGAGGCGTGCGGTGTAAATGTCCTGCAGGGAGGGGAGTGGTACTCCAATGATCTTCTTCGCTGTGTTCACAACACGCTGGAGTGTCTTCCTGTTTTTCTCCGTGCAGGCTTCCTCCCCACACTGTGATGCAGCTGGACACGACGCTCTCTATGGTTCCTCTGTAGAATGTTGTCATGATGGAGGGTGTAGCACTTGCCATCTTTAGTTTGCGCAAGAAGTAGAGACGCGCTGAGGGGCCTTCTTCGCCAGTGATGTAGTGTTGGTGGTCCAAGAGAGGTCGTCGCTGATGTGCACTCCAAGGAACTTGGTGCTGCTCACTCTCTCCACAGCATCACCGTCGATGGTCAGTGGTGGCAGTTGTTTTTGGACCCTCTGAAAGTTGACAACAATCTCCTTGGTCTTGTTGACATTCAGCAGGAGGTTGTTGTCTTTGCACCATCTGGCCAGCAGGTCTACTTCTTCTCTGTAGTGGGTCTCATCGCCCTTAGTGATGAGGCCCACCAGTGTTGTATCATCCGCAAACTTCACTAGATGGTTAGTGCTGTGGGTCGTTGTGCAGTCATGTGTCAGCAGCGTGAACAGCAGGGGGCTGAGAACACAACCTTGCGGAGCCCCCGTGCTCAGGGTCAGGGTGCTTGAGGTGTTATTCCCTACCCGTACTGCTTGTGGTCTCTTCATCAGGAAGTCCAGCAGCCAGTTGCAGAGGGAGGTGCTGAAACCTAGTTTGTCCAGTTTTCTGATGAGTTGTTGTGGTATTATGGTATTAAATGCTGAACTGAAGTCAATGAACAGCATTCTCACATATGAGTCTTTATTGTCCAAGTGGGTGAGGGCTGGATGGAGGGCAGAGCAGATTGCATCCTCCGTGGATCGCTTGGCTCGGTATGCGAACTGGTAGGGGTCCAGGGTGGGGGGTAGGGTGGCTTTGATGTGTGACAGGACTAGCCGTTCGAAGCACTTCATGATTATGGGCGTCAGTGCTACAGGACGGTAGTCATTGGAGCATGATGGTGATGATTTCTTCGGCACGGGTATGATGGTAGCAGCTTTGAAAAGTGATGGGATGACTGCTTGCTCCAGAGAGATGTTAAAGATGTCTGTGAAGACATCCTTCAGCTCTTCTGCACAATCCTTCAACACTCGGCCAGGTATGTTGTCTGGGCCAGCTGCTTTGCGTGGGTTGATGGTGGCCAGTGTCCTCTTCACACTGGCAGAGGACAGGTACAGGGGTTGATCATGGGGGGGAGGGGGAGTTTTCTGTGGATGAGTGTCATTTTGTGCTTCAAAACGGGCAAAGAAACTGTTCAGGTCGTTTAGCAGAGAGGTGTTGTTGTCACAGCTTCGTGGTGCAGGCTTATAGTCCGTGATGGCCTGTATGCCCTGCCACAGGCTCTGTGCATATCTGCTGTCTTTGAAGTGTGTTGTTATTTTGTCCGAGTATTCCTTTTTTGCTTTCCTGATGCCCTGGGACAGGTTTGCCCTTGCTGCTTTTAGGCCAGCTACGTCTCCTGCTCTGAAGGCTTTGTCTCTGGCCCTCAGCAGTCTGTGAACGTCTCCTGTGAACCATGGCTTCTGGTTGGCCCTGGTGGTGATGCGTTTTATTTCTGTAACATCATCAATGCATGTTGTGATGTAGGAGGTCACGGTGTCTGTGTACTCCTCAATGTCAATGTGGTTGCTGTGGGTGGCAGCTGTTTTGAACATGTCCCAATCTGTGGTTTCAAAGCAGTCTTGTAGTCGTGACACGGCTCCCTCTGGCCATTTTTTCACCTCCTTCAGAGCTGGTTTGGTGAGTTTTACCTTTTGTCTGTAGGCTGGCAGTAGCAGAATCGTTAGGTGGTCTGATAGGCCGATGTGGGGGATGGGCTTTGCCTTGTATGCTCCTTGTTTTGGGGTATAAACAAAGTCCAGGGTGTTTTGTCCTCTTGTTGGAAAGTTAACATGTTGGTGAAATTTTGGAAGTACTGTTTTGAGATTTCCGTGGTTGAAATCTCCATGACCACTGTGAAGGCATCTGGGTGTGCATCTTGTTGTTCACTGATTCCCCGATGCAGCTCGTTCAGTTGCCTCGCTTCTGGCGCTGTTGGTGTTGCTAGGAGCGAGGTAAACTGCGACCAGTAGAATGGCGGATATTTCTCTTGGTAAATAGAAGGGTCGGCATTTGATGATCATGAACTCCACTAGTGGAGAGCAGTGTCTCTGTACCACCGTAGCATTTTTGCACCAAGCATCATGTGTGTAAACACATATTCCTCCCCCTCGTTTTTTCTCTGCAAGGGCTCTGTCCGCTCGGTGGCACGTAAGTTGCTCCAGTTGTAAAGCTGAGTCGGGTATGCCGTCGTTCAGCCATGATTCTGTAAACACGGTCACACAGCAGTTCCTCACAGTTTTGTTCGCTGATCTTAGTAGCCGTATGTCATCCATCTTATTGTCCATAGATCTTACGTTTGCCAAGAGAATTGATGGTATTGCTGGACGAGTTGGGTTGGCTGCAAGCCGTGTTTCGACGCCACCTCGTTTGCCTCTCTTCCTAATTCTGGAGCACCTCTTTTCGCCGTCTCCATGTAGGCGAAGCAGACGGGTCCGATGTATGCCGCCGTAGTATCCCAAGTTCTTCCAGTGTCTCTGTTGGTATATCCAATACATCGCTTAAGTTGTCCATTCTTATCGGCAACAGCTGTTGCCGACTGTACATGCGTTCCGACATAGTTTCCGACGATAGACATTTCGAATGACACATTATAACACAAATAAACACTGCGAGTTGGGAGAGTAAGGAGTCGCTGCAGCTACATGCGCCACATCCGGGTACTCAAAAAAACATTCTGCCATGGCCTGTGCAGTAAGAAGCCTTATACAAGTACCTCGAGAAACATTAATGCATTACAGCATGTAGAAGAGTTACTATTCAGTAGTTACTGTTTTCAAAAAGGCAGTGATATTCCATGCCCTGGACAGAATGATCCACATGGTGATCTGTTCAGTGATCTGTTCCATTGCTTGTATAGGCCTACCTTGTTCTGCACTGCATCACCCCTGATATTGGGCCCTACTGTCCCATTTGCTTTGTTATATGGCTGACTCATCTGACACACCAAGTACTATCGAGGAAGACTGGGCCATATTCTCAGCAAGACACCAAAAACTGCCTTGGTCTGTGTTTGTGTGTGTGTGTGTGTGTGTGTGTGTGTGTGTGTCTGTCTGTCTGTCTGTCTCTGTGTGTGTGTGTGTGTGCGTGCGTGCGTGCGTGCGTGCGTGCGTGCGTCTGTCTGTCTGTCTGTCTGTCTGTCTGTCTGTCGTGTGTGTGTGTGTGTGTGTGTGTGTGAGAGAGAGAGAGAGAGAGAGAGAGTTTGTGTGCAAGGAGAAGGAGGACACTGCATCCTGCATCCTGTGTCCTTTCTGATGTTTAGAGACCTACTGCCCCTCACTCCTCTGAAAAGCATAAGCAAAGAGACATGAAGGCAAGCAATAGCCCGAGACATAGCTAGTAGATACTATGAAGACAACTCAAAAGGCTAAAAGCCATAAAGAGAGACAGGACAACTGCTTTGTGATTTGTGCTTTATGTTGTGTGCTTATAATAAATAACCACTTTGAAAGTATACCGGACTCCAGTTCTACTTCCTCTTTTCTATTTTCGTTTTTTTTTAGTGGTAGTCCTTAACTGTAAACACCTGACATAACTTTCCATCTGTCTGTGTGTTGACCCGCCATTATTCTATTAATACACAGACGGTTTGGGCCCATTGTGTATTACTGTACACTCTCAGAAATAAAGGTACAGAACTCGTCGTGGCAGTACCTTCAAGGGGAGTACCATCGTGTCGCTTGATTGGTACCCCAAAAAAGAAATGCGTTCTGTTTCTTACAATGTCGACTGATGTGCATCTGTCACCTCTTTTTCGAGGTACCACCCAAGCGACGCAATGGTACTCCCCTTGAGGGTACTGCCACAGTGACGAGTTCTGCACCTTTATTTCTGAGAGTGCTCTTATAGTCATATACTTGAAGTCATGCACAGCAGCTGTAGCTCTCTCTCTCTCTCTCTCTCTCTCTCTCTCTCTCTCTCTCTCTCTCTCTCTCAGCAGTGCAATAACCCTATAGGCGGACCTTCCATGAGGCAAATATAGGCAATTGCCTAAGGCCCCGACCAAATCTGTCCTCCATAGGGCCCCCAACTGTCACACCAGTCGCGGTAAACACAAACAAATTAGGTAAGCCTATGTAATGAAAGATATGTATGAGATGAAACACTAAAACAGTACAAAACACATCATTTTATGTCTACACAATGACTCATGAGGGCCCCATGTTTATATTTCGCATAGGGCCCAAAAATGGCTAGATCCTTCCCTGCAATAACCCTATAGGTTGAAAACCCATGCCCTGGACATGACCTCATAAAACTCATGTCCAAACAGACCATCTCATCCTCATGACAGGCCAAGACTTTCCCACCAAAGGATTGTCAGTCATTACCCATTTAACGCTACAGCTTGATAAAATTAAACCGCACTGGTTGCTGACCATAGCAGTTTAAGATAAAAAAAGGGCTTTTCAGCCTAAGACTTTGAAAGCACTTTTTAATGTAATGAGATCTTCGGCTTTGTTTGTCATCTTAAATTCCCGTGATGTTTCTGGGCTTCTCTGCTTACATCACCTGAGGGAGATGCCGAAGAGTGGAGAAGTGTGTAGCAAGGAAATTCTACAAGACCCCTGCCACAGCTCGGCATCAAGTGACCGAAAACGTTTTCTTCACATGGAGCTACAACAATAAACACTGCCCTCCTGATGAACGTGAAGGCTGCGGTTATCCTAAAAACAATACAGCCCCAGGGCTTGCAGCCAAAAGAAGCCCTATACAGGGAACACAGTGTTGTAATTGTGACGTAAGTATTTAAAAAATTAAATCATGCATGGATCTCTGGAGACAAATGAAACTGGAGCAAGCATATTGGGAATCATGGGAAGCCGTGTCAGGGGTTCCCATTACGGCGTTAGCTTGCCTCATGCTGCTCACCGTAGCATCTCAAACAGTCTCATACGTCAAACCATCCAACCAGCTAAAAACACCATCATCATAATAATAATAATAATAATAATAATAATATTAACATAATAATCATTTTAATCTGTGCGTTTCACAGATAGGTATCAAGTCAAGTCAGCTTTTATTATCATTTTCCTTCATGGACCAATGATGAACCAGAAACAATAAAGTGATGAATGACAACTAAACATTTAACATTGAACATTTAACATAGGGAAAAATAGAGTAGAAGAAATAATAATAATAATAATAATAATAATAATAATAATAATAACAATAATAATAATAATAATAATAATAACAATAATAACACTAATGATGATAATAATAATAATATACAAAAAGAATAAGGCAAGGCTATGCTATACTATATAACACTATCCTATACTATACTATACTATACTATACTATACTATACTATACTATACTATACTATACTATACTATACTATACTATACTATAGCATAGTCCATTGCAGTCCAGTTAGTCGGATTGTTCAAGTGCAAGCATTGTAGCAGCATGATGTGTTGTGTGTGTAGGTGTCCAACCAGTTCTGGTGAGGCAGTGTAGGAAGGTGCAAAGTCACATAGTGAAAGCATTTCTTGGTAGTGGAGGTCAAATGTCACAGTTCCATAGTGTGTATGTGCCTGTGTGCGTGAATGTATGCATGCGTGCACGTCATGCAGACACAACAGAAACATTATCAAATTATTTTAAAACAATATTCATTTCCACTTGTCAGGAAGTCATACTAGATATGTTGAATGCAATATTGAAATCATTCCGTTACCAACAAATTTTAACAGTGTGAAAATGATTTCTGCACATTTTGGTCAACTGGTACTAACATAACGCTCAATTAATACACACTGTCACTGTGATGATTAATATTGTAATGATTAAGTATAGAGAACGAATGACCTCGGGGGCTCCCCTGCTCGTCAACAGAAACGCTGACCTCAAACCAGCGTCCACATGATCCATACACATAACACGGAGGGATCAGCAGCACTGGCCCGGCAAGCAGCAATGGGTCAGATATACTGACTGCAATGAGCATACAGCGGCACTGAGGATCACATCGGAAGACAAGCGATTCCCTCTCCAGCCCTGACCTACAAATGCCAACATCAGCACTCTTATGAGCCCAGTCAGAGACATGGAGACGGGAGAGTGGGAAGAGGCAAGGATGGAGACAGGAGAGTGGGAAGAGGAGAGATGAACAGGCAGAGGATGGAGAGGAAAGACGAAGGAGTGACAGGACAGGATAGAATGACAGGATGGAAGGAAGGTGTGGGAGAGAAAAGGTGCGTGTGTGTGTGTGGCTGTGTGGCTGTGTGGGTGTCTGTCTGTCTCTGTGTCTGTGTGTGTGCATGCGTGTGTTTGTACGTGTGTGTGTGTACGTGTATGTGTGTGTGTGTGTTTGTGTTTGTACATGTGTGTGTGTGTCTGTGTGTCTGTGTGTGCGTGGACTGTCTGGCCGAGGGAGAATAGGAGAAGGATGGAAAGAGTTGGAGGCAGCTGAGATTATGCTGCTAGTGCTGCTGCTGAGATGGGGCTGGCCGGAAGCAGAGCAGAGCAGAGCAGAGCAGAGGAGGATGCGATGCGATGCGCTAAGAGCCACGCAGCTTCAAATCCCTTCAGCCCTGGCCCACAACAACCCCCCTCCCCCATCCATCAGCCATCGTGTGTGTGTGTGTGTGGATGTGCGTGTGCATGCGCGAGTGTGTGTGTGTGTGTGTATGTGTCTGCGTGTGTGTGCATGTGTGTGTGTGTGCATGTGCGTTTGCATGTGCGCGTGCATGTGTGTCTGTGTGTTTGTATGTGTGTGTGTGTGTGTGTGTATATGCATGTGTATGCATTGGGTGGGGGAAGAAGGGCACTATGCCAGTGACTTAAGGCAAGGTTGCTCTTGAACGGTATTCTGTGAGAGTTAATAAAGTCCGATTCAGTTGTTTTGTTGAGCAGTAGAAAGCTATGTGCAGCGTGAGCTTCTAATTTGTTTTGGTGCCATTCCACATACAACCAAAACTACCAGCTGCCAGATAGATTACACAGAGGGGATGAGAATAATGCTCTTCCTCTCTCACTTGACCAATACTCTGTACACACACATATACACAGAGACACAGACACAGACACAGGCAGAGTCACATACACAGCCACACACACAGCGACACACACACACACACACACACACACACACACACACACACACACACACACACACACACACACACACACACACACACACACACACACACACACACACAGCGAGAGAGAGAGAGAGAGAGAGAGAGAGAGAGAGAGAGAGAGAGAGAGAGAGAGAGAGAGAGAGAGAGAGAGAGAGCATATCACTCTTTTAGTGTACAGTTGGAGAGGAAAGGAAGAAATAGCCTACTTAGGATCACACTGTATTGTTAATATTCTTCATTGTCGTGACTAACTTGAAAGCAATCCCTACCAAGTTGATGTCAAGTTGACACAAGCATTGATCATCCTTGGCAAGTCTCACCATCCTCTGGATAGCAAAGGAGTTTGGCATGGCTTAGGCTATCCATGAATGAAAACTCCTGACAAAGTAAAATGTAATACCTGCTGTACCTGCGAAAAAAGATGTACATGGGCATTCTAACAACTACAGGCTCCACAGTCAGTGTTTTGCTTTCCTTCCTGTTAATAAAGTGTAGCCTATTATTAGTGACATGTGCATTTGTAATGCTTGGACAAATGATGGGTTTTTGTGAGGTAGTCTATGGTAAATTGAGAGAGAGAGAGAGAGAGAGAGAGAGAGAGAGGGAGAGAGGGAGAGAGATAGACTGATTTTAAGGCTATCATCTTTTAGTCCTTGTTTGTATTGTTTTTAGGCCTATACAACAATTTGGAGTGGTGAATACAACAAGTCAATAAGAACAAACTATGCAGATAATTGCATTACATTTCATTTCATTACAGTAGGCTATTCTGATTCTAATAGGGATGTTGTACATTCCCTGTTTCAAAGGTCTTGCACAGATAAATTAAGTATAGCCTAATATTTTCTGCAACTATATTTATGTAACTGTTGTCCCTGTATATTCTAATAAAAGACCTAGAACCAGGATAGCAGTGGACTCTTGCATAATTCAGAGTACAGTTTGTGAGGGGAAAGGGGATTACGATATGGACCAAGAGCAGTAGCCTATAATATAGCCTAATATATGAGGGGGAGCTTGACGAGGATATGAAAGGAGGAAACGCAAAATGAATCCCATTCTGTCCTTCACATTCCAATTGTAAATTTACAAAGAGTAGCCTAGGCGACTTTGCATGTTGTAAGGTTGCTTTCGTAAAATATCCCTCGTGTTTCAGTAGTGATGGAATTTGCTCAAATTCGCTGACTGAATCCTGGTTAAAGTTGAATTTGATATCGCCTTGATAAACAAAGCAAATGCATTCCCTGCGCCATCTAGGCCTATAACATGTAGCCAGTTTGATGTGCACGTCAACTATTATTTGGATATCATTACAGTGTTGTTGACCCAAATACACAAGCTGGGCGGCAAATGCGCCGTCTATTTGTATTATCTTATAGAAATTCAGTGAGCAAAATTTCAGTTAGGCTGTGTACTAGGAATTGTTCACAATGACAACTTAAGTCAGAAATTCATTGAAAGCTAGAAGACAGGCAGTTGCAAATCCGACTCCCATTCATGCATCCCGGTCACTGAATGGCAATGTTTCTGAAGTCTAGCCTACTTTTCTATTCTCACCGTAAAGCACCGAGGCAGATATGGTACACCGGTTAACTCAATCTCTTGCAGACATAGCGACTACGGGATGTGATAACATCGAGTCTGTCACAAGAACTAAGATCACACAGCACGGAAAAATATAGCCTACTTGTTTCGTGAAGAAAGCAAAGTATGCAAAATGAAATGCGTAAAAACAAGCGTTCGCTAACATCGTTGTTCATTATTTCCATGGAGCCTCCTCATGACATTCTCAGTCTTCGGATAGCTCACTTTCCATAACATCTCTAAAATACTTGCATCATGGAACAACAGTAAGGATTTTGTCTCTGTTATGGAAAGGACTGTAGGGGTAAGTAACCTACGCGGAGTAAAATCGCCTCCGCGTTCGCGTCAGCGTGAGGTGCACCGTGCACAAGGGCGCACAGCCTGCACGTTATCAATGGAGAGCTCAACATCAGCGTTCACCGGCAGACGATAATGTCTTTGTTATCCATGGATGAGTGAAAAGACAACTGTACCGTCTTCAGTAGCCTAAGCTGGAGGAATCTGGCAGCAAACTGTTATTTAGTTTTTTTGATACCGGTTAATTGTGAGCCATTCAAATAATTTCAATTTCAATGTCAAGCAATTGTAAATAATTCCATAAAACCAAGGACGAAAACAGACCAAAGGCATATCGTTACAATGAATACGAAAGTAAACCACATTCTTTTGCTGATGCCATTGGCAAAGATACATTTAAGGCACACTACCTTACATCCTCAGACCAATCATTTCTGCTCTCAACACTCACCTGCGTTTCTCAGTTTCTTGTTCCTGTACACGGAGAAGATCACCAAAAGGTTCCCAAGAATATCAACCACTATTGTGAATATCAAGAAGCAACCCAAAGTTGTAGTGACCCAAGGAGGTCTGTTCAGAGGTTGCTCCTTTAGGTCCGGCGAAGAACTGTTCAAATGACTTCCATTTATAACCATTGTATATTTTCACGTAACTTTCCTCTCAGTTAATAAAATACACGCGCATAATTGTGTTCCACGAAGTCTAAATGACCGCGCGGAAGCTGCCGCGAGGTTCCCTAATGCTTCTTAATCTATCCATAGCGTTTTTCTGTAGGCTATAGGTATCCGGATTACCGGTCAACTTTCTGTATTTACACTTGAACTTGCATGTGCTAGGTGGCTACACGCTTGTGGTTTGTGTGCCCTCATCACATTGTTGGTATGTGGCATTCAGCGGCAACTTTAGACCTCCCCAACATGTGATTAAATTCAGTACCATGTATTGCGGGGATGCTGCCGCGCTGTGGTCGTGAAGCAAAAGGACGCTCCCACGATTCCCCCGCTTGAAAGCCTCCTCGCTATCTCATTCACGTGCTGCAGCGATTCGCCGTTCTCCTATCCATGTGTTCATTCATGTTAGTTAACCACAAACCGTGATCCACTCATTCACATGTTTTAAACAGGTAAACTACCCTACATAATGTTACTGGCATGAACAAAATGCCAATGCCACTGTTAATATCATCATCATCATCATCATCATCATCATCATCATCATCATCATCATCATCATTATTAGCCTATTATTATTATTATTATTATTATTATTATTATTATTATTATTATTATTGTTGTTGTTGTTGTTGTTGTTGTTGTTGTTGTTAGGCTATTATTATTATTAGGTCTACTAGTAGTAGCATAGTAGTAGTAGTAGTAGTAGTAGTAGTAGTAGTAGTAGCAAGTTAATAATAATAGAAGAGGATAATGACTAGGACTATATTAAATATCATCTTATTCACTGTATCACTATTCATTTCAGAGCCAAAGTCCCTTTTTGATGAAGCATGTTATTATAAATGGGATCACCACACTTGCATCCTAAATGCCATGCATTGTGCAGAAACGTTTTAAAATGGCACTGCATTTCCCAAGTCCTGGAGACGCATCTGCTGTCATGCTACAAGAACCTTGCCAGACCTCTATCTCTCAGTCCTTTTCGTTGCTTTTTTTAGAACTTGATTTTGATTCTGGTCTCGGTTTGGACTAACAGGACTAAAGATAGCACAGTGGAGAAAGCCAGACATGTGACTGTCTCGCTATCACACTTCTCCAAACATATGCTTATACAATCTCCCTCAACCAGCCACAAATGTCTACAAGCGTTCTCTGTCTCTCCTCCATCCATCCAGAGACACACGCGCACACGCACACGCACACGCACACGCACGCACACACACACACACACACACACACACACACACACACACACACACACACACACACACACACACACACACACACGCACACGCACACACGCACAGCTAATTCCCCAGTGGTTATGCATCATTCCATCAGTCACTGAGGGGTTTTCAGTAAGCTTCACATGGACAGGCTCTGCTACTTTAATGCAACTTTAATGTGGAACCGTCTCACTAATAGGCTCTCTGTGGTGAAGACAACTAATTGGGGTGTCAGTGTGGGCTCTCTCTCCTCTCCTCCTATCCCCCTGGTTCTTTCTTGTCTAATAGTTATCCTCTCTTTTTGTTTCCTGTATATTTTACCCCGTCTTACCTGCAAACCTTTGCACAAAAGCTGTAACATGCATGTTCAATGCATGATGTTAATTCACTGTGAGGGCCACAGTATATGCGAGACACAAACATATGACATAATGATACGACAGACACACCATGCTTTTCAATCACCAAAATTAGGGTAGAAATTCTATCACTCACCTTTGTTGATGAAATGTATCTTCGTAAATCAGAATAGGTCTACAGTAGGCCTATATATTATTATAAATAAGCTGTTGTATTGCTCACACTACCCTTGACTTGTCAGTACCCGGTGATGCTGCATTTTTTGGCTAAGCCCTTTCCGAGATCCGAGCTATTCTAATGGGGGCAGATTTTGTTTACATTTGAAATATAACATAGGCCTACTCCAAACATTTTCCCAAAAGGTATTGCTGTTTTTCTAGTTGTCTGCTGATGTTGCATAACATTTTGGGTGTTTTTTGGGAATAAATCAAGATGTGTTTTTGAAATGTAAACAAACTCTGTCCCCGTTACAATGACTAGGATCTCAGAAAAGGCTGAAAAAAAATCTCTGGTAGGCCTACTGACAAGTCCAGGGTAGTGTGAGCATTACGACTGCATGTTGAAATTGGCTGGAGTTATCCTTTAATGAAAAAGTCATAAAATGTTTTTGGCATTGACATAATGTTTATGACATGTACACGACATCATATGTATGACGCCGGAGTCAAGTAAAGTGTTACCGTACCAGTCTAACACTCACTGTATGCGGCATAGCCAATCAATATAAACAGAGATTCCATGAATGTGTCTAAAGAAGAGTAGGCTACAGACCATGAAATGTGCATGTTGACGATTCCAGTCGGAGGTGATTCACAAGACTCAGGGCCAAGGATTTCCTTCAACACTTAGTCATGCATGCTCACTGCCGCTAAAAGCAAAGTCATGCTCTCAAGTAATAGTAAAACTTCTATATGCTGTATTTTGTTTTGACTGCTGAAGTCTTTCTGCAAAGGACGATGACAATTGTATAAAGGGCTCCTGAGCTGAAGCATAGGAAGAGAAGGGCAGATGTGATGTGATGTAGGGAGAGAGAGATAGAGAGAGAGCGCGCGAGTCTGTAGGCTGTCTGAACAGGAGACCACTAGACAGACACGTGCTTTCATGCTCCAAGCACCAGAAGCAAGCTGCAGGAGCAAGCTTCCGCCCCCCCCCCCCTCTCTCTCTCTCTCCATGGTGGTGGTGTTCACATAGGCTGCTGGATGCAGAGAATTGACAGAGGACATCACTGACAGGAGACTATTCTCCCGAGGCACAGTCTTATCTGACTTCTCTTAGAGATTAGTCACCACCAGACGTCCAGACCTGTTACTTAGAATGTCTATGTAGGCTAAATGCACCCCCTTTGCTAAAGAAAGGAAAGTACACAGTTTTAAAACATATTGTCTAAAGGTCTAAAATGACTTCAAGAAATCAATTTATCATGGAGAGACAGCATAATCAATGCCATACCATACCATAACCATGGAAATTACGTTCTCTCTACATGTTCAAGTTATGTTATAACCACGTTGGAACTGCATACTGCACAGTGCACCCTACGTCTAAATGACAGTGTACTGTAAACGCTTTACATTTCTTAATAGGCCTGATATATGTGCATGATTGCGATCTTCTTAAGCGCTACATTGACCTTTGGATAATCGTTTTTACATGATTGATATACACTTTACAGCCCCCCTTTCCTGCTTAGGGGTGGCCAGGGGCGTAGCAACAAATTTTGGGCCCTATGTGCAATCAGCTCCAATGCACCCCCCTCCACCCCAGGCATATATCTTCATAAATCGGACTGTGTGTGGGCCCGTATAAGGGACCCTGGTGACTCAGTCATACTTTACCCCCCTGAACGACACCCCTGGTGGTGGCACAGTTTAAATGCATGACTTGCAAACCGGGAGGGAGCCAACGTTGTTCATTGGCCTGAGAGTGACCTGACCCATCCAAATAGCTGCTTCCACATCTGATTTGTGAAGTTAATTTGAAGGGGGAAAAGACCAAGAGATTATAGGCAAAATACACAGACTGATGAGAAAGAAGGCCAAAAAATTCAAAGGAATATATGGAAGAGAAAGCCCACATAATAGCTGGAACTGGATAGTGAAATTGTGATGGGTAAACGAGATCTAATACAGCAAGATAAAGGACGGAAAAGCTCTCCTGACACAAAGCCAGCATTGTCTGTCGACAGACAGTAGACAGATCAGTGTTCCGAGCATGATTGTGGAAGCAACAGTGGCCGCCGCAGAATACGTCTGTTCTCTGTTTCTCAGCACACACACTTGTTAAACCTGCATGCATGTGTCAAAGCCAGAGGCTCAGCTCCTCCGTGGCAGACTTGATGAGGATTTCAAAACAAAAACGATGGCAGCAAGATGGATCAGCGCCACCAAGGAAATGGGTTTCTTTTGACCATGTTTGGCTTTGTCAGATGTGGAAGTCAGGACACGGCTTAAAAAAAATCAGTTAGAAGATATGTAAAGGAATTTCACAAACAAGTCACAGCATGGTAACAAACGTGCATTAAGGATAACCTATGGACTTGAAGGGGGAAATTATTTATAATTAAAAAGTAATGTGTCAGGCCCTGCCGTGGCCAACCGGTGGCGCACTCGCCTGCCGTGCAGCTGGCCCGGGTTCGATTCCCAGCCCGGGTCCTTTGCCGACCCCTCCCCGTCTCTCTCCCAGTTCGCTTCCTATCCACCTCTCACACTGTCCAGTCAAAAAAGACCCAAAAAAATATTTTAAAAGGAATGTGTTAACTTCATTGAATTGGAAGAGAGGAAATTGGTTCACTGTAAAATCATCAGATAGCTTGATGCCCAGGAGCAACTGTTTTGCTCCCATCCCATAACCCGAAGTGACCCTGATAAAACACCAATGTCTGGCAGCCTCCCTTGTCAACCAGAACCCATTCAGTGTCCCACCCACTCTACACACACTGCAGTCAAAGTCAGGGTAACAACATATAAATACAGACAGACAAATGTCGCCTTGAATGTGTGTTACTTTGGACATTATCTTACCTGCCCTCAAAGTTTGAGCAGTGTTTAAGGAAACTTGGCCGTTTTTTGGAGGCAGGTTGAGCTCAAATCGATGCCCCAGCGTCACGTGTATCCTCTGCTGAGGCCCCCACCAAAGTCAGTGTGCAGCACGTTGCCCTCTATAACTCTGCCCATAATCCAAATTTAGCATGGTACCACCATCACCATGGCAACGGCCACAACACCACAACTGCCACCAGAACCACTACCACCGCGCATTTGCAACACAGGATAAAATAGGCACAGGACATATCCCCACAACCACCGCATTTGCAGCACAGGATAAAATAGGCCCCAGGACATATGTATGCCGACTATTAACAACACAGGATATAATATGCACAGGACATATGCTGGACATTATATAAACAGTACACCTCTTCAGTGCCTTATTGATTCCTGTTCAAGCCCTCAATCTCTACACACTTCTAGGGGAGTCAACTTGAGCACCACAGGAGGATGCTGCCGGGAAGATATGTCCATCAGGTTGTGTTCAAAGACCGCCCTATATGATCAAGACACAACATGGATCCTGCTGCTTACATGTAGTGTGATTCCATGTCACTAGCCTAAAGTGTGGAGCATGAAGTACACCATGGGGAATGTAAGACCCCCACCCACCTGGCTTAAAAAGCACTGGCATGCCTCGTGTCTCTGAGAGCTGCGAGAGCTGCGAGAGCTGCCGGCCACCAAAAAGGCCCTTTAAGCCAGCAGCGGGATGCGGGGGCTCTGGCCCAAGGCCCCAGTGGATCCATTTTGTTTCTAGTTGCCAAGACATCAAAGGCTGAGCAGCTGGACTTAATCGGCAGCATGTTATCCCAGCGAGCCGCTGTGTGTATCAGTGGATCAGTGGCACCCCCCCCACCTCCCTTTGGTCCAGCATGTTTAGTGCCAATGCTGTACTGTAGAACGGCCAGTGCCTCAACCCTGGTCCACACGGAGAAAAAAAAAACACACACACACAAAATGTCTCCTGCTTCTTTTCCTCTGTGTGTTTGGTAAGCGTCTGCAAATAATAAAAAAGTGATGTGAATGATATTTAAAAAAGAGGGTGGATAAAAAAGGCATCTTAGAGATAAAGACAGGAAATACTTAGATGCAAAATAAAATGACATGAGAATACATTTGAGTTTGGTGAGGTAGGCTACATCAAAAGAGAAAAGAAATACACTAAAGGAGAAACAAGGAACAACCATAATTGTGAATAGATGGAAGCTTTTGGCTGAGAGATTCCTGAGAGGCGAGAGACAAGGGGAAAAAAAGACAGGCAGAGATGAGATATTGCCTCAATAGCAAAGTCGGAAATTGAAGATATTTATAGATCCACGTGGGCACGGAGAAATCCCCCCCCAACCCCTTCCCACCTGTGTATGAGCAGCCAATCAGGAGGGAGGTCCTCTATCAGCCGACCAATCAGCGATCCAAACGTGAGACACTTGACTCAGCATGTCCCGCCTCTTTGGCACTCAGTCAAAGCAGCTGCACGTGGGTCCTAAAATAGCACAGCGGGCTGGTACTATTTTTGTCTCCTCAAACAGAGGGACTCTGGGCAGACTCTCCTCACTGCAGAGATACACAAGGTGTGTACATATGCTCTTTTAGCCATGCAGCTACAGAGCTCTACATCTGCTCCCCAAAATATCAACACCTCTGAATACAGCAGCTCATTGACAATGGCTGGGCCTCCAACAATGTCTCTTGCGTTAGATAAAGAGGTCTTGTTGTCAGATAAAGAGGTGGTGTGAAATGATATAGGCATTTATTGTATCTTGTTTCTGAGACACTACCAAATGAATGAATGGATGAATGAATGAATGAATGAATGAATGAATGAATGAATGAATGAATGAATGAATGAATGAATGAATGAATGAATGAATGAATTGAGAAGACCAAGTTTGAAAGACAGCAGGGGGAGAAAAGGGAGGGATGGAGGAAAAGAGGAGGATGTGGCCTCAGTGTAGACATACTAAATGCAGACCTGCCACTCCCATGCAGATGTTCTGAGTCTGTGAAGGAGAAACATTTAGTACAGCTAAAACAACTGTGACACACACACACACACACACACACACACACACACACACACACACACACACACACACACACACACACACACACACACACACACACACACACACACACACACACACACACACACACACACAGGCGTGGGGGGACCTAAACGTTTCCTGAGGGAACCTATGTTCCCTGAAGGTTCAGGGGCAATTGAAGGACATGGCTCCACAAAAACATTTGGTCATTCGCAGAACGTTTAGCTTCCTCAGAGAACTTTTAGAGGTTAAAGCAGCGTAGAGAACAGTCCAAGGTGGGAGGGGAGGTGATCAGTGGAGAGGCCCAGGTCTGCACAGGCACAAAGGGCGCTTGAGTTCAATGTCATGGATGAAGAAGAGGGGGCTCTTCCTCTGTCCCAGGATGTGTATGCCTTTTTTTGTTTTGCCAGTGTGGCATGTTGAGGGACTAGAATTAGGGCATCTGTGATTTGCACCCCAAGAAACTTGGTACTGTTGCCGGTTTTCCTGAAGAATGGTTCATGACTGGGGAAAGATTTTCTGCAGTCAATCAACATGAGATGTTGATTTTGCACTAGTCTGTCAACTGTTTTGAATCTCATCCATGTAGTCTTATTTTCCTTCTATTTGTGACAAATGATTACTCAAAAAGATGATAGACAGGCTGGCTGTTGGAAGTAACACATTGTAAATGGCCCTCATGGTACCTTTCTTAATGAGAGCCAGGCGGAGTGATGAGCTACGTGACTGAATACCCGTCTTTCTTTCTTTCTTTCTTTCTTTCTTTCTTTCTTTCTTTCTTTCTTTCTTTCTTTCTTTCGTTCGTTCGTTCGTTCGTTCGTTCGTTCGTTCGTTCGTTCTTTCTTTCTTTCTTTCTTTCTTTCTTTCTTTCTTTCTTTCTTTCTTTCTTTCTTTCTTTCTTTCTTTCTTTCTGTCTGTCTCTAAAATTCAAATGTAATGTTGGGCCGAACATTCTGTACATAACTGCAGCACAATGCAACATGCATCATGTAAATTCAATTTCAGATCAAAGAATATATGCTATTGGGTCATTTCACGTGAAATCAGACACTTTGGGACCCGACCGACCCGGATTTCGATCATACTTGGTGTGCCTTTTCAGTAGCAAGGTAGCACCCCAGAACTGCATTGGTTTGAATCTGACACTAATATTAAGGGAGAAACAGACTAGGAAAGGTTCACATGTGAGGGTAGGACACTATACATTCAGCCTTGAATATATCAGTCAGTGTTAGTCACAAAAAGATGCCTGTGGTGTTGTTTGAAAGCTCTTTTCTGGCTCTACATATTACACAATCACCTTGGAATACAACTACTCTCAGAATATGAATTATGATAAATTGAAAAATTAAAAATTGAATATCTAAAAAACTCATATTTTAAAATGGCCAGTTCCTTGTCCAAACGTAGCCGGCAATGTCATGAGCAGCACCTAAAATGCTGGTGTTCGGTTTGTTATTCATTTCAGAGAGAATTTGACTCACAAATATGGCATCATACAGACCACTTACTAATAATATGGTAATACCATAGTAGCATCACATGACAAAACAAAAACAAAACAAAATGGTCAGTGTCCATGGTCCCAGGTTTCAGAAACTAAGGCAGATGTCCATTTATACATACCAAATGATGATATGTGAATGTTTGAACATTCCTTCTCTGTGTACCTGTGCCATCTTCCCTTTACCGTACTTTAAAGAGATAATCAATGGCTACACTCTCATTTTGTACTCTACCAGTGCATTTGAAGCAACAGCTGTGTCTTTTGTAGATAATGTATAAGTACGTCCCGTTGCAGTTACAGGTTCCACTACCAGAAGCATATCCTGATGATCCATGACAAGTCTATCTGGTCTGAAGGGAAAAGTGAAGGATGGAGATGGCCCATGAGGATGCAGGAAGTTCAGTTTCACCTCTCTCCAGTGCTCGGCATACATTCCTCAGCACATGCTAGCCACCAGTTGCCATCATATACAGCTACAACATACCCTTTGATGCTTGAAAATGTAACACATTCCTTTACTGAGCTCACTCTTTCAACTCTGCCTTCTCTGAATGCTCAAAATGGCCTTACTTCCACTGTGTCCATTGACAATGGGCAGAAGCTGTGTAGTTTTTGAGTACCTGGAATAGTTCTTGCAGATTCAAACCGTTTCAACAAGTTCTCAGCTTCATGATGGTACATATCTGTTGTGGCAAACTGGCAATGGATGTTCTTGACATTATCCTTGACAAATTCAAACAGTTGGTATGGCGTTACAATTTAATTGTCAATAGGACGTTGCAGACTTCCTGCACAATATAAGAACCTTAAAATTACAACAAATTTGTGCCACCACGAGGCAGATTTTCACATACCTGCAGAGTGGCACTTTTTTGCCACATCACATGGCAAAGGTCCATGTGATGGCGTTGGAGGGACAGTTAAATGGCTTGCTGCACGAGCAAGTCTGCAACGTCCTATTGCAGTTCTGGGGTGCTACCTTGCTACTAAAAAGGCACACCAAGTATGATTGAAATCCGGGTCGGTCGGGTCCCAAAGTGTCTGATTTCACGTGAAATGACCCTATTGCATCATTAGTAGCTATTGCATCATTAGTAGCATTAGATGCAGGGTGGAATGGGGGTCCAAAAGCAGAGCAGCGAGCAGTGTTTTTGTACAGCTGATGTGAGTTAGCATGAGATAGCAAAGTGGTTACTCACATCTGTGTAAAGGTGCTATGGTGATTGGCAGGTGTGGCCTTCTCAGAGTGCACCCATAATTGCTGGGTTGGCAAGGAGTTATTCTCTTGCAGCACATGGCAATGGCAGATATCATTGCATGTCTGCCTATCTGTCCATCCGTCCCTCCGTCCCTCCGTCTGTCTGTGTCTGTATGTGTCTCTCTGTTTGTGAGACAGCTGGATTTATTAAGGTTGGCAGTCTGAGGCAGTTACACTGTGACACTGTGTTCTAATGGATTGCCAGGCAGTACATATAGGCCCCATTCCGCTCATATACAGTATAATCAGACTATGCCATACCAGCCGCCCAACCTAACAAGACCTAACTAGACAGCCTGCAAGGCTCAGTAAGTGCACAACATTGCGGGGTGTTTTCTGGTAAGTGCTACACTTTGAATGCGGTCTTTGACTGTAATGATCTAAACCTGATGTCTTAACATAGTGTTTCACAAATAATTTGGTTTGGGGTCTGTTTGGATGAATTGCAAACAAATGTACATGACTATTAGGATATTCATACATCTCACCATCTCATGGAAATAGATACATAACCCATCGGACAGATGGAGGAGACCAGAGTAAATATACACAGTTAACAGTGTCACACAAGTACTTCATGTGTAATTAGACAGGGCTGCCCATCACTTAGAACATCAGTAGGTTTGCATTTCAGTTAATAAGAAGGAGGTGAACAGCTTCAGTCAAAGCTGTAAGCCTTAAAAGTATGCATGTTAAATCTGTCTACATTCCAGGCTTGAACCTTTCCATCAACTGTTGTGTGAAATAAATTAAAATGCCTTAGCACATTATAACTAGACACAGGATATTGAATACAGAAAGAGTATATCTTTGTTTACATTTTTAAAGAGCCACTCATTTGGACTTTTGGGACTATTTAGAGTTTGTTTGGTTGTCTTCCTGCCAAAGAACTATGCCACCATCTGCTGGTTAGTGTGAGGAACAACAGAGACATATTTAGGTGAAGGCCTTACATAGTACAGTAGATATCTGAATAACATTTGCAAACCATGGCATAAATGTGTGGAAAATCTATTCAATCAAGCTACCCCTAATAAATGCAGACAAGGTAACATTTAATATTCATGAGAACCTTCTGCCCAATTATCAGTGCATGTTTGTTTAATGGTTTACGGTCTGATACCATTTAGAATGTTAATCGGATCCATGAAGCATGAGATTAAAACCCAGTCCTTAGGATTGCTGTATACATTGCTCATACATTTCCCAGGCATCTTCTGCGGTTTACACAGCACACTGCTATTCAGATGGACACCAGTGATCTGTCATGTCAGCCATTAACCATAGGCCTATTCCTCATGACCTGATTCCACATTAACCCTTGCCTTGCAAAGGATGTCTGCGGTCTGTTTAGGAAGAGCATTACTGTAGCAGCTAATGTCTATGATGTGGATGAGAGTCAAAAAGTGTTTGTTCTCATGATGTGAATACTAATGACTTATTTTATTATTATTATTATTATATTATTATGTGATCTTTTTCTATGTGCATGGGCGACTGAACAGCATTTTCTCAAGTCAATATTTTGCCGCAAAGTGAAGAGCTTCATGGCATTACCTGTTAGTTTTAAAATATTTCCCCCATAGGTCTGAGGTTCTATTATGGCACATGAATACACATGAATGATGAATATACATATTTATTAGTCCACTCGAAACAACATACACAGCATGCATTTTGAAGGGCACTACAGAAATGGATGAAGGTGAACTATAGTTTCCAGCATGGTAAGCATCAGGCAGTAATATACAGTATACCCACTTCAAAAAAGTAGACTACACCGCTGTACCACGCTATGAGCTGTGTGGCAATAAAATGTTTTTGGAAAGTGTACAACAGTTGGATCTCACCAACTGCGGAGGCGTCCATTCCCTTGTAGGCTATGGATTTAGTTGGGCTATAATGCACCTGTGCATGCCTGTGTAGCACTACTGTTTAGATAGTACCCTGCAAATGTATCACCCTCTGTTCACTGATTGGTGAGATTACACAGTGACTATAAGTGGAAGCAATTATCAGACATTACCACAGATGTCATAGGTGTCTCTTTTATGGCAGGCATGGACATACATTTAGGTGTGGATGATGAGGACATGTCCATACCACTTTTGAGATCAACCTACTGTAGCTGGTCCCCACCACTGTTTCACCAACATAATGCAAACCATGCATACAAGCAGAATTTGCAATATTAATGTCCTCACCACTTTCTAAGCCAAACCTACACATCTGATGGCAGGGATAATTGTATATTTGGAGATGATAAACTGGAATTAAAACGATTCAAGAAATGAATGTACCTTAATCCATTTTGTATGGGCAAAGTCTTGAAATATTGAAATCTCCAGATGGTTTCCATTGGTTTCCATTGACCCCAAAATGGTATTCATCTAGACATGAAGGCCCATTTCCTTATAGTAGGCCTATAGGCCTAAAACATTGAAAATATATTTGAAATATAAACTTGAGCTTTTCCGACTGTCTCTCTCATCCTTCATTCCAGAGTATTCCAAACAGTGTGTGTGTGTGTGTGTGTGTGTGTGTGTGTGTGTGTGTGTGTGTGTGTGTGTGTGTGTGTGTGTGTGTGTGTGTGTGTGTGTGTGTGTGTGTGTGTGTGTGTGTGTGTGTGTGTGTGTGTGTGTCAGGAGTATGTGTATGTGTGATTTTGTGTGTATGCTTGCCTCATTTATGAGTTTATGTCAGATGTATAATTTTATTTATACCGGAATGTTTGTGTGATTGCTTCTTCTGGACATTATAAAACATGTCTGAAAAAGATGTTTTGGAAATGTTTCTCCATGTTTTGTCGTTTTGGCCAGGTTGATAAATGGAATGATTTCGGGTCCAATCAGTTCATTTGGAGAGTGTGAGCATGTCTGAAAGATGTGGAGAAAAGAACTCAACCGCGAAATGAAGCCCTGAGGGAAAGATGTGCATCACACACACACACACGCACGCACACACACACGCACACACACACACACACACACACACACACACACACACACACACACACACACACACACACACACACACACACACACACACACACACACACACACACACACACACACACACACACAAACACTCACACACACACACACACACACACACACACACACACACAGGGCCGCTTTGGCTTTCGCTTTGACAGCTTTGGCTGGGCCCAGATCATCTGAAAGGGCCCCCCACCCAATACATTAAATGTAATGAAGTCACAATTATGCCCCCCCCCCTATCTCCCTGGGGCCGGGACAGCTGACCCATTTGTCCCAAACACACACACACACACACACACACACACACACACACACACACACACACACACACACACACACACACACACACACACACACACACACACACACACACACACACACACACACACACACACACACACACACACGTAATTCATGGATCTAATTCATGTTCAATTGACTAGTCCAATTATTTTGTCTGACAGGTTGGATCACGATCAAGAAGGTTTTACAAATTCCTTTACAAATCCCACCTGAGTAGAAAGATAAATATTGAATGACTTATTGATTATACGAGTGGACTAGTCTATCAGACTGCATGACCTTATCAATGTACATTGCTTACTCGAATGTTTTCCATTGGCGAACTTAGCATCTCCGCATGCCTGAAAGTCTTTGTGTACAGGTTTAACTATGCTATCAAGTTTGCACACGGTTAGTCAATACTCCAGTAAGATAAGCTAAGCAAATCTCCGACACAAACATGCAGCAGCACAGGTGTGTGTGTGCCTATAGGCTGGGCTTTTTACTGACTCACTGCAGTGAGAATAGGCATGCCACCTCAGTTTCACTAAAAACGGGTGGTGGACAAGTGAAACCGATAACGTCTTAGACTAACACATTGTTTTGTATTCCCATTGCCAACTACCTTTATACTTACTTACAATGTCGACACCAGTTAAGACTCTACATCATAACAGCAGGAGTATTAGGAGTATTAAAGGAAAGAATAAAGATCTCCACTCATTATTTAGGCTACATCAGACTGTACCTCAGACATTATGCTGACTTCACTCACTAGCTTTCAATAAGACAAGCATTTTTCTTCTGTGTTTCCTAGTTGTTTCTGTGTGTGTGTGTGTGTGTGTGTGTGTGTGTGTGTGTGTGTGTGTGTGTGTGTGTGTGTGTGTGTGTGTGTGTGTGTGTGTGTGTGTGTGTGTGTGTGTGTGTGTGCATGTGTACGTGTGTGGTGCGTGTGTGCGTGCGTGCATGCGTGCGTGCGTGCGTGTGTGTGTGTGTGTGTGTCACGGTTGTTTTAGCTGTACTAAATGTTTCTCCTTCACAGACTGTGTGTGTGTGTGTTTGCTTTACTAGTAAAGAAAGAAATCAAACGATTTGTACCGTATAAAATCAAATCTTATCTATCATGCTTGTATCATGCTTTGTGGGCTATGTTTCTTTTCTGTATTATTTATTGTGACGCACAGTGTCATTCTGAGTGACCTAACTGTAAAGTGTAACTGTAACTCACCAGGCTCATGTGTAGATAGCATTTTACAATTAGGCTACAGTCTTTTCTTAACAACACTAGTTGTATCAAGGTTTTGATACCGCACCTTTTCCGGAGATAAGCTCTTTTAACACCTTCCCTTAAGTTAAATGGTTGAGTTTGAAATTGTCTTACCTTTCTCTTAGGCTGGTGATGGTACTTCTCATAGTATTACCATTGAATATTATGGCTTCAGCGTGCTGCTAGCTGAAAACATACGATTCAACTAGGCCTGTGCAGTCGCCTTCGACTGCTAAAGGTATTTCCCCGAAACGTGACGCTTCCAGTCCCCAATCATTCCTACCGATCCCGTCCACCTTCTTATAAACTTATACATTAAATAAAAAATATGAAAGAAATATATTTAATATCTATACATAGATCAATGACATGATAGGCTTAAAACCAAATGACTATTGTGAAAACGAAGCAAAAAAAATGGGGCAAATGAAAACACTGGTTTAATGTTTCACTATTACAGTGGATCTACCACATTAGGTACAGTGTAATAACCAGTGTAACAATATTTAATACCGTGTAACACCATGTACCAATTTTGTACTTGTTATATTAAAATAAGAGCAACGGGAACTGGGTGTCACAGACTTTTCTTTCAGTTTTGATGACAATTTTTTACTTACATCATGTATTTATGTGTAAGTGGTATTACGGTATTACATATTGTTACACTGGTATTACACTAGCATTACTATTAAATACTGTTACACTGGTTATTACACTGTACCTAATGTGATAGATCTACTGAAATGGTGAACCATTAAAATAAGGTGTTACCGGGCAAATCAATCCACCCAGTTATGGGAAAAATGAAAATGCCGCCATTTTGAAAGTGTTAGCCTCCAAAATCTAATCTGGGACAAATCCATGCAACTGGTCAGAAGTTATGGGCCAAACAAAAATTCGGCCATCTTGAATTCAGCCATCTTGAAAGTGCTGGCCTCCAACATCTAATCAGTTAATGGAGCATTAACACACTGAATCTGGGACAAATCCATCCACCCAGTCAGTAGTTATGGGGCAAAAAAAAATCCCATCTTGAATCCAGCCATCTTGAAAGTGTTCACCTCCAAACGCGAATCAGTTCATGAAGCTACCCTAGAGCATTCACACACCAAATCTGGGACAAATCCATCCATCCCGTCAGAAGTTATGGGCCAATTTTTTTTCGGCCATCTTGAATTCAGCCATCTTGAAAATGTTGACCTCCAAACTCGAATCAGTTCATGAACCTACCCTAGGGCATTCACACACCAAATCTGGGACAAATCCAACCATCCGTTCAAAAGTTATCTCGTTAACACGAAAGACCTAACGCGGTGGCGGCGCACGCAAACCATTACATCCCCGACACTCCGCGTTTCAGGGATATAATTAGGCTATACAATTAGGATTAATATACTGTATCTGTAAGTATACTGTAGGTGAATGCTTCTGAAGTGGGATTGTCACATCAATCTCTGGTTACAGGTACTTCTCAAGAACAGGTTTTGTGCTACCCACTTCTCTCTGTGGATGTTAAATCAATAATTCAGGCTCAAACAGTCTATGTTAATAAGCATGAACTCATTTCTTCTTACAGATGGAAATTGTGAAAAACAATTGCCTCAGGCTACTCATGTTTCAGCCATGTTTCATTGTTTCTATAATCATGTTTCCATGGTGAGTATATCATGGGCATTTGTAATGTGATGTACAACATAAAATAGCTTATGAAATAGATATTGACGCATGTGTTTTCAAGCATATCATGAAACTGACCTGTCAAGCCTGTCTAAATATTAAACAAGGACTTTTTTATCACGTATATTCTATGTCAGCTACACTGAACTTCCATTTGCGATGCCCATATTTGTACGGTTTTGAAACTAAGATTACAAACCCATTGCTTATCTCATTGAGATAAAACACCACTGAATGTGCCAAACCTAAAAAATACAAAACCCCTCCATAAAATATCCTTAACCAAAGGCACAGTCACATTCAGGTGTTATCAACGGAAAGACACTCGGCCAAACACTTGGTTTCCAAAGCACAGGTAAGAGACTTTGACACTAAATGCTCACATACCTAGGCTTAAGGAAAATTATTCTTATTATTAGAATTATTTATCCAGCATGATACTTTTAAAAATATATATCAATGCTGCCATTATCTTTCAACATTGACATTTTCAGTTTCAGTTTTTTTCAGTAGGCCTATGTATAGACGGCATTCAACACTTGTCTCACATGTCACATGTCTCTGTCATGGTTTAGAATAAGGCCGATGATTTAGTGAATGTTCAATAGAATGTCAGTATAATACAAAATACAAAATTGTTATAAGGTGTTGGAATTTTAAAGGCAGTCAACGTCTTAAGTCTCAGCAGATTTTTTTTTTAAATCATTGGATCAGGCATGGCAACTGTACACCAATACTAATATAATAATGAACAACATTTGTTTGAGTTTACTTTAACCATTTACTTCACAAAACACCAATCTCTGTCATGGTTGAATACAGAATGTGTCCTCCTGTGCCTAGTGAAGCACCCTTGTCATGTGGCTTAAATGTCATCTTGCATGAATATTTTACATGCATTCATTAAAAAATATTGGCAGCAACATCAACTAATTCATTGTTGGCAATATAATGAAACAAGTAAGACAACATTACAACATTGTGTAAAATCCCACTGAACCCAGCAAAATTCACTGTCGGAATTGGTGGTTGGCAGAATGGCAGATTAGCTTAATGAACTTTTGCCATCTTACAAGAGCTCATTCAATCCTGTTCAGAAGAAAAAACAAAGGTCACTTGAATATTGATTCACTATGGCACATGCATTTTAATGTATTCACATGTCTCTAACTAGGCTATACAGACCCTATAGGCTATATACAGTATCACCCTTCATGGAAAACTTTCCTCATGAGACATGTATACAGACAAACAATATGAAATGCAATAATAAACCGAAAATGTTTTTTAAAAAAATGCACAAAAAAGTGTACATAAATATTTACACAGAGCTAACAATTATATGATGTCTCTTTTACAGGCTCAGCAATGGACTGGAAGCAACCACTTTGTTGCCTTCTCTGCTCTCTGCCACTGCTTGTTGCCCTTGAGATTCAGACCATCAACTCAATAAATGAGCTGGAAGAACACAATTTTGGCAAATCCTTCCCCCAAAATGGCATCCCACTTCTCTACTGGTTCAGCTCATTGATAGATATCGACCAAAGTAACACAATTCGATTCAAGGAAGGAAGTTATGACCCAGTCACTGACATCCCATTTGAATTGATAGAGAACTCAGGTAGCCTTCCATACATAGATCCATTTGGGGAAAGAGATTATTATTCGGCTGGTGACATTAAGAGTGGATCATTTAGCTACTTGCCTTTTTACGTCACCCAAGACTATTACAATGCCAAAAACTACAATGGAAAAAATGTAGATAGGATCATCATTGTTATTGATAAGTGGTATACACCCGTCCGGGTTGACCAGGTGTATGTGGCCGAGGTGTCTGAGTGTGACCCTCCAAATGATACCAAGAACATCACCATAACCTACAGGGTAGGCATTCAGCTCCTTCGCCAGATCACAACTCTGACCAACCCACATGACTGCCGAAACAAATTCCTGAAGGACATCTTCCCACACCTTGGCTTCAGTCTGACGCTGGCTGAGAACATGTTTGGTAAGCCAGGTCTCCCCCTGTTCATGGCATTGTCGGGATACGACCTTGTGGACAGATACAATATCACAGCACAAGCGTGGTCTTGCTCGCCACTGTTGTCGGCTGGCGCCAGGAAATCTTTGTGTGACACCAGCAGGCAAGAGCTGGCCATCAGGACCAGCCACGACGGCCACGCGGTGGTCAGCTGGCATGGGCTGCCCAGCACCGTCCTGAAGCTGCACACGACAGTGGCCCTGTTTTTGATAGACGACCGCAATAATGCCCTGTTCCAGCAGAGGATTGATGGGCAGGCGTCAGGGACCCTGGAGACAAGTGTGCCACTGGACCCCGGACTTCAGGTCCACCTCATCAAGCAGGACGTGAGTGATTCTACCATCTGGCAGGGGCCAGGGCTCAACGACGCCAACCGGCAGATTCCTGTTGCGGTGGGAAATGCCAGTGCCAGCATGCAGATTTTCACCCGCAAGGGCTATGCCGGGGTTCGTCTGTACATCAGGAAGTCCTTTACCAGCTGGCAAGATGACTTTTACTACTCTTGGGTTGCCTTTTATGCCAGTGAAGAGGACAGCAATGAAGAGTACCTGAGCCACCAGTGGCAGTGGGTTACTCGTTTCACTAAGCACAAACTCCTCAGTTTGATCAGATGGAATGTTTATGAGTATGTCAGTAATACATACATTGCCCCAGGACTCAATGCACGCTTTTTTCTGACTGACTATGATGAGTGGGCTCGCACAATGCCGTGGGATATGTGACACGATTACGGAATGGCAGAGCTCCGTGGGATATTGAATTTTAGAGCGTCTTTACAGTTACTTTTGCTTCACGTTAATATTGATATGATTTCTTTTGAGCCTATTTGCATAATTTAATTTTTCAGGGCATTCCATTCCATGCTTCAAATATGTTCTCGTACAAAATCACTTTCTGTTTAGAATTAAACAGTGTGCCTCAAAATTGTGTTGATAGATAATTCCATTGTGCTGTTGTGGGTTCATCTGTGTGGTAAACGTCATGATTCTTAATAAATACAAACAATAGTGTGGAATTCAAACTATGTGTGTGTGTTTCTGATCCTGTTTCTTTATTCAGGCTTTCCTGCCTTCTGGCTTCTTGACATAAGAAATCCATCAAAAAACACATAAAATATCCATTTGGGCTGATGTGAGGCCGTAATGAAAATCCCCCTATTGCCCAAAACTGTGAGGTCAATGCCTCTTTTAAACACTTTTAAGAAACAGTACATGGCTATATATAGAAGTGGAGAGTTAAAGACTTTGTTTGGAATAGTTTTGTTTAAAGGTGGGGTTGCAGGTAGGCCTATGACATCACGTTGGGGGAACTGCCCCAGGATTCTAAGGCTCTACATAGACTCCTACGAGCCTGCGGAACCCCCAACGTGATGTCATAAATAATGTCTTTTTTCAGGTGTCATCACATATCACCTGGCCTCTATGCCCACGCATGAGACTTGTGCACCTGTTGAGTTCTACAAGGGAGTGCTATCTTGAAGTTGAAGAGGGCTTTCTACAGTATATCTTACCTAAATAAATTGTATGATCGCATTAGACCCAACACCTCATCATCTATAAACAACAGGACACATAGTGTAATTTTCTTTTCAAAAGCTTGACTGACTTGCATCCACATCTTGAAGCATGTTTGGTCACTTACGAACACTCAGCGGCAAACCATTGGATGACCATGAAAAATTTGAACTGGCAGATAATTTTCTGACAGGGCATTGGTTAAGTTGAAAAACATTGTATATTTCAATATGTAAATATTATTTCATATGGTTTAATGCAGACAACCTACAGTAAATGTTCAAGATTTCCATTAATCCAGGTCATTACATTCAAAGGGATTTTGCTGTTAGTAACAACTTCTTCTTTCTTTGAGACTGAATATGTTAAACATAATTGCAAAAAAATACACATAAGTAGCCTAGGTGAAACACATTATAGGCATACCCTCCAAAAGAAGTCTAGTTGCTTATAACCTTTTTTTTAAATAAACATTTTCTCAAAAAACAAAAAACAAATGTTTCATAGCATATGCAATCTAAGGTTTATCATGTCAATAAAATTGTCATCATTATATCCCTTTTGTGTGTGTGTGTGTGTGTGTGTGTGTGTGTGGGGGGGGGGGGGTTTGGGGTATATATGAGAGAATTGAATGGCAATCTGAAGTCTGACACGGCAGTAATTATGATCAGCCAGCATGAGTGTCATCATGACATTTGGTTCACAAAAATTGGACCAAATACTATATTAGCTTGTCACAGAGGCGTCACGGTGATGGAAAGTCAAAGGGGGCTTAGCCCTCACAGTTGGTGAAATTCATGACCATGTATAGCACCCATCAGACGAAAAAATACAGCATTAAAAAGAATATCAGATTGAACTGAATTTGAGTATACAATTGACTTGAACATTAATTTGAAATTCAAAATTCATCAAATGCCCACGTTTGGACACTAAACATACCTGACATTGTCCCACCCAGCATATCATATATTGCCTCTCGGTAAGGTACTATTCTTGTTCCATTATTTCCATGGTATGACAAGCTGACGCAATTCCACAGTAGTGCTATTTCACAAGCGCAGGGTGAATTCCAACTGTATGTGAAAACAAAATGCCTTTGATATCTTCATGAATGTAACTCTTACGGTACATATCATTTGCCATCTGTCTCTTTAGAAGGCTAATCACTGTGTACTTTACAGTTGCATAAAACAGGGCACTTGAGTACAAGAACACATTTTCAAAAAAAAAACTGTCTTGATCAACTCTTCATCGACTCCTGGAAGGAAACTAGAACAAGGCCTAATCTTAATGTTTGGCATTGTTTTCCGTATATTTGCAATTCATATACATGTACCCTAGTTATGTAGATGTAGGCCTATCTGATAAAAATAGTGAACCACAGACCATAAAACTCCTTCATCAAACACCTTTCACACACATTATATGCTTCGGCCTATTGCTAGTGTGTGTGTGTGTGTGTGTGTGTGTGTGTGTGTGTGTGTGTGTGTGTGTGTGTGTGTGTGTGTGTGTGGTGAAGGAGGTGCCATGTCTACCCCTTAACAACTTAAATTAACCAGGCCATTCTGACCTGTAATGTATTACATTGGACCCTATGATTCTGATCAGTCCCTACTGATTGCTATGACATTTGCTTCCATCACTATTTGGATTTGTAATGCTGCCTTCTTGGTGAGATCCAAATAAAAGTACTAAACTGTAGGCGTGTGTTTGTACTGCACCAATCTACCTTCGTGAAGCCACTGCTATTGGAGCACACCAGCAAAGTGGGGCCCTCGCTCCATGTGGGGCCCATGTCCTGGACCCCACATGTTTTGACCCCTTTTGCTGGGGTAGTTTAGTTGTTGTAGTGTAAAAACATTTCCTCACGGACAGGTTAAGGTTAGAGATTGTTTTGGGCACAGTTAAGCATTTTTTTTTGCTATTGTTAGGGTTGATATAAATGGAAGTCAATGGGAGGGCCCCACAAATATATTAAGGTGGGGCTCTGTGTGTGTGTGTGTGTGTGTGTGTGTGTGTGTGTGTGTGTGTGTGTGTGTGTGTGTGTGTGTGTGTGTGTGTGTGTGCGCGCGCGCGTGCATGTGTGTGTGTGTGTGTGTGTCTGTGCGTGTGCGTGTGTGCTTGCATGTGTGTGTTTCAACAGCATTTTAAACGTTCTTTATGAAAACCATGTGGTTTCAGGGTGGACCACTTGCCTTTGTTGTCAGACAAAGAACAGCCCAGCAACCTGTGCAAACTTTTTTCAGGGACAAGGCATGAGAATCAGAACGATACTATTTCAGTGAAAACAATACTGACACAGTAGCCCTCAAATGACCTCTAACATGCCCATAAATGAAGGAAGTCTGTGGAGAGAAACAAGATTGTTGACTATTACACAAAATCACATTCTGAAAAACGTTGAAATTCTTGTGATAAGATATGGTGAAAATTCAGATCAGAAGAATCAACAGCAAACAGAGGTGTGGGTGTACTCATTTACAGTGATTTATATAAATGTTCTAGCACAGTTAGATTTCATTCAGTCATTTATTCCAGTGGATTGGAGCATTGGAAGGGTAAAGAAATCTATTTCAACACAAGCTAAAAATTCTGAGAGATTTATTATTTGATTGACTACTTTATTGATCGTAATAGCTTACTTTTCAAATAGCTATTATGTTAGTATATTTTATATCAATAATTAAAAAATATAACATTAAGTGATGTGTGAAGAGCAGTACTTGAACTGTTTTACTAAATTGTACTTAATTAGTCATGGTTGTCTTAAAGGTCTCTTTAATGAACTGCTCTGGTACATTAAACTAATGTATAACCATTTTAGTAACACACCTTATTCTTTATTTCTTTATTCTATCATCATACATTAACTATGCACATTTGTTGCTAGTGCAGGTGTGTGTACTCTTGTGATATGTACGTAGCTATCTGTTCCCTTGAGTACACTTCCAGAGTTTAAAAGCAGAATTTCCATGGACCAAGCCTTTTTGTACAAACATCAAGTGTCATGCTTTTGTATTTGCATTTGGCACAACCCACCTATATGCTGTAGGCCATTACGTAAGTCTTCCTACATAAGACATCATGAATTTATTTTTTTCCCACGTTTTCCCTGTAGGGTTATCATGGAATGGAAGAGCTCCTTCACCTGTCTCCTCATCTGGCTGGTTTCGGCATCCGCTAGTGGCATTCAGACCATCAACAGCATATCTGACCTGAGGGCCCTGGAATATGGGAAATGCTTCCCCCAGCACGGCCTGATGCTGCTCCACTGGCTCTCCTCCATCATCACCATTGATCGCAGTGACGTGGTTCAGTTCAAACCCAAGGTCTTTGACCCCATCACAAGTTACCCTTTCACACCTTTCGCAAACGACAACCACTTCCTACCTGACCTGACGCCTACCACAGCATACTACATGGCAGGTAACCTGCTTCGGGGATCAGCGGGCCGCTTCCCTTCATACGTCACACAGGACTTCTACAACTCCTACAACTATCCCATGAGGAACAGAGACCGAGTCATCATCAGGGTAGATTTTTGGTACAACCCTGTCCGCATCGACCAGGTCTACATAGCTCAGGAGAGCAGCTATCAACGCGACTCTACTTATAATAGCCCTTCTCCGCCGGCTATGGTCTCTGCCAGCCTCCTCCGACAGATTGCAGCCCTCCGTAGCCCGATTGCCATCAGGAATTCATCTGCAGGGCAGCTGTATGCTGCCTACAATGAGAGTCTGGACACTGCTGAGAGCATGTTCAATGAACCTGGCCTGGCAAAGTTCGTCACCATGGCTGGGTATGATGTGGGCGGTAGATTTGGCGTCTCAGCTCAGATGTGGTCTTGTCCAAACTCCCCAGCCATATGTAGAACACGCTGGGTGTCCATGCAACTGAAAACCACAGAGGAGGGAAATGCAGTTGTCACCTGGAGCGGTCTGCCCAGCAGCATACAAAAAATGCACACTAGTGTGGCCCTTTATAGAAGTGGAGAAAGCAACAGCCCGCTGTTTGAGGTCAAGGTGAATGGCAGACTCATGGGATCGGCAGACACCCCCATCAAGCTTAACCCGGGCCTGCAGATGCGCCTCCTCCGGGAGGAGATTGCTGACTCCCTGATCTGGAGGGGCTCTGAGCTGGATGACGCCAAGGGAAAGATTCCTATTCGAATAGGTTTGATGGATGCCAGCCTTCAGCTCTTCACCAAGGATGGATTTGCCAGTGCACGACTCTACGTACGCAAAACATTTGACAGCTGGAAGGACATGCTTTACTACTCATGGGTAGCTTTCTATGCCGCCGCATCCGAGAGCAACGATGACTACCTGACTGGTCAGTGGCAGTGGGCAGTGTACTTTGAGAAGAAGCCATCAGATGAGTTTGAGAACTGTGACATTTACGAGTACACGTCTGGAACACCCATCTCAGCTGATGTTCAGATTCGCTTTTTTGAAAATAAAGATAATGAGGGCAAAGATGAGGATGGATTTCGTACAGAGTCCTGGGGATCTTAGAGGTAGTGTGTCTCAGAACCTGTAACATGGTACATACAATATGTGCATTAATACACATGCTCAGACATAAATACAATGTAAGCTACATTCATAGTGCATAATAATTATTCTTGATTGTACTGATGTTTATGGCCCAGTGGACTACATTTTTTTAATGTAAGTGAATTCACTTATAAATACACTCTTCACTGCTATAGTAGGGTGAACTAAGGTAATTTGGGACATCAGCCAAAGTGGGACAAGTAAGGTTTTGGGTTGTTTTCTTTCTAAATATTAGCAGCCAATCACAAAATGGGATGTAATATTGTTACTGCAACTGTCATGTATAAGGAACAATAATTTTATTTGGTGTTAAGTATCATAAAAGAAATGAGCAAAGGTTTGAAGTGACAGTGGATCCAACACTTGTCAGTTTAGCTAGCTGACATGTCGATTATGCTATCAGATCATAAGGATATTATGGCTGAATTAGTGATTATATGGTACAAAATATGATTGAAATATATGTTGTTTTACTAAAGGTTTAACTCAATATCAAAACATTTACACATTTGTCTTTACTTTATTAAGGAGACATACTTTTAGTAAGTATAGTAGAGTGAGCTAATTTGGGACAATATTTTAAGCTAAAATGGGACAGTTTTCTCATAGCAACAGAATGGGCTTCTGTTAGCTGTTAGCATAACATATTAGCACGCCATAGGCCTGTATTGTAATATGCATCCCACATACTAATGGCCATGGCCACAGTCACACATGCCATACTCCTTCAATATTCTCTTGAAATGGAAATGTTTCAGGGATGTTATATCATTTTTTAAATAGTTAAGATCCTAGTCTACTGTTAACAAGAGAAAAACGATATTATTCTTCAGTTTGTGCAAAAATAATGATAATCAAACAGACTGTCCCATTTTACATTAAAGGGTGTCCCAAATTGCCATAGCATTTTCTCACAACGAAGTTGGTGTCTCACTGTCTTTAAATGTTAATATATTATAAAATATCATACTTCAAAAACTAATTCCTACATGGAAATGTACCCAAGACCCATATGAAGACATACAATTACTAAATGTTGGTGTATTTTAAACTTAAAGTGGGTTTTTTTTGCGATCTACCAAAAGTGTCCCAATTTACCATAGTTCACCCTAGCTATTTTGTTTCATGTTGATTAAGCATTGTTGGATTTTTTTCTTATTTGTCAAATAACTTCTCATTAAATATAATGCATGCATCTACTTGTTTTATATTGTTGAAAGTGATGTTAATTGTAGATGAAAATTGTATACACGTCTTACTGTTTTCCCCACAAATAATAGTCACTCATTAAAGAGAAAAATCTGTCAATTTTATGGTTGGTCATCATTGTCTCTATGTACCATCAACTTCTCACTGTTGTAACTGGTGACAAATGGTCAATGTTTTCTGTAATTGTGAACTTAATTTCCTGAACAAACAAGACTAGCTCCAATTAAGTCTCACAAGAAAATATCATAGTTACGACTTATATCTGAGTTACAACTGTATTTCTACAAACATTTTTAGAACTATAGTTCTTTTATAAAATGTAAGGGGCAGAAGACCTTTCTCTTCGTTTGTGCCTTTCGTTTACATACAAATGGAGGTTTTTCCTCTGAAAACCTGTCTAAATAAAAACTCAACTGGCAAAAGTGGAGATTGTTTTGGAACTCCCTTTAGCATTTGTACAAAAACAGAGAAAACCGTCGGCAGAATATTTATGCGGATTTGCTGATGGTGTGAACGAAAATATTTTGCTTAACGTAGGGAAGAAAAATGATTGTTTATCAAAATAACTGGGTATGTATAAATGGTGCCTGAGATATATCAAAATACTGTTTAACTTCTCCAGTTACAGTTTTAACCTTAAATTAACATCAAACTTAAATTAACATTTTTTTTTAATCCTGGTATTTGTTTGGCAGTATTGTATATTCAACTAAATAAATGTCAATGTCTTTGAAATAACTGTAAGCAGATAAATTCATCATAGTACAATCACCTGCATCATACCAATTGATTCATTCCTTAAATGTAAGACTATAACATTCGCAGGCTATTACATATCATATGAATATCACATTTCTGATTAATCATTCACAATGACATTAGACTTAACCTCTGAAAAGGATAATGCCAAGTCCTATGTATGACATGAGTATTCTACTCATAGAGTGCCCCCCTCTGGTCAGACATGGCATTTGGAGAAGAGAGCCTCACTCAGTGTACTGTACCATGAATGTACTCTGCATACGTCCATGAAAAATGTCCATGGAGATCCATTATCAGGATTTTAAAACTACAAGTGCCATATAAATGTAAAACATTGAAATGACACACTTTGTATTTTTTTGAATAATTTATTGCCAATATGAAAGCGTGAGCTAGTGGCAGTATTTAATAAAAACCGTAACAAGACCATAGAGTCGCTCAAACACCCACACACACATACACACAATCACACACACACACAGACATGTGAAAAACAGACAACTGTTCATTAATCTCCTCCAACTATAAATATATTGGGTCCCGTTTTCGTGGTGGAAAAGTAAAAGAGGTTTCAAAGGCGCAATTTACAAACAAAAATGAACAGTTAATAAAAAAAAGAACACAAGAATATGCAGTCGTTCACCACCGACCCCTTTTTAACTTTACTTTTGAAATGCACAGAAAAACGACACTTGAACATGATATTGTATGTTTCTATCTCTCTCTGTCTTTAAACTGTTTTGTTTGTGAAATGAAGATACAGTAAGGCTGATAATGACAACATTTAGAGCTTTTCTTCTCTGTTTTGGAAATAAAAAGCATAAAATATCTACAAAACCTAGTAAAACCTTGAAATCAAAACTGTACATTTAAATTTACATAAAAAATAAATGAGGATCCAAAAAAATCTGCTTGCATGGTTATACCTATACAAATACAGATATCATCTTTTTGAATATCTCATAATTGTCATAGTGTTGCATGTCTTTATCATTCGGTCTTCCTCAGTTGTTCGCCACAACAGGAGTTCCTCTTTCGTACGATCTGTTACTTAAAGCAAAAGGCTCAGTCCACTGAAATGAGATTTCAGCAGGCTGGAAAGTTCTCAATAGACAGCCATCAGAGATCAACGCAACTATGTTTCCTTGCTACTGGAAAAAAGATCCTAGCCACAATGCTAAACGTGTCTCTACACCCACCTCAGATGTTGTAAGATCTGATGTGTGTATTTTTGTTTGTTTGTGTGCGTGTGTACACTGTGGTGCCGTGTAGAGAGTGTGCTCATTGAAGGTGGGTGGATCGCTGCATTTATACCTTTTTTTCATGACACGTTTCATGTTAAGGGTTGAGGCACTTCTTTTTTTGGATGTGTGTGTATGTTACTGTTGTTGTTGTTGTGGTGGTGGTGGTGGTGTTGTTGGTTGCTGTAGTGTATTTGGGATCCAGTGTCAGACTTCAGTGTGCTGCTGGGAGTCCAGCGAGGGCAGAGTGAGGCGCTCGAACACGGCTTCGTCTCCGCTCTCGTAGTCGCTCAGCATGGCCTCGGACTCCTCGCAGCACGCCGACATGTCCGAGCAGGACGCCGTTGACGTGTAGAGCGACAGTGACATGTTGTCCAGTGCCGGTGGCTCGTAGCCCATAGGGAAGGCCCCCCGGTAACCTCCGCCACTGCCACCACTACCGCCTGTCCCTGTGGCTGCGGCCGTGGTGTTGTTGGTGGCGGTGTTGGAGGTGTTGGACGCCAAGGTGTTGCCGTCGAGGCCCCCAGGAGAGTCGGGATGATCAGAAGAAGGGTAGTGGTGCTGGGGCAGGTACTGGCTGAGGCTGTAGAGCTGAGGCAGAGGCGGCCGCTGCCGCACCCGCGGGGAGCAGTGTGGGCTCCTCGGGGCGCCTGGCGTCTGGAGCGTGTCGTAGGGCTCTCCGTAGTCGGGCGCCGGCAGCAACGGGAGGGGAGGCGGCGGAGGCAGGTCGTCGTGAGCGGGGAAGTCGTCGGGTGGCGGGGGAAAGTCACTCTCAATGTCATAACCACCAGGGTAGTAGTCGGTGTCCATGGCGGAGGGGTCACTGTACAGACCTGTCCCAGTTGTTGCTAGCGGCGATTCTACCACCTCATACTGCGGGAACTCCTGGATCCCAGGGAGCTGGACACTGGGCATCCAATCAGACGTGTCCCAGTGGTAGCCTAGGTAACAGTGGAGAGAGAATGCTTTAAGAACTTTGGCGATTTTGTTCTGAGCATGTCAGAAATGTTAAGGTACAGTTTGGTTTAGGTCAAACTTTGTTAGATGAGGTTAACCACTGGCAGAACACACTCATTTATTTCACATCAGCATAATGTTAAGGAGATGAGACACCCAATACATGCACTGGTAAAAGCACACCAACACACTACGCAGAGAACACTTTTTACACACGATACACAACAACAATATTTACACACAAACGTCAAAGCACATTACACATCACACAAAAACAAAACAGTACAATTCCCTATGCATTCTGCAATAATTGATTTACCCTGCAGTTAGTCACAAAACATGTAATTACATTATGTAAATATTGTGTGTGTGTGTGTGTGTGTGTGTGTGTGTATGTGTGTGTGTGTGTGTGTGTGTGTGTGTGTGTGTGTGTGTGTGTGTGTGTGTGTGTGTGTGTGTGTGTGTCTGTGTGTGTGTCTCTCTGTGTGTGTCCCTGTGTGTGTGTGCGTGCGCATGTGTACAGTATATCACGAAAGTGAGTACACCCTTCACAGTTTTTGCAGATTTGTACACACTTTTGTGAGTGCATGTTCAGACATGAATGGCTGTATTTTGTTTTTTTCTGAGTGAACAAGAAATTTAAGCGGTTAAATATGTTGTTAAAAGGTCACTAATCATTGTGTCAAAGTGAAATTACTGTAATGCTTTCCTATGAAAAGATATACTCACAAATCTGCAAAAACTGTGAGGGGTGTACTCACTTTCGTGATATACTGTATGTGTATATGGGCGCACAAGAGTCTCTACGTTTTGTTTGTTTGCATAATACACAGGAGCATGTAAAGTGTCAAAGTGATCAGTCAATGTTGACTTCACAGACAATAGAACTAAATTGAGCTGAACTGCAACAGGAAACAGATGACATGCGATGGCTCAATCTTTAATTTACTGCGCAGTGCATTCTGGGCCTACGCACTTGGTGAATATTCACAATTCAGCATGTAAATATTCATTAGTATGTGACAGGCAGGCTGCCACAGCACTGAGATCATGCAAGACAAGTTTAATTGGCTTATGGAACAAAGTGAGTGGGGAGCACACAGGACAGGACGTCAGGCAAACAGTTGATAAAAATCACCTCTTGGGGTCTTGAGCTCATGAACTGAGAATGACTCTTCAAGGAAAAAAAGGAAAAGGGAAGAGGAGAGAAAGACATGTCAAAGTTGAGAAAAGAGAACAGCAGAGAGGCAGAGCAACCACAGCAAACAGCAAAACCTTGAACAGAGTCAGCAGAGATCCATTGCAGACACCAGACATGCCATTTATTCGGCTGGGGAACGTCCCCCAGTAATCAGGAGTGCAGAACAATTGCATTAACTGAACGGATTGTTCTTGTTTGTGTAGCCAAAAAGTGCCAATTAGAGATCCAGTGACCTCGTGAAAATGGACCAATTTTGGACTCAAATTGGCCATCAAATTCGACTGACTGCTCAAATGGAAATACAGACTGAACTAAGATGCTGTGATAGGAAATGGCATTTCTGATTGGTCTGTCATTTGGCCCAACACTAGAGAACAAAAGAAGAGAGCTAGACACGCAAGACTGACAAAACGGACGACTAAGTGTTGGAGATAATGAAAAAGGAGTACCTGCTCGCTCCACCGAGTCAACAGCAGAGTTGACAAGGTGGATTACAGTCACTATGGAGGCTTGTGAGAGGTGAGGGGAGTGGGGCAGGAGAGGGATGGGTGGATGGGCAGATAAGAGAGATCTAGCATTAGTGCAAATGTCTGAGGGAGGGGGGAGATGACACAAAACCAAAACCTGATGACAAAAAAACTAAAACCTGGTCAGGACAACCAGAGGAGAAACATCACCACACAAGAGATATTTCCCAACAGCACTTTTTTAACCCCCAAAAAAAGCACATGGAGATTTTGTGAAGGACGTTCAGGGGAGAATGAGGGGTTTTGCACTGACTGACTGATGCACAAGACCACCTACAGCACATCACATCTGGGCACTCATGAAGTCACAACACAGGACTGTGGTGAGGAGAATGGGGAGGGGCCGCCTGGGACCCTAGTGTCGAGGTAACAAACAGGTACAGACAACAGTGCCAGGATGCCAAGGGTGCCATAAACAGTATACGAGGAAGGATCAGTGACATTCTCAAAGGGTAAAAAATGCCTTTTCAGCCTTTGTGAAGAATAATGAAAGGGGGTAGTTGGTATTTGAGAGGGATTCAGTCACAAAAACAAAATATCCATGGTATGTTGAGCAAGGATAAAAAGGTAAGATTTTGACGGGAAAATGGGTTTTCCAGGGTTAAGTACAGATGAAGGTCGGGGTGATCTGACGATGAGGATATTCCTCACACCATATTTGCATCTGACAAAATGGGCTCGTGGCAGCAGACAATATTTAGGTGGTAAAGTAAAGCAAGAACGAGAGACCATCATTTGTACTTTATACCCTTGCTTAATGTGGTGCGCCGTTTTCTTCAGCCATCCCTTTGAGCCTTGATATTTAGTTGAGAAACAGGGAAAAGGAGAAAAAGAAGGGGAGAGGGAGGAAGACACCATGTTGGCGTGAATAATAATTGGAGCAATCCACACCTCTATAAAGGACAAATTGTTGGATCTGTGTTTTTCAGATGTCAGGTAAAAAAAAAATATATATCAATGAACAAAGTGATTTGGAACAGTGCAGACAGAAGCACTGTCACAGGAAAGGCTGCAGTTTTTATGCCTGGAGAATCTCACATGGTCTTTTTTGATCACTTCCTTCTATACTGATGCGATTGGTGACTTACAAAGCTGACCCCTAGTTAAAACCCTACTCTGGGTCTGCGGACAGATTTTATCCATATGGGGACTGGGGAGCCCAGCAGCAGCGGCAGCAGCAGCAGTAACGAGAGAGAAAGAACAAAACAACCCAGAGCCACACAAAAAGAAAAAGTTCATCCAATTCAGTCACACGCAAAAAGAGAAAGGGTTAGTGACGTACATCCAGGCTAAGACCCAATCACACAACATTACTGTCTTCTCCAAAAAAGATTATTTTACAGCTACTTTATACACTTGTGATTGCACCTTAAATGCTGTAACCAGATAAATACAGCTTGAAGTTTGAGTAATGATGTTAGTCAAGAGAAGTATTATTATCTGCATACCATTGTCATCACAGGATTCAGACTGGAATGAGCTGAGTGACTGGACCTCTGACATGCTCCCCCTTGTGTTGTAAGGATGACACGCACTCTCCTCCACTTGCTTCTTCGTCAGGCAGGGATCCAGGTCTACAACTTTAGCTGGGAAAAACAAAGACACACAATATAAAACAGGAAAAATCAATTGATGGTTGACTCTAACGGCAGCATCAAGGACAAGGATAACCACAAAAAGCCAAACAATCACACGGCAGACAACTCGATTTGCATCGCCATGTGTGAGAAGTGCCCTTGACTAGTGGTGTACTATGTACCTCACAGTAGTTACCCTCTCATATACCCCAGAGTAATGTAAATATAGAAACACTACTAAACAATACTATGACTACTGTGAGGGCGTTTGCCATAACAATTTCATTGAATTTATCATACAATTCTTCCATCCATCCAATTATCTCCACAGAGTAGATCTCAGAGTAATGTTGACGATACAGAAAAGTGGAAGAAACGGGCGATTTAGCTTTCTTATCAATTTTAAGAATGCTAATAGTGGCCTATATACAGCAGATATCAAAGGGTCATCTTACCATCATAGTCATAGTCCCAACTGGGCTTTTGAATGGAGTCACTGTCTGAGACAGAATTGGATGGTGGTGGTGGGGGCAAGTTTGGTGCTACGCTACACACAGCCACAGTCTTGCGGTGTCCGTGCACTGAGTCAGGGTTGAAAGTGCTGAACTCTGGGTGCTCCGGGATGGCAGACCCTTCAAAAGAGTTTCGGTCCAGGTTATTGCGTGAGTCGCTGGGTATGCTGGGGGTGTACGAGATGGGCCGCACAGGAACCTGTGGGGGAATGTCCGAGTAGATGTTCTTGTTCAGCTTTGAGTCAAAGTATGGCCGGAACGTGTGTGGGGCCGAGTTCCCTGGGCGCTTGTCATTGTCACCGTTTCCTGTTTTGGACTTGCGGTGACAAGCACGCTTTCGTATCCCGACGAAGAGTAGCACCAGGATGAAGATGACTGCTACAAACACACCGATACCAATCACCTCTTCCAAGCTTATGTTCCATGATGTGGAAATTAACTCGTTGCGAACTTCTATGGGGTCCTCACAAAGACGGCCACCGAATCCGCGAGAACAGTTGCAGCTGTATGCGCCGTAGGTGTTCTGGCACTGTCCTCCATTGGCACAAGGGTTCTTCACACATTCGTCTATATCGCTCAGGCACCTATGGGGGGGAATAACCAAGGGAAAGACAATCAGGAACTAAAAAAATCGAACATAAAGGAGAGTAATTCTCTAAGATAGTTTAAAATTGCAGACACCGCCTCTCTGAAGCTTATAAACTTAACTCACCTGTCCCCTTGAAAACCAGGCTCGCACTCACACACTGGTCCATCCAGGCTGTCTATGCATTTGCCACTGTTCTTGCAAGGATTGTCAGTGCAATATGGACCAAGCTGGCACCTAGTTGGGTAAACAGAACATTACAGATCATCATTATGGATTTTCATTATAAAGAAATCAGCGGAGGCTGCCCAGATCCTGGCAGTGCATCAGATTTTCATTTAATTGGCATTACAGGCAGATCTGCGTTTTGATCTGGTGGTTTATTGATTCATATGGCCTAACTTCCTCCGCCAGTCAATACAGTCCACAGCTCTGACCACAGAAGCAAAAAAAACCACTTAAATCCTGGGTAGTGGTGATTGAGTGTTACATTTGTTTAGTTTCACTGTATTGATATGAAACACAAATGCCATATATTAAATTACGAATCAGCACACCTCATGACTTATGCAAGAGGATTTGGTGGTATTACTTTGAATGCCACATGATGCCAACATAACACAGAAGTGGAATGGATGCATTTGTTTGTGTATGTTAACAGCCTGTTATTTTTTCTAAAAACAAACCTTATTTAAATTAAACTATGAGAAAGCAGTTATACATTACATTTCAACTCAACCACGGGTGAGGAGAGTCAGCCATCAGTCTGTACTTGTGTTTAATAAGTACATGGACAGACACATTGGCAGACATGTCTTCAAAATGTGCGTAAAAAAATGTCGAAACCCTGTGTTACGAGTAACTGAGGATGGTGTTGCTGTAGGCCCCAAGTCGTTGAAGCCTTGTCAATTGTGGCTTCTGTACAGCTTGAAGAAGATGGCCTCGAGGACTTACCGAATTCAGAGCTGCCTTTGGTTACTCTGCCACAATATTCAGTAGAGTAGCCTATTTATTGTAAAGTTTCTGTCCAGGTTAACTAGGCCTATATGTTAAATTTTGATGGTGGGGGTGTTGCGTAGTGGTCGTTCTGTTTGAACTTGATCCCCTAGGAAAGCTAACCACTCCTGTACATTGCCCTGGCATTGTTAGCAAAAGTATGTGGCCAGGTTTTATGGGAAGGTCACAGCCTGTGTTAATGGATGATGTGGAAATGTCAAGAGCCCCTGCAGCCACAACACCTTCGGCGGAGCATTCATGGCATTCAACACAAAGAAGGAGTTCCACCATTGAGAGTGCAGGGATGTGCATGAACATTCCAGAAATCCATGGGATGTAGTAGTACAACAACGACCAGTATGGTGGTTGGGCGCCAACAAAAGCGGCTTCCTCAAGCACACATAATGCTTTTTGGTCAATAGAGTTGCATAGATAGACAGGTCATCGTCTAGCTGAAGGCATATAAACTGGCCAAGGCAGTGAAAGGTGTGTAAATAATAGAAGACATTTGAATTCCGCTACACTACATGTATTACACAGTACTTGTCCCTGAACAACTCTATCCAAAAATGTATGAGTATGAAAAAAGTATAAATATATATATATATATATATATATATATATAAAAACAGTTACTTGCCTGCCAATGACGTAAAAATACAATAAAAACCCTTCAGACGGAAGCAGGGTATGGTTTCCCTTACTGTAAAACCATTGGATGCAGAGATAATGACAACCTCATTCAGGCCAACATAAAATACTTCAGTGTGACCTTTCTCTAAATACTAAGATTTATTTACTACAACTGGTGGGAAGAGGAAATGTTCTTGGCGTAAAGGTCGTCATTAAATACAGCAGCCAGGGCGTTAAACAGCTCCAAGGACATTATACGCACTGGGGTTTATTGCAAGTGGCAAGGATATTAGTCACATTCAGCAATGGGTTTTAACGTACCGCTGGCCAGAGTACTGTCCACGGCACTGGCAATAGTAGTCATCTCCTTGTGGGATACAGGTTCCCCCATACAGGCAGGGGTTGGAGGCACAGGGGCTAATACCAATCTCACAGTGAGTACCCATGAAGGCAGCAATGCACTTGCAGAAGAAACCTGTGGAGAAGGTTGGAGCACACATTAATGAAAGTCATTGCAGAGAAAAGTCAGCATTTTACTAAAACAAACATTGCACGGCTCGAAAGCCAGAGGAAGCGATATCTTTGTCTAAGATGGAACACTGAGATATGCAGTGGATTATCGGATTTCCATTTGAAAACAAATTTTACTGTACAGAACAGCCCAACCACAGCACATTCTGTTTTACAGTAAGACAGCAGTGAGCTTTACTTGAACATACATTCAACATACATATTTGCTTCATTGAATTATAACAAGTGGAAATCTCAGGGATTTTATGACTATGGATACAGACATGATTTAGGCTCTGGCAGTGGAAATTTCCAGCATCAATGTCAGAGCGATGGTTTCTTCCTGTACATTCTCAACAAGAGTGGCGAAGATGGCAAGACTGAAGAAAGCAATTTACTTTTTGTAGAGAAAGTGGTAACTAGCGGAGGCATTTTGGGCATTGGGGGTCAGCTTCAGTGGGATTTTTGGCGAAGTGTTATGACGTGGATCAGCGGCAACCATTTGTAATGTCTACATGTCCCCCACATGCCTCCACTATGAGCCCCTTCTACTGATCGAACACTGGACTGTTCCAAGTTATTACCAATTTCACTGCATGTGATACTGCTGGTCCGTTTAGTCCAGGCATTTTAACACCTTAGTTTGACGCCATGTTTGACGTGAATGTACAGGTGGATTGAACCTAACTGAACCTACTGTACTGTAGTTTTTCTTTTCTGTCACTTTGAATTAGCAATAGGCAAACATACCTCCATGGGGCAGGGATGAACAGGTTCCTCCATTGATGCAGGGGTTGCTGGAACATCCATCAGCCAACACCGCCAAGCTACACCCAGGAGCTGCATCCACCAGATCTTCCAGCACAGCATGAGGGGCCATTCCATTGACATGCAACGGGAGCTCCTGGCCATTCAACTCCAGTGCGCCCAGGCAGCCACGGAGCCCATTGACCACTGGCAAACTGCGTCCATGCCTGGTGCCTAGCTGGCGAACGTGGCCCCCAAAGTAGATGCTTGTGTCCAAGTTGAGGGTGCGCAGTGTGCCTGGGGCAGTTCCAGAAGCGGCGTGTACGCGGTCCAGAACCAGTTTGGCATAGTTGCCTTCCACCTCTAGTGTGACGCTGTGCCATTCTCCATCGTTAACTTGGGTGCTGTGCACGGAGACCAGGCCTGGCCCACTTCCACAGTCGAACTTGTACTGCAAACGGCCATTCACAATCTGAGAGAAAAGCAGAAGGACAGGGAAGATGAGTTGAAAGAGATGGGAATGCTCTAAATTGGTGAGATACATTAAAAAAACAAATAAAAAAACAAGAGCATGAAATGTCCCTCCATGACAGTCTTTGGCTTCTCTATGATTTTTTTCAAGCACGTAAAACACCGAATTCATATTTTAAATGCTTTTTCTTCATCTTCGTCTTTCGCACGCCACTACAAATGTGAACTTGGTTGAAAATCGATTGAATCGGTCTCGAGATAAAAGATAAGACAATGTTTTTTTTCATAAGTTGTGAAACGTTCAGGATTTTCCATTGAAATTGCATTGTAGAATGTTTGCAAGACTGCACTGCCCACAGGACATATAATGAAACCATTCAATTGCCGCTAGCTGCTCAGCTGTGCATATTAACAAGGCTAATCAGACCCTAACCTCCAACTCCCTGCACAACCCTCGCTTCATCATCTAATTATTTAAAACACAATATCCTAATATAACCTAAAGGCTTATATTGTAGCATACCTGAGTACTTGGTCTTTAAGATCAACTGGTTGTGTTTTGGAGGCCAACGTTTTAAGTTAAAAAACATGCCCAATTCTTTTAAGGTAACAACACCTCAGGATCCCCTGATTTGAAAGTGGGTCTACATCAAATGTTCAGAATGTCATGTATCTGATCTGAAGACAAAATATGCTTATGATTACAATTTTTTTTTTGCCACGAATTCAGTATGATTTTTTTTACCACAGTTTTTCCAAGATGTTAACTGCCTCTCTATTGAATTATACACCACTGCAAATGTGGAACTGAAAAATTCTTCTGTTACACCCCCCCCTTACCCAAACAGAATTCCAACATCAGCTGCTTGCTGCTAAAACTCCACTAGACCCACTCTGCCTCCGCCTATGCCTGCCTCTGTTGTTTTTGCCCGTGCATTCCCATGGCAAACAACTGCAGGGCAGCGGGAGCGAGTGGAGACAGGGAGATTAACAGAGGATAATCTAATGTAATGTACCAGACAGGCTGATGATCTCTCTCTCCCTTCATCCCCCTCCCTCTTGCTAACTCTCTCCTGTGCGCTCTATCTCTGCATGTATGCCCTCTCTCTCTCTCTCTCTCTCTCTCTCTCTCTCTCTCTCTCTCTCTCTCTCTCTCTCTCTATCTCTCTCTATCTGAAGCCACGCCTACTGTGGTCTGACGTTGCTGTTGAGGAATGTGTGAGAAAGCCTTTTCCATTTCCCTCCCAGCTTAAAATAACTCACTCTACATTTTCTATTCCTTCCACAAAAAAACCTCTCAAACTGCTGCTATTTCAGCCGAGGGAGAGCTTCCTAGTGCCTTTCACAAGAAAAGTTTCTGAGATAGAAGGAACTGAATTGTGGGTAAAAACTGGGAGTCCCAAGCACATCCCCTTTATGGTATAAATAAACACAGACATATCCAGCGACCACCGTGACGGGAGATATAGGACCCTGGAGACATCTCTTGACATCCAAAGGGCTAATAAGACTTCACCAACACGACAACTGAACAGAGTGGTACAGGTTCATGTAAGGGTCTTCCTGCTGGGAGCATTATATATTTACAGCACTTGTAAATCACTGTCATATTGACTAAATAAATAGGTATTGGGGCATACTAATTTGCCAGGAATCTATATTCCTCCACTGTGGTGGTGTGTATCAGTATGCGTGTGTGTGTGTGTGTGTGTGTGTGTGTGTGTGTGTGTGTGTGTGTGTGTGTGTGTGTGTGTGTGTGTGTGTGTGTGTGTGTGTGTGTGTGTGTGTGTGTGTGTGTGTGTGTGTCTTTGATATACTGTAGGTGTGGGAAATAGCATACCTCCAGAATGCTGTAGTCTGTGCCTTTGGCATACATGATGGTGGCGTGACTGGAGAAGGTTCTGAGCCTCAGGGACAGCTTCATCTCTTCCTTGATCTCGTTCTCCATCAGCCGGTAGCGAGCATAGCCACTGCCACTGAACGTCAGGGATGAGCTTGCTGGGGAAACTACAGAGAGAGAGAGAGAGAGAGAGAGAGAGAGAGAGAGAGAGAGAGAGAGAGAGAGAGAGAGATAGATAGAGAAAGAGAGAAAGAGAGAAAGAGAGATAGAGAGAGGGGGGTGAATTTGGCTTCATGAATTTTGGTAATGTTGGGATAGCGTTAGGAGAACGAGGCTCTTCAGCTTTGGCTATGCGATGCCAATGAATCTACTCTTGAGCACAGGCCAACACAGGAAGCAAAACAGCAGGGTAGACAGAACAAGAGGATGCCACACTGAGAGGATGACACAAAGGAGAGAGAGCGTGTGTGTGTGTGTGTGTGTGTGTGTGTGTGTGTGTGTGTGTGTGTGTGTGTGTGTGTGTGTGTGTGTGTGTGTGTGTGTGTGTGTGTGTGTGTGTGTGTGTGTGTGTGTGTGTGTGTCTGTCTGTGTGAGACAGAGAGAGTAAATGAGAAAAAAGTAGAGATTTACATATTGTATGAACAGGTGTGAGTTTCTCAAAAGAGAAGTTGTTGGCCTGTTAGCAACTTCGGTAGTTGCCAATGGGAAAAATGCATTGAAAACAACAAAGTAGCTAATGTAGTAAGCAACTTTGGTTTTGAGAAATTCACCCCAGATATGTCACGGGAGAATAAAAAAAAGTGCAAAGGGGAGAAATGGGATGGAAGGAAAAGGGCAAAGAAAAGTCAAGAAATGAGGAAATAAAACAACTTCAGTATTACCTGAACATTTGCTGCCATCTGCACACACACAAGATGAGCCTTCATCCCTTGATAAGCACTCACTGCCGTCAGCGCAAGCTCCCTCTCCACACTGCTTGATCACCACAGGACACTTTCCTCCTATAAAAAGAAAAAGGGCATTCAGTTGGTTAAAACCATATGTGTGTGGCTAGGTATGTGTGTGCATCTACTGTCAGGTGGCCTTGGTTGACTCTATATGTGTGTGGACTGTGGGTATGTGTGCGCATCTACTATAGGTTTGCATTTTGAATTGAATTGAAGTCGTGTCTGTACCTTCACACTGGCAGGTGGCCTGACGTTTGTGCCGCGGAGTGACAAAGCTCAGCCTTGCAGTGCTGTACGTCGTCATGGCCGCAGGCTCCAGGCTGACAGTCTCCTGACAGAACCTCTGCGGGCAGTCAGGAGGAAGGCCGGCACAGAGCTTCTTGATGACACGCACAATGCGCACCCCAATCCTTTCTTCCATTTGGAACGCCGATGCGTTGAGCTTGCGGAACACCACCTGATATGAATTTGAAGTGTCATTCATTAGCGTTAGGGAGATTCGACCATCTTCGGTCTATAAATTGCACAATGTATTATATCACGCATCTCTTCTTTTTTATATATATATATATTTTAGGGCGTTTTTGCCTTCATTTCTGACAGGACAGTGGAGAGACAGGAAATGAGTGTGGAGAGAGAGATGGGGAAGGATCGACAAACGACCCGGGCCGGAATCTAACCCAGGTCGCCCTACCGTTAGGCCACTCAGAGCCATCACATACCTCCTCTGGCTGAAACGGGCTTCCAGAGCGCTCCAGCGCCAGGAGCACCTCCAGGTCTCCGGAGGCATCAGACGACGGCTGCAGGCTCACCAGCTGCACCTCTCCGCGCCGCACTCCGGCCATGTTCCGCAACCACCGCAGGAAGTTACGCCAGTAGTCGCTGATGAACTCCTCGGGGGCGATGGAGGCGAAGCGCACGCCGATGGCGTTTTCCAGCACGCGCTGCTCGGCGGGACGCACGTGCACACTGGCCCGAGCCGTGGCGCTGAACTGGCCGTCAGTCACGGTGACGTTGAGGGCGTATTGCCCCGCGTCCAGAGCGCCGACTGCTACGAGTTTGCCGTCGGTCGGGGAGATGGTGAAGAGGGCTGAGTCAGGGGACTGGGCCAGGCTGTAGGTCAGCGTGTCGTACACGTCCTGGTCGGTGGCGTGGACTCTGCCCAGGACGCCGCCAGCATACTCCTCACCGGCTGTGGTCACAAACACGTCCAGGGGAAGAATGGCAGGAGGGTGGACGCTCTCCTCGATAACGCGTACGCTCACAAGGGTAGCGGAGTGAAGTTGCGGCCGACCACTGTCTGAAACCTGGGGTGGAAAGAAGAAAGGTAATGGGATCAGAATAAATGATCTTCTTAAATTCTGATATACATATTGCCTTTGCTGACAGCTATTCCTAATATACAGTATGTATGGGTCTACGTAAATTGTTGTTGTTGTGTTGAAATTCCAAATGTGCACAAAAGTAGAAGTTCAATGCCTAAGATGATGGAGAAATTCAAAATTTAAAATGGAGGGAGGTTCTGTAGAAAGGACTGACATTCCTATTCTCAGTTACTTCACACAGCCAGTAGAGGGAGCTTGAGGTCTTTCACACCCTCCAGTTCGAGGAACCTTTTGAGCTCTTTCTCTTGGGAGAACCCTTCTCTCTCCCTCCTATGCACACGGGAATATCACTATGCATATGTAAATATTTTTTTGCAAATACTTTTTTCCCCTCTGCCACATCAGTGCGCTGCAGTAGATCAGTCTATATAGAGAGCACAGGAATGTACGGCTGAGTAGGGAGTGGGAGTTTGAGCTGGTTGTTTAAAAAAATAAAGAAAGAACCGAGTTGAAACGCACCCACAGGATAAAGTTGGTGGTGATTTCAGTGAGAGAGCAGCAAAGACTGCTGACTGCTGACTCTTTCCGCCCACCTAAACTCTGTTCTCTCCACTCTTGATTCAGTGTCTGTCTGTCTCTCTCATTCTCTCTCTTTTCTCTCGCCACAGTGGGCAAGTTCAGTTGCAGGTCATTAGTACCAAAAACGGATGGATATTAGAAGAGACATTGAGACAGAGGAGAAAGAAAGACAGTCAGAAGAAGGAGCAGAAAGAGAACAGAGTAGGGAGAAACAGAGAAGTAAAAAAAAAAAAACCACTTCTTTCATGTTTGACCTGCATGTGTGCTCTGCAGGAGACAGCAGGCGGGTTCTGGTGAACTGAATACCAATCAACACAAAGGCACCTCCATCCATACATTCACACATCTTTTCTACGATTGTTCCTTTGTTTTTCTCTTTGTATTCATTACAGCCAGGGCACTGTTGGAAATATCGGTTTCCCAGGAAGCACAAGCGACCACAGGATGTACGGTAGTCGCATGGGTAAAGGGATAATAGAAAAAGAGATTAAATGAAAAAGGTAAGGAGGCAGATGTGCCCTGGGAACCCCCGCTGACTAGTGTGCCTTTCCATTCCCTCTGAAATGACGATAGTAAATCGTAAATGGTGAAATCGAGTACAAGATCGTCTCGAATCTGCCAAAGTGATAAAAATCGTATAGCTTGTCTTGCAGTGAGGATATTTACTATCAGTATCAGAGTGATGTCTACTTAATTATAGTGTTGTTGTCTTCACATTATTGTATTCCAATTGTGCACTTTATGAGTGTCATCAGTGTATTAACATTTAACTAATTGCTAAATACAAATTGCAAGTATATGAAATGCCTGTTTTTGTTTTTTAGCTGTTTTTATTTCTTCGATGGAAGATCGTAAAAAAAAAAAAAATCGGAATCAAGATTTTATGTTAAAAAAAATCATGAGATGACATTTTTGCCGTATCACCCACCCCAACTGTATGTAACGCGTGTTTACCTGTATCTGCAGAACGTAGCTGTCTCTGGCCTGTCGGCTCAGCGCAGAGGCAGTCAGCAGCTCCCCTTGAGGGTTGATCTGAAAGGCACTGTCGTCATTGCCACTGACAATGGAGAACGCGAAGGGGGGACCGTTGTGTGTGGCGTCATGATCTGTCACTGTGACTTGCAGTACACTGGTGCCAACTGGTCGGTTTTCCTAAAAAATGAACACAAGCAGGCAAATCAGGACACTTCTCCATAGAATTGCGTAATGGGTGTTTTCCATACAGTAGATACATGCCACAATGGCGTACATATGACTTGAGACTGTAAAAAAGGCACTGATGTCTAGTTCACAGCAGACAAGAGTACCAGAAACTAAGCGTATTAGGAGCATATTTCAGTGACAAGAGTAGCATTCCTTTCCATGGAAACAAGCATTCCCTATCCTTCAAACTGCAGGGCAACATATGCCAGGTTGCCAAAGTACCCCTTTAAGATCTTTAAGAAAAAAAACCCTGTATTTCCAGGGCTGTTAAAGGGACACTGTGTGAGATTTTTAGTTGTTTATATCCACAGGGTATATACACCAATCTAGAAGTCAAATTTACTACCATTTAATACCCTTTTTCACTACCTTTAAAATGTTTTTACAGCCATCACAACACTCCGATGCGAGTATTGGCAAGACATATTTTGTAATTTCTACCTGCTTAACATTACATTACACTTTCATTTTTCAAAAAAAGACGCCTGAAAGAGAGCAGTGCGGCGGGACAATACCATGCTCAGTGTACCTCAGTCATGGAGGAGGATGGGGGAGAGCACTGGCTAATTACTCCCCCCACCAACCTGGCAGGTTGGCAATCTGACGCCCTAACCGCGTACCCATGACTGCCCTAAGATACACAATCAATCATTTTGTTGGTCAAAATGGTACAACTAAAACAAAGAATACCTGGTTTTTCAAAAAATAATACCTTTTGAGCAAATTTACTACTTTTAAGGCCACTAAATTTTGACTTTTTAATTTATCACCTTTTAATACTTTTTAAAACCCTGCATACACCCTGATCCAGAATTAATGCTGCCCATTCACTTATGTTACCTTTTTCATGAATACTTACCACCAGCATCAAATTCTAAGTATTCATTATGACTGGAAAAATTGCACTTTTCATACATGAAAAGGGGGATCTTCTCCATGGTCCGCCATTTTGAATTTCCAAAAATAGCCATTTTTAGCTGCCAAAATGACTGTACTTGGACCATACTAGAAAATATTTGTTCATTACTTAGTAAACTTTCATGTAAAGATCAAATTTGGCAATAGGCAGCCCAGTTTCAATGAGCAGCATAGTCGCAGTACCTTTTTTGACCATTTCCTGCACAGTGTCCCTTTAACGCTTCTGAAACAGCTTCTGACTGATGTGCATTTGCAGCCTGCAAAACAGACAGCTGAGGCGAGGCGAGGCGAGGCGCAGCCTGACTCTGGAGTCTTCCACCTGGTATTGTCTCACAACACAAAAACCCAGTGGGCTTCAGGGCCTCTTGCTGGAATTGCAGTGAAATCCAATTCTACATTCTTTTCACTGCCAGAGACTCCCAACAGGGAATAAGATGGTGATTCATGGCAGGACACCTCGTCTTTCATCCTCAGATTGTATTTTTCTCTCCCCCCGTCTCTGCTTCATCGTCTCTAACTCGCCGTTGTTCCCTCTGCTTTCTGTCTGAGCGATGAGCCACTTCAGTACCTCAATGATTCTTCTTCTTCTTCCACCTAAATTCAATCTTTACCTTCCTGAGAGCTTTATTTCTGCTCCACTTCAGCTCCCTGTTTTGTCTCTCACCTGGATGATGAGTGTGTAATTGGCCTGGGAAAAGAGGGGTGGATTGTCGTTCACATCGGACACGTCCACGTTGACCGTAGCGCTGCTGGATCTGGGTGGGATTCCGCTGTCCAACGCCAGGACAGTCAGAGTGTACCCAGACGTCTGCCCACAGAGATGACAAAAACAACATTAGACAAAGTGTTCCTGTAACAAACACAAGAAATAAGCAACACAAGAGGAACACAAACAACATAGCATCACATAGATTGGGGATATGCCTGGCATCCTGTATCACTGTATACTATGCATAACCAAGTCTGCAAACTGGCAGAGGTGTATACAGTATGTGACCGGATGCCAGTAGCCTCACCTTCTCTCGGTCTAGCGGCCGTGCCACCTTCACCTCTCCTCGTACCGCGTCGATGGAGAATGGGTTGCCCTGGTTACCGTCAATGATGGAGTAGCGCACCTGGTTGAAGGATGGTCCGTCAGCATCATCCGCCATGACCTGAGAGAGAACATGGAAAGGGAGAAGGGGCATGGGAGAGGGAGAGAGAGAGAGAGAGAGAGAGAGAGAGAGAGAGAGAGAGAGAGAGAGAGAGAGAGAGAGAGAGAGAGAGAGAGAGAGAGAGAGAGAGAGAGAAAGTGAAACGCATGAGGACCCAGCAGAAACACACACACCTGTTTATAATAGATTAGCCAAGGACACAGGTGTTACAGGGGGAAGTGTGGCAGCAGAGACGCTCGAGCATGGGCATGAGGGCTCCTGAGGGAAATCAGAGCGCACAGGAGTGTGACGCCTCCAAGAATTACACTCACACTCACTCTCATCCTGGAGCAGGCCATTTATATTCACTGCGATCTGACATGATGAAACAGCATAAGCAGTGAGAGACAAAGATAGTGAGTGATAGCAAAGCACTGGAGAGAAATCGGGTGTGAGAGAGAGACTGAGAGAGACTGAGAGAAAGATAAAAAAGGAAGAATGAGAGAGAGAGAGAGAGAGAGAGAGAGAGAGAGAGGGGGGGGGGGGGAGAGAGAGAGGGGGGGGGGGGGAGAGAGCGGGAGAGAGAGAGAGAGAGAGAGAGAGAGAGAGAGAGAGAGAGAGAGAGAGAGAGAGAGAGAGAGAGAGAGAGAGAGAAGGAAGCTAGAGAAAGGAGCTGAAGGCCAGAGAGATAGACAGAGGAAAGGAAAGGAAAGGAAAGGACAGAGAGAAAGCCGAAGTGCTGGCTGGTGATGGCCTCTGGTAGCTTGCTATAATGAGGCCCACTTGTTCCTAATTAATAGGGCTGGGGGTGGGCCTGACGGGCTGGGGCGGAGGTTAGGCACCCACAGAGCAAGGAGATGAGTGTGTGGAGAGAGGAGAGAAGCTTTCTCTGGTGATGGCACATATTATAATGGCAAGCAAATGTATATTTTTAAACAGCTTGATTTTTCTCAGATTATGATAATGCTTCTGGAAAAAAAAGCTCAACTGTGACTAAGAAAGGAGGAGTAAAATGTGGTAGAAAGAGAAAAACAGAATATAGTGAAAAGAGGAGGCCAAAGGTCTCACTGAGAAAGAGACTACCGGGAGTGAGGGAATGGAGAATCGATCCACGGATGCTGAAACTAGCCAGTTTGACAGTTGGCCAGAGGGAAGTAGATGAGAGTAAACAGAGGAAGTGATAGGTACAGAGTGAAAAAAAAAACGAGTGGAACTGATAGAGAAAGATCAAGGGGGAGATTGAGAACGAGTGAGTGGGAGGTCAGGTGCAAACAGATTACAAGACAAAGGGAGGAAACTGACAGCTAGAACAAGACAACAGAGATACACGTAGAGGGGAAGAGAAACTCTTACCGCCATGACAGTCTTGCCAAGCTCAGAGTCCTCACTGACCACAGCGGAGTAGACACCCTGGCTGAAGACTGGACTGTTGTCGTTGACGTCGGTCAGGTTGATGTTGACAGTGGCCATGTCGCTCAGCGGCGGCGTGCCTCCGTCTGTGGCCTCCACTGTCAGGTAGAATTCATGCCCGATCTCATAGTCCAGACTCTCAATCACAAAGATGTCACCTATTTGGCAAGGAAGAAGAAGAAAAAAAGAAAAATGTGGTGGGACGCCAAAACAGGGCCTTTACTGTAATTCTGCTCAAAGCGTTCTCCCTTCAGAAAGCTTTTTTTTTTGCTTCATACCTGTAGAGGGCTCCACACGGAAGACCCCGCGTTCGTTACCGCTGACGATGCCGTAGGTAATCTCGCTGGCTCCCTCCCTCTCGCGGCTGGTGGCGTGCACGCGGAGGACCTGCGTACCCACGGTCACGTCCTCGGCCAGTGTGGCAGCGTATTCACGCCGCTCGAAGACAGGCGGGTCATCGTTGATGTCGAGCACTGACACACTGACGTCACAGAGGGAGGAGAGGCGGCGCGGTGAACCCATGTCAGTGGCACGAGCCCGAAGCGTGTAGACAGAACGGAGTTCCCGGTCCAGCGGTTGTTCCAGGCGTAGCAGTCCGCTCCGCTCGTCCACAGAGAAGGTGCCATCGGCAGAGTCAGCCAGGGAGAAGACAATGTCCGCATTGGAGCCTGTGAGAAGAGAGAAAAGAGAGAGAGGGCACAAGGAAAAAAGACACAACAACAGAGCAATCAATCACACAATCCAGCCACAAATAAACTAGTAGACTAACAGATGTAAACTAACAGATGGGCAAAATGTGATGTTTCACATTGAGTTGAAAGCAATGAATTAAAAAGTCTAAGGGATGCCAATATATAATAATGCATACATTTTTAAATGTGGGACACCTGCACTTTCTCTACATGTGCAAATTAAACTGAAATATTAAATGTGCATTTGCAAATGCAAAATTGGAATGTGTAAATTTAAAATGGTGGGAGAGGGGACCATTATGAGTAGAGAGAGAGAGAGAAAGAGAGAGCGAGAGAGAGAGAGAGAGAGAGAGAGAGAGAGAGAGAGAGAGAGAGAGAGAGAGAGAGAGAGAGAGAGAGAGAGAGAGAGAGAAAGGCACCGAGTTAGAGGGAGGGATGAGAAAGACACACGTGGCTCATAAGCACAGACTGCTTTGCCGCAGGTGGCTCCTATTATATTTGCATTTATCAGATGATTATTCACACTTTCCTCCTCATTACAGGTGAAATCCCACTAACCTCCTAGTCGGCAAACCCACCCACCCACAATTATAATGCCGTCAGCATACACGCACGCACGCACGCACGCACGCACGCACGCACGCACACACACACACACACACACGCACACACACACAAAATGGACTCCATTTATCACATTTACTAAATATCCATAAGGATTCACAGACACACAACATTGAGCTGTATTAAATGTATTTACTGCAAAGAAAACACACACACACACACACACACACACACACACACACACACACACACACACACACACACACACACACACACACACACACACACACACACACACACACACACACACACACACACACACACACACACACACAGAGCCTACAAGTGTGTTTATCAGGCAAAATTGCGTCTGTGAAATTGCTTAATGATGGCTGAGTGGATTGTGCCAAGCCATTTAGCAATCTTCACACTCATCAGTAAACACTCATCATTCTGTGCTTGTCTCCTCCAGTTTCCTCAAACTCCGAGATAACTGGGCATGCGGGTCAGGAGAGAAGACGGGCAAGCCAGAGAAATAAACACTCTTGTGGATTTTAGACACAGCACAAATGACTCGAAACCAGTCCTTCATTTTGCGTGGGAGGGTTTACGAATGTGTGACAGACGTCATTAACAGCAAAAAACAGACCAAGCGGCTACAATGTCTCGCCCTGTGAGAACGAGGTGGCAGGAATGGCATGTTCCCCGGACGGACACATAACTTCTCCTTATCAGAGGTGAAGGGCACGGGCTCAGTTTGGCCCATGGTCCCCTGCCTGTGCTGGGCACCGTCATGGGTGCTGGCTGCCCCCGATTAGTCAAGGCTGGCGCAAAGATAACATGCTCCATCTGACATGGGTAACAGTCTAGTCTACAGGCGTGAGCCAGACACCACCAGAACACACAACCATGACAACAATGCAGGACAGCGCACACGCACAACCCCACACAGGCACCCAAATACGTTCATGGAAAAGGACACTGTGACCATACCTGTCAACCATCCCTAATTTCCCGGGAGACTCATTTTACGCTATCTTTCCGATTTGACATTTTTCCTGGAAATATCTCGATTTTTCACATTATTCAAAAAAACACCGTTGGTCCATAATTATCCCCACGGCCGTGTCAGCTAGCCCGACGAACCACACCCCCTCTTGAAGAGAAACTGAGGGGGTCTTGCTTATCAAGCTACCTACCAGTAGATTTTATGCCAGATGCCACCAAGTTCCTTGAAAAAACGAGCTGTCACCCTCTAGAGCCGTAGGTGTGTGTGCGCGGCTGCGATAAACCTAATCACAGCCCGCACCAGCGCGAAGTTTTACACGAGCCCCAGACAACTTTAGTGACAAATCAAGAAGGAGAAACTGATAGAGAGACTGTGTGCTCATTTAAAACGTGCACTGGACAGGGGATTTTAGACAGGACTGTCTTCGCACTCTGACTGTTGTGAAAAGCAGAACGCACCGTCTGATCCGTCTCTGTCGTCTCATTGACTGTCAGGATGGCCTTTAGAAAAATTCTTGAATTTTGGCTTAAAATATGGGAATTTTCCCGGATTTTGGTAGCTGAAAGTTGACAGGTATGACTGTGACACCTACTACAGCCATACATAAACAAAATAACAGTGTAAGACAGCATACGTAGGTGGATTGCAATCTTCAAATTCCATTTGATGATAACAAAAGCCAGCCAAAATCTATCTCCTCTGATTTCTCAGAACTCCGTACAGGTCACACAGTGAGATCATTGCAGTGAGCATACACACACAGTATATGCACACCCTTTCCACCCGAACTTGAAGGCAACTTTTAAGAGCAGCTGCTCAGGCCTGACCTTGTTCCTATTGTCTTTGTCTCTGGCAGCACAGGTACAGAAGGCGCACCTCCACAACGGGGAGCGTACGCCGTGTTGTCAGTCTGGCTGACCTAGTTCACACCATCTCATTGAAAACTCTAAAAAGACCAGCATTTACTCCCGCGGCAAGATTAAAGCATGGTGTTCAATACCGCCTCCACAAGGCAGCAGTGTGCCCTAAACATGCCTGACCTTAGCTGATGATGTTTGAGTGAGGTCAATCTGCACAGTGAAATGAAGGCTGTGTGTGTGTGTGTGGACTGTGGTCTGGAAAAACATGATTAGATCCGATAGAGAGAGCAGTAGAAAAAGGGTATCAATTTGTGTGCTGGTGTACACGTGTGTGTGTGTGTGTGTGTGTGTGTGTGTGTGTGTGTGTGTGTGTGTGTGTGTGTATGCAGGCGTGTGAGCGTTTGTGTGTGTGTGTGTATGCAGGCGTGTGAGCGTTTGTGTGTGTGTGTGTGTGTGTGTGTGTGTGTGTGTGTGTGTGTGTGTGTGTGTGTGTGTGTGTGTGTGTGTGTGTGTGTGTGTGTGTGTGTGTGTGTTAGTGAGGGTGCTTGTTTGAGGCCCCAGCAGGTCCTGCACTGTCAGCAGTCTCCCCGAGCTGCAGTGTGAGAGCGCGTCTGCATCCGTCTGCCGTGATTACCAGACTAATGATCGCTCTGCTCTGGGGAATCAGAGATCCAATGAAGGGGCAAAAACTCAGTGTAAGCATAAGAGCCGCGCCAGCAACAGGTGCTGCATGAGTCGCAGATGGTTCTGTCGTCATAGTACTGCGGCAAAATGTACACCGAGATTAAATGACACACAGCACGGAGTTGGCACTGGCGGAGCTGAGAAACGAGCACAGCAGGGGGGGGGTAGAGACACACAAGCAAGTGCAAAACTTTGAACAAGTTAAGTCGATGATTGATATGGTCCTGAGGTCAACGTCATAGTACACTAACTTACTTGACGAGCACAACCATCATACCTCATGATTTTACGTTGCAATATTTGGTTGCAGTTTCTATACGCGGTACAACCTTTTCTGAACTACTTTCTGCTGCTACATAATGAAACATGAGCCTTTAAAAGTTGCAGCTGAAACTATGTCAATGTTTTCGTAACAAAACAATCAACTTCTGCACAGTGTTCTTTTCCATAATCTCAGCGGGGCACTACAGCGCCTCTGCACAAACAGCACCCACCTATTATTGCATTAGTAAGCCTTTAGGGGGCAACGCTTTATTCAATTCAATGGTTCAATAACTTCTTGCATCAAGAACCCCAATTTGTAACTTTCTCTTTTACTCGAGCTATGTTTGTTTGTGTGTGAAGTGTGTGTGTGTGTGTGTGTGTGTGTGTGTGTGTGTGTGTGTGTGTGTGTGTGTGTGTGTGTGTGTGTGTGTGTGTGTGTGTGTGTGTGTGTGTGTGTGTGTGTGTGTGTGTGTGTGCGTGGTCGCACGTGCGTCCATGTGTGTTTGCAGCCAAGTGCGAGATTGTGTGTGTGTGCTTGTGTTAATCAACAATAGTCTGCTTACCCGTGTCAGCATCGGTCGCCTGCAGACGAGCAACAATCGTGTGCATTTCTGTGTTCTCGAAGACAGTGATGGCATAGGGGTCGGACAGGAACTGTGGAGCATTGTCGTTCACGTCGTCAACGACTATCTCCACGTCAGCCTCGCAGTATCGTCCGCCACCGTCCAGGGCTCGCACTTTCATTCTGTGCACAGCGACTTCCTCTCTGTCCAAGGGCTGCAATGTCTTCAGCTCACCTGCGATGGAGGAAGAGAAATGGGTCAACAGAGGAAAAGTACAATCCCATGAGTCAATGCAGAAAAGCCCAATTTTCCTGGGAAATGGCTTACTAAGACTGAGCCATGCTACAATGCTACACGGATCCATTGACTGTCACTAGCTTAGCGACATATTCCCTCTTTTAACTTGTCTTAAAGCAAGACAACGCTTAACATGAAAAATAAGACACTTAACCACCTTTATAAACCCCAGCCAACGATTTTAACTGTATTAAGCCCCAAAATAGTGGCATACGCCTTTAAATGTTTTGCACTTAAATGAAGCCTTAAATCTATCATTAAAGGACCTGGGCATAAACAGTGCTCAAAAAGAAGACAAAAAACACTCTTCAAAAATGCTTTGGTTGTTATTGAGGAAGCATGCATTCTTTTGCACTGTTTCATAACACTCTCTGCCAAGACACAGCAGGCCTGTCAAAAGAAGCTGCCTTCAAAAATATCTATTTCTTCGAACACCATCAAAGACCGCAATGTAAGTGAATAATTCAGCAGAATTCTACATGTGGGTGGGGCTGACACTTTACCACCCTGTCTGTGTATACTAGTACGTTTGTGAAGTTCACATATACAGTATACAGGATGTGTCATGGAAATTGAAGAAGATTAAGTAATATGGATCTTACTGATATGTCTTTTTTATCCAGAACACCCCCTACACCACTCTATGAGAGAGGAAACCCTCACTATTTTGGCTCTTTTTACTCAAGATCACAGTAAATAAATTACATTAATAGCGTTCCACAACAAACCACATTAATTCACCTGGCAACATCGTAGATTTGATTCGAGCCAACCACACTGGTTTTCCCTTTCCCCACAGAGCTTGCGATTGCTCACCTCTATTAATGCGTACCAGCAAATGGCTTCTGTTTGGCAGCTATCTTAATGTTGTTCTCAGAACTGATCTAGTTACACCCGTGGATTCTATTTTCCGAGCTGTCTATTCAGATAATATGGGTCAAGCAATTGGGATATAGATCCGGACTTCTTCATGGGGGAATGTTTGAGTTAGTGGAGGGAGGTGGAGGGGATAGGTGCTGTGCTGTCAGTGAGAGAAAATTGCGTATCTTAAGATGTTGAGGTTGACGCCTCTCAGTGGGGTGAATCGATTGAAGGCAACTTAAAAAGGAAATAATGACAGGGCTTTGGACCAAATACATTTTGCACTACAGCAGACACAGTAGCTGGCCCTTGTGGTCACACACGCAAGCACGCACGCACATGCACGCACACATACGCACGTGCACAAGCGCAAGAAGCACACCTGTGCTCAGTGTGGATTAGAATTCAATCAGACTCTGTATTTGGTGCAGGGCTGCAGGAATCCCTCAGGATTACACACATGCACTGTACGGTGTGCTCAGAGAGGCCAGCCAACATGCAGCCAGAATAAGAACTAAATACTGTATACATGGGGAAACGTGTGTGTGTGTGTGCGTGCGTGCGTGTGTGTGTGTGTGTGCACGAGTGAAATGTGACCATGAGAACATTGATGACTTACCAGCTAATTTACCACGCAATTATGTACGTACATGACAATAAATATCAATGACTGCCTACGTCCTTTAGTCAAAGTCACTCAAAAAAGTCAGTTAATTCCAGAAAAAAAACGAGTCACAGACCCTCGCATAGGATAACACCATACTTTGAATACACATCACAAGAACTGAAGGCCACTGCGGACATCCATTGCCCCATGGGGAAGATGGCCGACTGCCTGACTCCATAATGTGACAATGACGGAGTGGAGGCTGAGAATAACCTCTACTGGGCTGACCTCCCCACAGGGACCCGGGGTCTAGTTTGGGCTCCAAAAGCTCAACTTCGCACAACACCACCAACAAAAGGTTAAAAGCTCAATTTTTTAAAAAAGAAATGAAATTTAACCTTCATGTTCTACATTTAACAGCACCGGCATGCTGTTGCTTGTGGCACTGACTTAAAGTGCTTAGTTTTAAAAATGTCATCAGTGGCTGATATATTGTACACCGCTAAATGTGTGAAAAATCACCCCACTGCATTTTCCCCATGTTTATGTACCAATGAAATACATGCTTCCCTGCATTTCCATTTATGGCAAATGACTGCTTGAGAGTACCGTACCTGTGTCTGGATCAATAGCGAAGTGCTGCGCTCCAGGTCCCAGCAGCTCATAGACGATCTGGGCGTTGGAGCGGATGTCTGCATCCGTGGCAGACACCTGCAGAATAAGCCTGCCTGGAGATGCATCCTCTGGCACAGACTCCGTGTAGCGGGACTGGAAAGACAACAAAATACCATTAGAAGTCAACAAGAAGAGAAAGACGTGATGGAAAAGGAAATCATGCTGTGAGCACAGAGGAGACTAGAATGTTTAAAAATAGAGAATTGCTGATGGAATCAAGAGAAGGGGAGATGGAGAGAGGTCATTTTATAGTGTGCAGGAGGTAAGAGTAATGAGGGATAATTGGAAAAAACACATTGTATAGGTCTAATGTACAGTGCAGACATAATTCAAACTTCAATCATAACACCTTAAAATACGCAAACTAACACAACGAATAAAAGTGAAATGAAGTATTTTTCTATCTGAAAATACAGCTGGTGACAACATACCTTCTCACACACTGGGCTATTGTCATTGGCATCCAGCACCTTGACCTCTACTATAGCCTTGGCCACAAAGGTACCATCAGTGGCAGTGATGTTTAGTAGGTAATTGTCTCTCTCCTCACGATCCAGTGCTTTCCTGACAGAGACCTTCCACTCGTTCTGGATATGCTCGATGGCAAACTGTCCCAGGGGATCCCCTCCTGCAGCAACATCATCGAGGGGAGCGACAGTCAGATTAATGAAGGTGGCAAAAAGGGAGCACCGCTTCCCTTAGATTATCAATTTGTTACTGTATGTGTATATGTGCACCCATATTTGTGTGTGTATGTGTGTGTGTGTGTGTGTGTGTGTGTGTGTGTGTGTGTGTGTGTGTGTGCGCGCGTGCATGTGTCTGTGTGCTTAGAAGAACAAGAATATAACAGAATATAATAGAGCTGAGATCGCATGGTTTGGAACAACAGTAGGCATATTGTGGTAACTAGAAATACCCAGCATTACTTATTACACATTACAGGACATGATTAAAAACAGGATGCACGAGAAATACTTCACATCCATGTATGCTTGAGTTTACATCCATGAAATATATGCAGCTATATAATTAAGAATTAGATTTACATTTCTTAGCGATAGCATGTGGCTTCTCAGGACATAATGGATATTTGGTTTGTCATTTCCTGCATTATAAGCCTGTACCATAGCAAAATGCAATAATTAATTTGTCAAATATTTACAATAAACTTGCCAAACTTATTCCCACAAGGTAATTAACACTAGAGGAGGATAATTTTCCCCAGTCAGTTTAAAAAGTCCTCCTGAGATAATTATGTAGCCCTTGCACGCCCTTTTATCAAAAAAGAACAAAGGTTTTGCTGGAATCTTTGCTGAATAGCCATTAAAAATGAAATATCTGTTTGCTGAAAAAGAAGAAATATTCTTCCATTATCTGTGCAATTACCTTGAATGCCCCAAATAAAAGCATTATTAAAATATTGTTTACACCTCATTTCTCCTGAAATCATTCGAAAGCATTATACCCAGTGTCTTAAGCATTCATATTCATCAGAGCATTCATACCTGTAATGAAGTAGTTGACTTGTTTGTTGATGGCCTCTGCATCAGCGTCCGTAGTGCTGAGGATAGCAATTACCCCGCTGGGTGGTGGATCATCTTCACTCACGGTGCCCTTGTAGATTTCGGCGGTGAACCGTGGTGGGTTGTCATTCACATCGGCCACCATCACCTCCACATTGGTTCTGGCCACAAGCTGCACTTTGTCTCCCCGGTCGGTAGCTAGGATAGCCACGTTGTACTTGCTCTTCCGCTCCCGATCCAGTTCTGTCAGTGTCGTCACCCATCCTGTCTCACTGTTGACAGCAAACAATTCGGTGATGTCCTCTGACTCCTGGGTTGGGTCCAGGCTGTAAACTACCTGGCCATTACTGCCGGAATCGAGGTCAGTGGCTTTCACTTGGATCACAGACGTGCCACTAGGGAGGTTCTCAACCACAACGGCTTCATAGGGATTTGCCTCAAACAGGGGCTGGTTGTCATTGACGTCCTTCACCTGGATGTTTATGTCCACTGAGGCCACAACCTCTGCAACTCCATTGCTACTCTGAGCTTGCAGTGTGAGCTGGTACCATTTGGTGGTTTCATGATCCAAGCTTTTGTCCAATTTCAGTGACCCGCTATCTCTGTCGATTGTAAAGATCTCATCCAGATTACTTTCAACAGTGTTCCCTTTCACTAGGTTATAGATGACAGCCTGTTCGCTTTCTGCCTGAATGACATCAATTTCTGAACCAATTGGCAGGTCCTCATCTATGGCGAATCTGTAGTGAGGCTCAACAAACTTTGGAACTGGCACTTCTGGAGCTAGAATTCGGACATAGACAGGGACGACAGATTGTTTTGAAGGGTTTCCTGCATCCTTTGCCCTCACATAAAATGTGAAAAGGTCATTCTCCAATCCAATGAGACTTTCTTTAGTTACAATGACACCAGTGAGTGGATGCATTTCAAAGTTTTCCTGCACATTCTCTGAATCTGCCTCTATGGCATAGGTAATGTCAGCATTACTACCTTCATCTGTGTCGGATGCCATAGTTTTTATCACTGTGGTTCCTCTTGAGACGTTTGAGGCCACATTCACTCTATACTCTGCAGCTCTGAACTGTGGAGTGTTGTCATTGACATCTGTGAGGATCACATTAATGGTGCAGAAGCCCACCTTTCCACCTCCATCTTTGGCCATCAGAGATATTGGGATGACTCTCTCAAGAGGATTCTCACGGTCCAAACTGTCCAAAGTAAAAATCTGCCCTTTGTCACTCACAGAAAACTTGTCTCTAGCAAAGTCATTCAGGATGTGATAGGTCAGCTGTCCATATGTTCCTGAATCATCATCACTTGCCTCGACCTCTGTGACAAGGGTGCCAGCTGGTGTATTCTCAAGCAGTTCAACAACATAATCAACTTGTGGGAAGGTTGGGTTATGGAAATTGGCTCCAATAATTGTCACCTTAACAAGGGCCCAGCTCCGAAAAACACCATCAGACACTGACACATTCAGGTTGTACACAGGTTCCATGTGTGGTTTCCTGTGGTTAGAAATAATGATTACACCAGTGGTTTTGTCCAGGGCAAAGTTTTGTGCTTCATTACCAGAAATAATGGAAAACTCTAACTTTCCTGTGTCTGAGCTGTCAGCATCAGAGGCCTGCACTTGGGTGACAAAATGTTCTCGAGGAGCTAGTTCACTCACACTGGCTTGGTAAACTCTTTGAGAGAAAATTGGAGCATTGTCATTCAGGTCTGTTACATGAATTGTCACTACAACCTCGCTGGAAAGAGCAGGAACTCCTCCGTCCACAGCTCTGATGGTCAACTTATGCTGGGCCATTTCTTCATGATCAAGAGTCCGGGTAGTTGAAATGACCCCACTGTCGCGGTCAATGGTGAAGTAATCTGAACTCTTTTTCTTGTCTTCTACAATCTGATAAAATATAACTTTATTGTTCCCTGTATCTGCATCTGTGGCAGACACCTGCATGACTGATGTTCCGATTACTGAGGCTTCTGACAGACTAGTTTCATAGTTCTTTTCTTGGAACACTGGGGCATTGTCATTGACATCTTCAAGAATAATATCAACAAACACACTGGACTGGGCACCAGTGAGAGAGTCTGTAGCAGTCACACTCAGCTTGTAAGCAGGGTGTGTTTCAAAGTCAAGTAGTTCAGTCACCTGAATGACACCAGTGTTGAAATTGATGGAGAACTGATTGAGGGGATCTCCTTCAGAGATTGTGTATACAATGCGAGGGCCTTCTGATTCATTAGCCTGAACATGCACAACTGGAGTATGAAGTTGTATATTCTCGGGAATTTCCAGGCTGTAGAAGGGCTTTTCAAAGAGTGGAATGGCCTGGTTCACTACTGTTATTGGCACTTCGACAGACGAAGTAAGGGAGGGCTCACCCTCATCTTTGGCCAGCACAGTTATTATGAATTCAGTGTTCAGGTGTTCTTTCTCAAACTGTTTTCTCACAGAGATTTCCCCAGTCGGGCTAATCTGAATGTAGTCATTCTGTTCCTGTAATTCATAAAAGGTCTCAGCATTGCTACCAATGTCAGCGTCTACGGCTGTGACTTGTCGAATGACCTGGTCGACTTCAGCATCCATCTGAACAAGAGCATGATATGGTAGGTTGACAAACATTGGTGCATTATCATTAACATCCTCCACACTTATTGTCACCAGAACGTGAGCCACATCTTCTAAGTCTTCCCTGGTCACCTCAACAACAACATCATGGGTATCCTGCTCCTCTCTGTCAAAAGGTACACCTGTGGTTGATAGAGCACCAGATGTGCGGCTGATTTCAATCCTCTTATCAGGGTTGAGTATAGTGAAGAAGAGAGGTTCATTGACCTGATTTCCAACAGCTGTAATGACAGCCAGTGTCTTCTTTTCTAAAGAGTTCTCTTGCACTGAGGTCTTGTAAGATGTCTGCTTGAGTTTCAGAGTGCTATCTTTGTTCTCTTTAACATTGATCTTAACTGGCACGGTGTTGGTAAATCTACCATCAGATACTCTCACTCTAAGCTCGTACCTGCTTCTCAGCTGTGTGACATTCTGTATGAAGATAGTTCCAGATACAGGGTCCATTTTGAACTTGTCTCCAATGTTGCCCTCTGTGATAGAATAGATTAGTCTAGCATTTGGTCCTGAATCATCATCTGTGGCAGTGACCACAGCCACCTTAACCCCTTTATAAGTTGGCACTAACACAGTGGTCTCATACAGGTCCTGAGTAAACTTTGGCGAGCAGTCGTTCACATCAATTACCTCAATAGTCACATTTGCAGCCTTTTCAGCAAAATGTCTGGGCAAACCCATATCATGAACCTGTACAGTAAAGTGGAAGGTATTTCTCTGCTCATAGTCCAACTCAGTGGTGGTTCTTATTGCTCCTGTGCTTGAGTCAATAGCAAAGTAATTATGAGCAAATGGTTCCACTATCTGATAAACTAGGCGGGAGCTGGCATCCTGGTCTGCATCTAAAGCTCGGATGACTAATGGAGTGTTATCTCGGGTCAGGATCACGCTATTGACTGGTGCAGACTCACTAACTGTCCCAATGAACTCATCCTGAATGAAAACAGGTGCGTTGTCATTCTCATCCTTGAGATGGACAAGAAGTGTGGTATTGCTTGCCTGTCCGGCCATGTTTGTCCCCTGGATGGTGAGCTTGTAGGAGGGTATGGTTTCATAATCCAGTGGCATTTTGATTATCACGACTCCAGAATTGGGGTTGATGTCAAAAGCTCCATTCATATTTCCGTCTTTGATCTGGTAGAAAACTGATGACTGACTGCTGGCCGACACCAAATGCACAAAGGTTCCTGGCTGGGCCAATTCACTGACTTCTGCTGAGTACTCCTTCTCTGTAAACCTTGGTCTGGCATTGTCCGACACTGTCACAGTGATGTCAACACTTGTTGTGGCACTCAGAGATGGTGTTCCCTTGTCGGAGGCTTTCACCAGAAGCTGGAATTGGCTCTGGCTGTTTCGATCCAGCTCCTTTGCCACAGTTATGGTCCCCAAGACAGAATCGATGGCGAATGAATTAGCAACATTTCCTGCAAATCAAAAGACAAAAATGAACTTTAATTAGTACCGGTATTATAGTTTTATGTCTAGTCAGACAAAAACACAATAGATGTGTGTTACTGTATGTAATTAAAATTCACTGGAAGGACCTGACTATAATCTCAAGGCTCTCATTAACATAATTCAATCACTATCAAAGTCATGGTTCACAAATTTATATTAGCAAAGATGGAATGATAATGCTGACTCTGCACACAAAAGTGATTAAGGTGTGTTACTGCTTTCTAACTTACAACTAAGGTAGTGGTGCACACATCCAAGATGCAGGTACAGGACAAAAGGTGAGACACTATGAAAATAAAGGTGGAATTTCTGCATACTTGCTCCTGTTTTTCTTTTTGTTTTATTTTACCAAGTGAAAGTTTTCGAGCTGAGGAGCACACAGCTTGGAAACATTCACTTGGTAAAATAAAACAAAAAGAAAAAACGTGAGCAAGTGTGCGGAAATTCCGCCTTTATTTTACTTCTAACTTACCAAATTAGTTACCCACTGACTTCTCTTTTGTTTTTATACACACTGATGCCCAGTTAGAGATGTTGCAATTAGCTTCAGAAATTCAAACCATTTCTGTAATGCGTACACTGTGTGACATTTATGGCTGATGTGCGCTCTCTAAACTCAATGCATTTATCCACAATAACAATGCTGGGAAAATGAGAGGAGGCATCTCCCAACCTCCTACATCACAGCTGGCCTCTCTCTGTGTCTCTCCTCTGCCTACACATTACACACATTATACTCTGAATCTGTTTCTGAAATATTCCATTCATGACTAGAAGTCCAGTGGGGTGAGGTCACTCGCATTCAGATCCCACAGTCAACACTGCTCACTAGCCAGCTTGACCCCTGATCGTGATGTTCTGAGTGCCTACATGTGGCATTTCCTCGAAGCCTGGCATGAGAATAATGCAACACTGATCAATGGCATATGAATAGTTTGATTCTAGTCACCTGATTCGATGCTATATGTGAGCTCTGCATTCTGGCCCTTGTCCTTATCCAAGGCGGTTATCTGGAAAACTGCAGAACCAATGGTCGCAGATTCAAAAACACGACCCACATACGGTGTGCCCGAGAACCACGGGGCATTGTCATTGGTGTCTTCCACATTGACAATGACTCGCACCATGTTGCGCATCACTGGGATGTCTTGATCTCTAACCTGATTAGATAAATCAAACACAACAGACAAAATGGAAAAAAGAAGATAGGAATCGGTTACAAGGAATTTCAAAGTATTAGTCATATTCAAATAATAATGCAAACGTCTTTCTAGGATACACTATACATAGAGTCTCAATCAGACAGGTTTGAAAGTGCACATTTTCATCTGACGTGAGAACAACACTCTTGCTCACCATTACTGTGAGTGTGTGGGTCCGCATGGTCTCGTGGTCCAGCCTCTCAGCTGTGTACAGCACCCCAGTGCCTGGGTCCAGTCTGAACTTGCGGAGGCTGAAGGGGTCTGTGCTGCTGAGGAGCGTATAGGTCAGCTTGTTCTTCTCATCCAGGTCAGTGGCGCTGATCTGCAGAACCTCCGAGTCCAGTACTGTGTCCTCAGGTATGCTCACCTCATATCTGGACTGCGAGAACTGGGGCCTGTGGTTATTGGTGTCAATCACTCGGATCAAAACCTGTTGGGTGGATGGATACGGAAAAGGAAAGGTTATTTGAGGATATAATATTCTCTTTTCTCTGCAGAAAAAGAAGCAATAAAAGAAGAAATAAAAACTTTTTTTTTTAAAAAAACAGATCTTCTTTGGAATCAGAAGTCTTTGGAATGGTGTTTGTATGCCTGTGCCTACCCTGTGTGTATCCTATGAATGAAAATAGAGACTGGCTTTTGTGCAGACTTTAAGAAGGCTAAATAACAAGAGCTCAGAGCCAAAGCGATGGAGTGTGGAGCTCACCGTCCTTCTTGCTATTACTTGCCCATAGCAATTAGAAACGTGTGTGCGTGCACATGTGCGTGTGCATGCATGTGTGTGAGCGCTTGTGTGTAAGTGTGTTAGAGGTTATGATAGCTGCGGAATGACATTTCCTTCGTCACATGAGAGAACGATATGTGCGTAATTTGTACAAAAGAGCTTTTAATTCACTGTTTCATTTTTAAGTGGAAAATGTCAATATGCTACAATGTCTTCATCACATGGCTAAGCACTGATGGGTACAGCACAGAATGAACAGATGCTCAAGGACACCTTCAGTGACACAAAAAAAACAGAAACAAACATGATACAATTGCTTTAAGAATGTCTTACGTCTTAAGTTTAGACTGAACAGTACACACTAGACAAGCAATACAGCTGAACTAGTTTAAGAAAAAGTAAGTTAGGGAAAACAAGACAAAGACAGCATGTACACACTCAGTGTACAAACTGTATGATCACAACAGCTCTATAATTGGCTTAAAATGTATTGGACCTCAAAACAGATCCACTTTGTACTTAACATGTTGATGCAAATTCCATCCCTCCCCACTGCCCCACCCCCCAAGGCGAAAAATTGAGAACAAAAGATAAACCTCACACTAGGCAGGTAAATACCAGCCAGCAGGGGGCAATGTTTAACATAGATCATCTCTCTCTCTCTCTCTCTCTCTCTCTCTCTCTCTCTCTCTCTCTCTCTCTCTCTCTCTCGCTCACACACAAACACACACACACACACACACACACACACACACACACACACACACACACACACACACACACACACACACACACACACACACACACACACACACACACAAAAAAAAGCCTCATCTACAAAGCCCTGGGAGCCAGCTGCTGAGCTGCCACACAGACAAAGCAGCATTTGGGGGGGGACAGCGCTTGTCATTGTTATGGAGCCTATGCTTTTAGACAAAACCCTTTTAACAGACTAAAATGAATTCTGACAACAAACACACACACACACACACACACACACACACACACACACACACACACACACACACACACACACACACACACACACACACACACACACACACACACACACACACACACACACACACACACACACACAGCACAGCACAAAGGGGGAAGAACCCTGCTACAAACAGACAGCAAGGCTGACCAGTCTAGTGGTGAGTGTAGATTGTCTCACCCACCACAGATGTCACCCTGCCTGAGCCCATCATGGGACATGGCTGGTGGAGACCAGAGGTGTCAAAAGTAAAAGTAAAAGTAGAAAAAAAACCTCCCGCTGTTTCCTTCTAACACAAGTAACTTATCTGAGTAACCAGTAGACCCATGTACTTGTCTTACGATCAGTTAACTTTGTTAGGTTTTCAGTGTTTTTCAGTAACAACACAGTATATCTATCTCATTAGGTACCATGGAGTAAATGGTGTAAGAGCAATGTAATGTCATGTGCAAGTGTTGCAATTGCACCACAAAAGTACTTTTGACGGACACCTTAATTTCCTTTGGGATTAATAAAAGTACTCTACTCTACTCTACTTTTACTTTTACTTTTGGGGGAGAGTGGCTAGCTGAGTCTGGTCTGGGCCTCATGCATTCTCTGAAGGCTCCTGGCCTGTCCTCAGCTGGAGGATGCTAGCTAGCTCACCTCACCGCTGTCCTGTCCTGCACGTGGCCTACAGCCTACAGCTGCCTGTCTCTCAGGGGCAGCTGGAGCTCTTTCATGGCGTGCCAGGAGTTACCGTGCCTCGACTAGGCGATCTGAGGCTGTCCCAGCATCGCCTCCCCCCCACACCCCCTCCAGCCACCTAGGGACCCCCACCCCACCCAGCCAACACTCCTATGCTGCTGCCCAGGTTTACACCACCTCTCTTTTTCAGCAGACGCCGGCTGGTGATGGCTGTGAATGGCTGGGGAGTGGAGTCCACACAATGCAGAAATGCCTGTGCAGCGGAAGATAGGGGATTCAGCTGAATCGGGGAAGGCTATTCATTGAGCTGATGGTGGTGACAGCCACAATGCTGACCATGGTGGACAAATGGCAGAAGGAGCCAATCTCCTTGTCTCACTCTGTGTGTACAGATGCAGTCATGAAAGTGTATGCGGATGGTGTCTGTAGCCACTTGTATGGGGTTTCAAAAGGCAACCAAGGTTGATGGTGCTTGCCTTGCTCCAGTAACACACACACAAACAAACATGCACAAACAAACAAACATGCACGCACACACGCACGCACGCGCACACACACACACACACACACACACACACACACACACACACACACACACACACACACGCACGCACACACACACAATCCCACATCAAGCAAGGACAGACAAGAGGCAACATTAAAGTGTAAAACCTGCTGCATTGTATAGAGATACAATGGAAAAAAAGAAGAAGAGATGATCAATAGATTGAGGGTGGGTGAAAAAAGGGTTACAGAAAAACCTCATAGCCACATGTGGAAACAGTAGCTTACTCTCAAGAAATGAAATCAATGGCTGAAACTAAAAGAGAGGGAGAAGTATTCAGTGGGAAAGTAAGGGAGAAAATAAGGCTCGCAGTACAAAGGCAAGCCAAACAAGAACAGACTGTGCACAGGGGACCAGCTTGTGGTTCTCCTGCAGTGAGATGATGAGGTGTGTGTGTGCGTGTGTGTGTGTGTGTGTGTGTGTGTGTGTGTGTGTGTGTGTGTGTGTGTGTGTGTGTGTGTGTGTGTGTGTGTGTGTGTGTGTGTGTGTGTGTGTGTGTGTGTGTGTGTGTGTGTGTGTGTGTGTGTGTCTGTGTGTGTGTGTGTGTGTGTGTGTGTCTGTGTGTGTGTGTGTGTGTGTGTCTGTGTGCCAGGGTATCCTGGCAGCACTGCGTCCTGTGTGATGCCCGTGTTGGAATGCAGTTTGCTGGGATCAGCTGAGCCCAGCAGAGCGCCTTCCTGGAGCCAGGGGCCCACCAGCCGGGAGTAAGGACGCCATACCCCTTCTTATAACAAACCACACACATGCACACACGCACGGACACACACACACATATACACATGCGCACACACACACAATCACGCATGCATGCTGCACACACAGACGCACACTCCATTCCAAAGAGCTCACAAATGTGATTTTCCTGAGGTCCCAAAACACACCAAACACAGCAACAGCAGGTGACTTGGCTGAAGCAAATAAACCATATAGCTGATATTCTGCAACAATTTGCTGAACATGCAAACGCACACAGTTCACTATACCGCATATCTGCACACCCACTTAAGCAATCGAACACAGACAATGACCGAATGAGTACGTGTGTATGGCCAATGATGGCTTTTAGGGCATGTGCAATACTTTCAAAGGGAGAAAAAGGTTGAAATGGCGCCAGATCCTTTAGAACTGCACCACATCCATCAGCCGATCACACAGAGAAGAAAACATGGCAGGAAGGGTGAGAGAGAGAGAGAAAGCACCAACGTCACAGTGCCTGGTAGAGGACATGTGAGTGTGCAGACAAGACAGCGCTGTTGCACAGGCACCACTGCTTATTGCCAGGTGGCAGGTCAGAGAGGCTACATGGTCTGGCGCACACACACACACACACACACACACACACACACACAAATGTACCACACATAGGCCTGGCACTTACACACAGACGTTGGTGCCACACCATACACACAAGAACACACAGTGCACACCGCAGAACAAACATGCTGTCCATGTTCCCAAAATAGGATTAGAGCAGACGTCCTGATTTCTTTTCTTTCTTTCTTTCAAGCCACAATAATCATAATCCTTCTATGCCAGTCTGAAATGTGGTGCTCTGAGGGGATGGAAAGAAAGGGACCAAAAAAAAAAGTTTCAAAAATATATAACAAACCCACATTCCATGCAGGGGAAAGGAAGACCAAATAACACAGAGAAGAAATAGGGCAGGCATGCAGGCATGGAGTCAGATAGCAGTCGGGCTGCAGGTTAGCACGGTGGGCTAGACTAGCACGTGACTCCCATTTCAGGAGACGACCGAAAGGAATCACAGTGGGGGAGAGGTGGAATGTCGCCATGAGGACGGAGTAGCGATAAACGTGTTATTTTGAGCCGTCCTAAACTCCATTCGTTGTCGAAAATTCTAACAGATTTGACACTACAGTGTTTTTGTCGAAGAATATGGGGATAAAACACACCACCAGTCCCCCTAGTACACTCATCTCCACCACTTTTCTACTCCAAACTAACAAATAAGGAATTCCTTTTGTTAAATTTGGCAACAAACGGAAGAAAAACTCAATTGAAGGCACACAAGATGGCAAAAACAAACTCATTTCCACAGTATTTCAAAGACAGTGGAGATCCAGCAGGCTTTGAGATTTTGACTACTGAATTCAGATTTAACTGAAGGCATGATCATTGTTTTAGTGACACCTCAAAGAGAGAGAGAACAATATCTTTATGATCAAACAACCATTAAGGGCAAGAATCAAGAACCACAATGTCACTGCATGTGCCGGAAGAAGGGGGCAGGGGTGGGGTGGGGGGGAGGCAAACCCACTCCAGCTGTTTAATAAAACCAGACGATGAAAACTGTGCCTGTAGTCAAGCAGAAGAAGTGAAGAGGGCAAATATTTGCCCAATTTGTCTATTTGACCTAGTTCGTGCCCGTCGCAAACGCACCTGCCTGTTTGCAAGCTATTTGAAAGTGTTGATGGGAGAGCAACCCTACATCTTCTCACTCGTTAATTGGGAGAGAAGTGACGTGGGCTGTCAAGGTTTCACCACGGGCCAGAGAGGAGCATGAGGTGGAAGACAAGGCAAGGCAGGGTTTTCCATGGCCCCATTCAGTCACCTGCTGAGGGTGGGTAACGTGGCAGAGCTGGGTGGAACGGGAAGGAAGGGAGTATAGTAGGGCTGTAACGATACACTCAACTCACGATTCGGTTCCTGTCACAATATTTAACCTGTGGTTCTATACACCCAACGTCTTTTAATGCTTTTTTTTAAAACGAATTTATCAGCTTTCTCACATTTGCCAATATTAGAAAATAGAATTATAAACACAACATTTCTGAAATGAAGTGCAATAACAACTTTGGAAGGGCGTATCACCATAATATCCTTTTTGCACCGCGATACAGTATTGTCACTCTGCGCAGCTCGATTTCTCGGTTCGATACAATATCGTTACAGCCCTAGAGTATAGCATATGAATTCCTGCCGCAGCATGGAGAATGTGTCACAAGCGTGTGCATAGGTTGGACGTGAGAGTGCGAGAGGATCAGCGTTTCACACATGCAAACCGATACATCCACACTCTGATATGAAACACATAAACACATCTGGGGAAAACGTGTGACAAAATCAGCAGGCAGGCAGACACAAACACACACACAAACACACACACACACACACACACACACACACACACACACACACACACACACACACACACACACACACACACACACACACACACACACACACACACACACACACACACACACACTACTCCTTTCAACATCAAACATGGAATATGGAGTAAGTGTTATGCACCCTTTGAGTGTGTGTGCCTACCAACTGTAACTGATTGACTGTGATAGTTCTGGGGCCTCACAATGCCACTCACAGTAACGAGCTTGGACAAGGGAAAGAGGGGTGCGTCTTTGAACTGCGGCGGCACTGTGACTAATTGTGTTATGTCACCCTTTTGTGTTTCATGGACCCCCTTCTTCCCCATCAATTGAAGTAGAAATAAAGAGACAAAAAATATGTAGAAATACAGAATCATCATTCAGAACCCATTCTTCTCTCTACTGCATTTCAGTTTAGAGGCCTGTGTAGTCAGCGGGCCACTGTGTCTGATGTCATTGTGTCCGCTAGCGGAGTCTGTTGATCAGAAGTGGTTTATTCGCGTCTGTGCCAAGTCGGCAGAGGGGGGGGGGGAGGACCCTGGGAAGGCTAGTAGTGGAGAGGGACAGAGGCGAGGGGAGGGGTTACTATACCGTCAAAACCTCCATGCTACAATAAGTACTCTGTCACTCCACTTCTAACTTCACAAGTCAGTTTAAGGTGCGCGGGGGGTGATTAGGGTGATAGGGCAATGGGGTGGTGATGGTAGTGTCTCTTTCCATCCGAGTTGAAAACTCTCTGCTGGGGTTCGGCACCCCAGCACCCGTTCTGAAAGGGCTACCTTCACAACATTCACAACAAAAACCTCCAACAACGGCCTTGAGCTTCCCCTCCAGCTTCTGATTAACTTTTCCGAAGGCCGCCGTGAAAGCTAGCCCACCCCAACTCCCTCCATTCTAAAACAGAGTAAGAATTGACTGCCCTGCAAAAAGTAACTGCCACAAACTTTTCTGTGTGTCAAGTAACTTTTTTATATTGCTAAAACTCTGGAAGGGTAATAAAGGACTACTGATCCTTAACAGGCTGTACCATCAGCCTGAGTATGATCATGTTATGTCATGTTCATCTAAAAAGACATTTTTGTATTCAATGGTTAAGATAAATCTCTCCCCATGGTGCACCACCTGGCTAGAGCAATGCACCAACTCCAGAACAGACATTGGAGGAATTTGTGCTTCCAGAGACTTCAGGCAGACAATTCAAATCCTCTCTGGCCTCTTCCATTGGTGAGACAATGGAAGATTCCAGAAGTGTCACAGTGTGCCAAGATGGAATGCATGCGTCTGGACCAGGCCCGAGACCCTTGGAATGTCTGCTAACACACGTGGTGCTGTGCAGCCCATTTGAGGCCTGCCTGAGAGGCAGATGACCAGACCAGCTAGTGCAGTAATCTAATAACGGCCCAGCACAGCCCTCAGTAATATGCACGGAATTTCCGACCCATGACAGGGAAAGTGAAAAGAAATGCCTTCCTTCTTTTCTTTGTCTATGATCCTTTTTTTTCCGTGTCTGTTGACCTGATATGCGGGCCAGTTGATTTAAACGCAAATAGTTTGAAGCCACAAAATCATCCTCCATTTGAAAGTTAACGGTGGCACTGAGCTGGTTTACCAATGCAACAGTATCAATGCTACTTGCGTACCACACACGTCATAGTCCATATGCTTCCTGCTTTGTCACCACTCAAAATGCTGCTCAAACACATCATCACAAATCAACAAAACCGACTGAAAAGAAAGACCGGATCAGCGATCACTTCCCCTGTCCTCTCCTCTTTTTTTCCATAAACATTTCATTAGCCTTTCAATTACCTGGGTGCTGATGGATGTGTTTCCATCTGTTGCCTCCACAGTCAGGTTGTAATTTGATTTCTGCTCGGCGTCGAGGGGTCTGGCCACAATGATGGTCCCGCTCGCCTTGCCCACATCGAATCGGCTGTCGTAGTTCCCACCTTTTTTCACAGCAAGCCAGGGACAACAAAAATGGACAGGAAATTAGTTTCTCATCATCATCATCACCTGTTCTTTACAACACGGCGGTGGAAACGAGGATGACGGAGGGAAACAGGCTAGCATCTGCTCTTGAGGGATAAATGGAGGAAGGGGGAAAATAAATACAAAACAAATGACCAAATGGTGAAGTATGCAGGAGGTGATAGAAGCTGTTATGACTCACAATCATCTCCACCCGAGCTCGAACACAAGTAACAATAATCAAAATGTGCATGAGATGCTCTACATGCATTGTTCAGGCCATTCACAAAATGACACCACAATATAGAACATAAAACTTACAGAACATCATTACACCAAGAAAATCAAAACATTCATATGGGGAAAAAAGCAGTCCGATGTCCCTGAATGAGGTAACATGTGAGGGAGTGCAGGGAGAGTCACACAACTTTACAAGGATGGGTAAGCACCACAAGTATCACGGGGTCACAGATCTCTCTTAATGAGGGTTTTCATTTAGGAGATCCCAGCAGATACCTTCTGCTGTACAGTTCAGGTCACAAGCCATCTGAACGATGTAAAACACTTCTTTAGCCTCTATGTCCCCTTGCAAATCCAAAGCAATTAAAACATTCCCACAGGGAGCAAAAGACAAGCAGAGAGGCAGAAGAAAAGAGAGAAAAAAAAGAACTGTCAGTCAAAGTAGTTTCAGAGAAAGTGTTATGAATAGTGGCAATTATCATATTTGAGAAATAGTTATTCACTCAGAAAATGCACATGGAAAAAAAGTCCACACCATGCTAGCAGTGGGCTGATTTAAGTCTGCATTACTGAATTCAGCACGAAACATCAACAACAACATCAAAATTGCCATAAAGGCATCATGTCACTTGCACACACAAGTGACTATTATACAAATTGTTCACACCCCATGTCAGCATACTAAAGAGCGAGCTACTATGCATATTTGATACCTGTCCTTTCAGCTGTTACCTGTTATCTCAAACCAGACAGTGGTCTCTGGATTCTCCATGGCGATGACCCCGACCATGTGAGCGACAGGGTCACTCTCCATGATGGAGAAGACAAAGGGGTTATCTTCGAAAGCCAGCGGGGTGGCTGACGGCTCTGGCTTGGGGATCCACTCAATGTGAAGGCGGCAGGTGGAGGACTTCTGGGGACGGCCATTGTCCACAGCTTTGATCTACGAGTGTCAGGGGGTGTAGGAAAAGGGGAAGGCAGGGGTAAACAGACACAAACATCGTCAGTGTTCAGGCCAGCAACTGGGAAGCACTGAGGCATCCCCCACCACACCTGTTCCTGTTGCTGCCCCCCACAGGGAAGGATAGGCAGCAGATGTCATGCAAGGACTGCCCGAGAGGTTGAGTACGAATGCCTTCACGGCTCAGCACAGGAGCAGACCCTTCGGCCACATACCTTTGCATCGACATTCTCCCATCTATTTACAGAAACCTCCCTGAACCTCACGGCTCAACATTTTTAGCTAACATTGTGTCCTAAAAAACATAATTCTAAATTGATGTGTGTCAGGGGTTTTTCTTTTTTTCCCCTTCATTTTCATGTGTGCGTACAACATTATAAAAATCAAGATTACCGTAAGAATGTCGTATTCTCCTGCAGAGGAAAACTTCTTGGAGGACACGAGGCCCGTCTTGGGCTCGATGAAGAACTTCCCGTGCTCATCCCCTTCCTCAATGCTGTAGGATATCTCTGCATTGGGTCCGTCATCCCGGTCAGATGCGATGACGCGATAGACAGGGTCTCTCCTTAGGGCCCTCTCCTTCTCTGGCTTATCCCTCTCAGGTAGCTTGATCTTGTAGATCTTCTCCAAAAACTGAGGCCTGTTGTCATTCTCATCCAACACCTGGACGACCACACGCACCGTTGTAGATTTTGCTGGAATACCTTGGTCAGACACGGTGACCTGTGTAAGGGAAAAAGGTGTCCCCATTAGATATATTCTATAGGTAAAAAGCAACAAAGACAAACAGACGGTAAAAACAAGTCAAAAAAAAAAAAAAAACCAAGTATGAAAGCAATACACAGGGCAATAAAGAGGGCAAGAGAGAAAGAATGAAGGCAAGAGAAAAAGAAAGAAAGAAAGAAAGAAAGAAAGAAAGAAAGAAAGAAAGAAAGAAAGAAAGAAAGAAAGAAAGAAAGAAAGAAAGAAAGATTAATTCTTCCAGGTTCAAAGTAGGCATAAATGCAATCCAGAAATGTCACCAACTTGTTTAATTAAACCTGGCACGCCAAACAATGCATAGTCTGTGGGGACGCGGGTGGTAATGGCTCACATCTGGGCAAAAAGCTGCATCCAGTGAGTGTTGTAAGACTAAAGGCCTAAGACTGAAGACACTTGTTTATTTCATGGGCCAAGACTTAATCAGCGACATGAGGTAGCTCATGCATAGTTCTTTCCAACAACCTCCCTTTGCTTTATTGTACTGTAGCTGTTTTAAAAGGGATTTTGTCTTTTGATGCCAAAACTGAACCAGTTCCCTCTGCATTTATATGTCAAGTTAAGATCTAGGACTGAAAGCCTACGTGAACAACACATGCACAACAGAACAAGCCATGACTAAGCTTGTCTTACTTTGAGATGAATCATCACTCTCTTCTCTCAGCTTGTGGCTCTATGATCTGGCATTTAATATGGCTCATTACGAAATGAATGCCACACTTTTCTTTCCCCGTCATCACAAGAGTGGAGAGAGAGGGAGAGAGAGAGAGAGAGAGAGAGAGAGAGAGAGAGAGAGAGAGAGAGAGAGAGAGAGAGAGAGAGAGAGAGAGAGAGAGAGAGAGAGAGAGAGAGAGAGAGAGACAGAGAGACAGAGACAGAGACAGAGACTGAGAGAGACAAAGACAAAAGAGAGGCCTAAGAAAAGTCATATGATACAGTTCATCACCAAAGCTACTCCAGGCAGTCCAGTAATGTCTTCATTAGCTCAAAGTGTTGCAGATCACTGCTGTTGCCCAGCTTAGACTTCATTCATTTCACCTACAGCCTAGGATAGTTGCAGCACATTTAATCCAGCAAACGGCAACGCACAGCAGAGGTGCCTGCTGTAGCTTTCATGACAACCCAAACCATGAGCTTTTGGCGTCGTATTTAATAAACTGCAAATATCGAGGAAGCAATGTCTTTTTTTCAATGACTGAAAATGAGGAACAAGCCAGCAGAGATGCGAACAGCTTCACTTTTAAAGCACAGATCGTAAGTCTGAAAGAAAATAAAACCCAAATACCAGAAAGCCATTTCCAAGCCATCTGCTTGGGTCTTTGGCCTGCACGCTCCAGACAGCCAGTCAAATACCATTGTGTGGCGACTGCGATTAAGCCCATAATGTGCCTTTTTTGCCTTCTTTTCGAAGCTGTCCAAAACTACCCAAACTATTCGCCTGAATAGAATTAATTAAAAGGTAGGACTCAAGACTCCTCTGGCAGAAGCATGTCTCTCTCTCTGTGTATCTCTGTCTCTCTCTCTCTCTCTCTGTTCTCTCCTCTCTCCCCCTTTCCAAATCTATTTCCCCCTCTTTGTATCTATCTTCGTCACTCCCAAGGGAGTGGTTGGAAGTTCAAACTGTTCTCCCTTTCATTCCGACTGCGCATGTGTACAGTATCTGGACAGTTTATGATGCAGGGAAGCTGTAGGCACAGGGAAGGGTAGGGAGGGGAGGTGGGGTGGGTGGGGTGGTGGTGGAGGACTTGTCTACTGTTTTCTTGTTAGATGAATGCAGACAGTAAGGGACCTGAAGCTGGGGTTGCAGTTATGTAAACAGAGACTTCTGAGCAGTAATTACGTTAGGCACAAGGCAAGATGGAACATCAATAATGAAAACAAATCTTGCAAACGGCAGAATACACCAATTAGTCAGACACAGGGAACGGTGTGTTTGGAAGGGTGGGGGTCAAAAGTGTGTGTGTCTGTGTGTGTGTGTGTGTCTGTGTGTGTGAGAGAGAGAGAGAGAGAGAGAGAGAGAGAGAGAGAGAGAGAGAGAGAGAGAGAGGAGAGAGAGAGAGAGAGAGAGAGAGAGAGAGAGAGAGAGAGAGAGAGAGAGAGAGAGAGAGAGAGAGAGAGCGTGTGTAGTCAGTGCAGTATGAGTGACTAAGTCGTGGGTGTGATGGAGTGACCATCACTAGGGTTGTGGGTGTGTTCTGACTAACATGCCAACGAGCCTGGCTCTTTGGTGTAGCGGTCAGAGCCCCGGTTTACTACCCCAGAAGGTCTGGGTTCGAGTCCCAGCTGTGCAACTCTACTCCCCTTCGCTACAGTGGGGTACACCTCCGTTATTTGTAACAACTCTGCTATGTCTCGCTGAAACACTGACAGCAATGGAGCCTGAGATGGTTCAGACTTCATACAAGTTGCAGCAATATTGTGCATGTGCACACTCTACTGAAGCTAAAAGAACCCCTCCATGTCAGACGTTCCCAAAAGCTATGATAAGCATAGAGAAGAGAAGATAGCTATGCTTAGAAACAATGATTCTATGCAGTGAGTTCAGTTGTCATTTAGCATCCCGCTCTTGGCTAATGTGCCGGTGTTTAACTTGGATGCTGCTCTTCTGAATGAAATCACATTGCACTGGCTTGCACTACATGCTTTGACATGCCTCCATGGGGTTTTACCACCTCCTAAGCGCCCCGCTCTCTCACACACATACACACAACTCTTTTCCTTCCTCCAACATTTAGGAGCAACAAAGTCAAGCAATTTTAAAGAGGATGTCAGGAGGATGGTAGCTAAAAATGTCTAAAATCTGTCAGTATCACCACCACAGGTACTACGCAGGGCCGTATTAAGATCTGGGTCTGGGGCCCCTAGGCTACAGGTAGCTGTGGGGCCCCTGGAAGGCAAATTCCGTGACAAATTCACATACACAGTGTCATAATTACGAGCTAGGAATTCTGGATAACATGTCTACCAACTGCACTAAACATGACACATGATTTGTTTCTCATTGCATCCTTTCACAATCCTGCATTTTTTCACTTTTGTCAAAACAGGGGCCCCCAGGCAGGTGGGGCCCCTAGGCTGTAGCCGTATCTAGCCTGTGCATTAATCCAGCCCTGGTACCACGCACACACCTACATCAAGCTGCAAACATCCTGCTAAAACACTCGTACACCTCCCCCATATCTCTGTCCTGGGTCTCATTCACTCCCTCACACTTCTCAGCCCCTCCCCCACCTTGTCAAATGGCATCTGGTGGAAACAAGTCTGGCAAATCCACCCACCCTCATGGCTCCCACAATATCCCTATCACCCACCCCCGGCCCCTACCACACTCACTACACACCTTTAAGTGGAATGTTCCAAGAATGGAAAGGCTGGATAGAGCTGCAAGGAGGTGGTGACTGGGAGAACGGAGAGAATGTGGGTTCAAAAAAAAAAAAATCTTCCTGCCGGACCTTCAACGGTTACTGCACTGACCAGCAGTTGGGTTCTTAAGTAGCCATGGTTACGGCTCAGTAGGCTGAGAAAGTCAGACACAGGAAGTAGAAAAGTCTGTGTGTGTGTGTGTGTGTGTGTGTGTGTGTGTGTGTGTGTGTGTGAGAGAGAGAGAGAGAGAGAGAGAGAGAGAGAGAGAGAGAGAGAGAGAGAGAGTGAGAGTGTGTGTGTGTGTGTGTGTGTGTGTGTGTGTGTGTGTGTGTGTGTGTGTGTGTGTGTGTGTGTGAGTGTGTGTGTGTGTGTGTGTGGTGTGTGTGTGTGTGTGTGTGTGTGTGTGTGTGTGTGTGTGTGTGTGTGTGTGTGTGTGTGTGAGTGAGTGAGAGAGAGAGAGAGAGAATTACAGTTCTATCTCGTTCAATATTTTTAACCAGACCATTGAGCACCATGTACTTAATTATCTGGAAAGAAAAAAACTGATATACACTTCATCTAAGAAATACTTAGTGTGCTTAAAGACCTTCACACTAGGTTGCTCTTTTATGAACCACAAGTGTATGAAGGCATACAAGCTAACTGATTGCACTAGAGGTGACTTGGGTGTGCAAGCTGTAAGAGTGTGTTTAAATAAGTGATTTGCTGGCAGAAAGGAAAAAAGAGGGGGAGGCAAGAAAGAGAAGAAAGAAAAGTTCTGTGGATGTGTGTGTGTGTGTGTGTGTGTGTGTGTGTGTGTGTGTGTGTGTGTGTGTGTGTGTGTGTGTGTGTGTGTGTGTGTGTGTGTGTGTGTGTGTGTGTGTGTGTGTGTGTGTGTGTGTGGTGGTGGTGGGGGGGTGGCAGGGGTTGTGGCATTGAGGGACCAATCAAGGCATATCTCTTATGATATTATTTCAACATAGCCTATACAATTATGTATACAGTCTTCAGGAGCCAGTTGCACCAAATGGTCTTTGCTAAGCCTGGTCGTAACTGCTGAAATGTTTTTTTTAATTATTAAGACCAATATTTAGCATAGACGTTTGGTCTCTTTCAACAGCACTTACAACTGGTCTTAACTGTGCCCGGTTAAACAGTAGTGATGCGCGACCATGTGAGAATTGAATTTCAGAATGAAAGAACGACTGCTGCTATGATACACCTGTCACTCACTCAGCACTTTGGTTGCACTGCTTGACTCACATGGGTTGTAACGGTAACATGACTGACCTACATCTTACATTATTGGGGAAAAAGAAGATAGTAGCTGGATACCATACGCTTTTCTTTTCCAGGAAAAACACAGGAAATAGCCATTTACGTTATGACGAGAAACAGCTGCTTTATCTAATATGCACTAAAACTATTTCTGATTCAAAATGATGCGTTGCGGAAATATTGAGCCTTCACTTTCTTGGTAGGGACAATTAATTGCTGACACCCCGTCTGTGGCATGTGGCCAATTACATGTGTTGTACAGCCTAAATGTCTGTTAATTACTGCAATAATAACTATGGACATTATCTGAAAATGAGTTTTAGCATTGTATTTGTTTTCAACACTTATCTACGTATCGCTGCTGTCAATGCCAGACAGTGTCTCAAATAAATGTTGAGCGTGTTGTGCTGCCCCATCTCTCTCTCTCTCCTAAATGCTTTCGTACAGTCTGTATACGAGACATTTTTGAGGGGGCTTTTCTCAATAAAACTACAGGAATTTGGCTAGATCCCTAAATCATTAACCCTGATCTCCGACTAGGCTTAAATCTTACACCCGGTCTTAGCAAGAGGACTAAGTCTCGCTGGTGTCACAGGCATAACAATCTAGTTTGACTTTGAACGGTGAGTTACCACCAACTTATTTTAAGACTGACTTATTGGTGCAACCATATCCATATCCCTGTGTCTGTTCAAAACCTACACATCCAATACTTTCAGAAACTTAAAAAAGCTAACACATTGCTGCCATGCAGCCAGTAGCTCCCAGAGCACTGTTGCCATGGCGAGGATACAGACATTCTGTCCAGTGGGTCTGGCCCCATTGGGGAACCAGGTCGTCAGTCACCCTCAAACCCCCTTATTGCCAACTCCCAGCCTCCTCAATACTGCCTCCAGCACCATCTACTGCGCACAGCTGACAACACACATTTCTCCCTCTGGGTCTTTGCACAGCCCCTTACCGTCACATAATTACAGAGCCCAACCCCATGCAAATGAGGAGGAAAAGCCCACGAGCGACTGACACATAAACATTAATTGACATCCAATGGGGGTGCAAATTGAACTATCTACAATGATAATTAAAGGTGCTCCAATCTGTTGTGTTGGTTGCGGCGCAATTAAAAGTTCTTCCATATTTTTAGATTTGACAAGGGAAATGAACATGTATATGGGCTGAGGGAAAGATGGAAGAAAAAAGGATGTAGAAGAAGAGTAGAAAGACAGATTTAAGGAAAGTAAAGCAAATAGTGGGGGTAAGATAGGCAGAGAGAGAGAGAGAGAGAGAGAGAGAGAGAGAGAGAGAGAGAGAGAGAGACAGACAGACAGACAGACAGACAGACCGACAGACAGAGAGATGGTGAGATCAATTAAAATCCACAAGTTTAGACATTGGCGAAGCCCTTGCTGGCACTTCCTGCCCCGGCGTGCCTAATCCTGGG